>NC_042616.1:257689047-258004698 GCF_901001135.1 Rhinatrema bivittatum | reverse complement strand
ACCTGTGGGACAATGAACACAATGAATAAATGAATTAAGGGGGTGTGTGCTCACGCATATACATGCAGAAATAGCTACTACATAATGACACTAAAAATCTAGGAAATAAGTCATGTAATATCACTTTCAGAATGCACAAACAAGCAAGTAGGTTGTTCTGGGATGTTCTTGCTTTACGGTTTTCATCAAAAGAAAAAAAAGCAAAAGCAAATTGCCATGCCCATTAAACTCTCTCTCTTAACAAAACAGAAAGACGATGTTAAATAGAACATGAGCTACCTCTAAGTAGCAAATTTGTTTGCACCAATGTCTGTTCAAGGCTACTATTCATTTTCCAGTGCCCAAAATCTGACATTCTGCTTAATACCTCCCCTTTTTAATACCATAAAGTAGCAGTTACTATAAGAAATATAGTTTTATGCTGCTTGCCAAGCATTAAACCCATAGATCTGATTATATATGCAAAAAGGTAAACAGATCCAGACATCTATTCAGATAATAGACAATAATTTGTTAAAAGTAATTGATACCCTATTAGGGTGCGTGAGGGGTGGCAACAGCCAGCCTGGTTGAATATTTCAGAGTTCAAACTTACAGTAGTAAATATGCTCTGCTAAGAGAAGGAACAGATTACCCGCTGCAGAATGCAACAGTTCCTTCAGAGATTACTCGCGCCATCAAGGACACAAGGGTATTAGGATACTATTCTGAGACTGCCTGATAAATATCCCTCACCTTCCTGTGACCTTACATAACATTACATTCTAGGAAATCAGTATTTTATCACAACAAATAAAACAAAAAAAAACCCCCAGTTTACGTACAGATATCAACTCCTTCTGCGAACGGCTCCTTTCCATGGTAACATCTGTCAGCATAGCGTGTCCTTGTCTGAAATGCTGCAAGGTAATATACCAAACTAGTGTGTATCCGATTGCTTTAGGACCTAGTGCCAAACACGGCTGAACCCATAGCAAATTGCTGTTTACCCGGCAGCCAATCACTGTCCTGCAGGGCTATTTAATCCAAAACCAGTGTCACATACAGACACAGGGTCAGAGAACAGGAGATTTCAGGAATATGGCACGTATTCAATTCCAGCCAAGGAGAAAGCCAAAAAAGGAAATGGAAGCTATGCAGATACAGTCTTAAAATGTTCTCTTCACAAAAGCAGAGGCTAAAAACAGAACCATTCCAACTTTAGCTCATCCAAAAAAAATTTTTTCTCTCAAAATTCCTCATTAGCAATGAGCAAAAACATAAGGAGTCTCGACTCCCAACACAGAGCCTGCAGGTAACTGTTCTTCCGCTGTGTGTGAGCAGCTAAAGTGTGGAGGGGGGAAGGAGTAGTAGTTACAGACTTAATATTCATGTGGTGATAACAAATGTATTAAGGAATCACCAACAGCATTTTATTCATAATACAGACAGGGACATGTATTTAACAAAAAAAAAAAAGTCTTTTTTACAGGGACTAAACTGGATGGGAAGATTCCACAAGTCAAGACAGCTTCAGAAACCCTAAATTTGAAAAAGGAAGGCTGCTGGTACAAACACCACCACACACAATTTTAACTGTTTGTATGCCAAATGCCAGAAGTCTAAGAAATAAGATGTGAGAATTAGAATGCATAGCAGTGAATGATGAGATAAGCTTTAATTGGCATCTCAGAGACACGGTGAGAGGATGAAACCAATGGGATAGTGCCATTCCAGGGTACAAATTATATCACAATGATAGGGAGATACAACTTGGAGGCAGGGTGGCACTATAAGGGCAGAATGGCATAGAGTCCAACAGGACAAGGATCCTGCAAAAGACTAAATGCACAATCAAATCTTTATGCATAGAAATCCCATGTTTGTTGGGGAAAGAGTATAGCAATAGGTGTATATTGCTGTCCACCTGGCCAAAATGATAAGACAGGCAATGAAATGCTAAGAGAAATCAGGTAAGTTAACCAAACTGGTAATGCAGTATGGGAGATTTCAATTACCCCAATATTGACTGGGTAAATGTAACATCGAGACATGCTAAAGAGAAAGTTCTTGGATGGAATAAACAACAGCTTTATGGAACAACTGGTACAGGAACCAATGAGAGAGGGAGCTATTTTAGATCTAATTCTTAGTGAAGTGCAGGATTTGGTGAGAGGTAACAGTGGTATCCTTTGGCAACAGAGACCATTACATGATCAAATTTGAATTAAATGACTGGAAGGGGGATAATAAGTAAATTCACGGCTCTAGCACTAAACTTGCAAAAGGGAAACTTTGATAACATGAGAAAAAAAGTTAGAAAAAACTGAAAAGGTGCACTTATAAACAGGCATGGAAATTGTTAAATACCATCTGAGAAGTGCACCGTTAAAGAAGGTGGAAGGAAGGCCAAACAATTGCTGGTGTGATTAAAAGGTGAAGTGAAAGGTTATTCTAGCCAAAAGATCTTTCAAAAATTGGAAGAAGGATCCATCTGAAGAAAAAAATAGGAAAAAGCATTGGCGTAGTTAAATGTAAACATTGATAAGACAGGCTAAAAAAGAATTTGAAAAGAAGTTGGCTATAGAGGAAAAAAACAACTCATAAAAACTTTAAATATATCCGAAGAAGAAGCCTGCAAGAGAGTCAGTTGGATCGTTAGATGATCACTGGGTTAAAGGCACACTTAAGATAGGGCCATTTTGGAAAGACTAAATGAAAGCTTTGCTTCAGTGTTTACTGAGAAGGATGTTGGGGAGATACTCGTTCCGGAGATGGTTTTCAAAGGTGGACTATTCAAATGAACTGACCCAAATCACAGTGAACCTGGAAGATGTAGTAGGCCAGATTGACAAACTGAAGAGTAGCAGAGGATGCTATACATCCCAGGGTTCTGAAAACTCAAAAATGAAATTTCAGACCTACTACAAGTAATTTGTAACCTATCATTAAAATCATCCATTGTACCTGAAGACTGGAAGGTAGCAAAGAAGAGACAGAGGCCCACGGCCACCTAGAACACGGGGAAGCCGCCAGCAGCAGTGAGCCAGGACGTTCTGCATCCCGTGGGAGAAGGTGCATGCAGCTGAACAGCTATTTCCTCATCCCCCGATACAGCCCTTACTTTTAAGAACATTGCACCAGGGAGAGATGAACTGCTGCCAGCAAAACAAAGAGGGGGCCTGCCTTCAGTGTGTGTATGTGTCAGAGCGAGCGAGAGCATGCCCAGGGGTCCGAGTGTGTGAGAGAGAGAAAAAGATGACTGCCTGGATGAGAGAGAGCATGTGCATATATATGAATGAATGCATGGGTGCCTCCCCTGGAGGTCCATCTGTGTGTGAGAATGAATGGGTGCCTCCCCGAGGATCTGTGGGGGGAGAGCTTGTGTGTGCATGAGAGAATCTGGGGAAGTAAGAACTTTTGTGTGTGGAGGGGGATGGAGAGGGTCTTATGAGCCTGTGTGTTTGAGAACATGTATGTATGTATGTATGTATGTGAGAGAGAATGAAGTCAGACAGTCAGTTATGTCCAGTTGCACTGCTACCTGAAGTTCGGACCCAAAAAGATCACAGCACATGCTCTCTTGCATGAGGAGTGGCTAGTTTATTTACTCTGGCTCCTCATGGAGACTCCTGGATGCAAGGCCCTTGTGTGTGTGAGAGAGAGAGGATAAAGTCTGTGTATCCCCCTAGCCCTCGACAATCTCAGGGTGACTGGAAATCAAGAGTTCCCACGTATGGACAGCAGTGGCTTTTTTTTTTTTTTTTATAATCCTTAGTTGTATTTATTGGGTGTTATTTGATGTGTGCTATTTTATTGTTGCTCGGGAAATGTTAAATGTGTATGACTTCAATTAATAGAAGTTATTCAATTTGTCTGTAGTTTTAAAATATTTTTATTATGGTTTTACTATTATGATTGATGATTTGTTTCTTGATTTTTATTTCTTTTATGAAGAAATGGTGTTCTCTTTTTCCATTGTTACACAGTCTGGCTTCTTGGGGGTTTCCATTTCAGTTTTTGTCTGCATATTACTGGTTCTAATTTGTGATCCTTTATTCTGTATTTGGTGAGGGTCTGTCTGATCTGCATGTGTAATTGAGGTTAAATATTCTACTACTGTGTCATTTCTATGTAGACAACTATAGAAGCTTGGTTTGTTCTGTTTTCATACTAGGAGGTACATTGATTTTTAGGGCCTAGGGTAATGTTTGCAGGGTCACCTTTTCATAAGATTATAACGGTTAGTGCTGTTTTGGAATGGGAGGTTAGTGCTGTTTTGGAATGGGACGGTTTATTATATTGTAGTTTTTTTCATGACTTTCAGAAGACCACACCCAATATGTGTTACAATAGTCCTGTGTGTTACAAGGGTCTTTTTGGTTTTTATGCAGGGTTTTCTGGTTAACACCACAGCTGTGCGTGTAAATATAATATACATGCTGTTGTGATATTTTTTACTTCAAAAGACTATTGTGTGTTTTTTCATGTAAAATCTTTTATTATAAATGTATAATTTGAAATTGTGTATGGAGAGGGCCGTAGTAGCGGGAAGGCTATGCATAAAGCTGTAAGATTCACTTAGGGAGCGTAATACCCTTGCACTGACCCCGATTAGTAAAATAATATAAATTAAATGTTTAAAAAAAATAAAATAAAAAGGAGGGGCCAGCCCAGTAATTGTTTGCACAGGGCTGCAGAAAAGTTAACACTGGTCCTACATGGCAGTGCCATCTGGTGATGTGTTGGCAGAGTTCCCATCCCTCCCTAGTG
This sequence comes from Rhinatrema bivittatum, assembly GCF_901001135.1. NCBI lineage: Eukaryota > Metazoa > Chordata > Amphibia > Gymnophiona > Rhinatrematidae > Rhinatrema > Rhinatrema bivittatum. The sequence continues at coordinate 257,999,946 of NC_042616.1, read as the reverse complement.
AAGAGACCTCACGCAGTGGTGCCTTGTGGTGATGCTCTGGCTGCTGATGGGGGAGTGGGGGGGAGAAAGAGGGCAGCCCCACAGGGGATACAACACTGAAAGCTTTGTGAAAGGTTGTTGCAGAATATAAGATTTTGATACATCAATAAATTGGCCCCTGGGCATCTGAGATCCTCGCTGAGCCTCAGGATGGACCCTTCAAAAGACTCCTCCTATCAGGGTTTGCATGGAGGAGCCTGAAGCTTTTGTATTGCTTTAGAATACTTATTTATTTATTTAAATGATTTATATACCGGAGGTTCCTGTATAATATACATATCACCCCGGTTCACAAGGAACAGTAACTGTCGCTACATTTAGCGGTTTACATAGAACAGAATAAGAATAAAACAGGAGTTTCTACATTGAACATTGAAAATTAAGTAAACAAGTTTTTACATTGTACAAATTAATCGAAGTAGGTTACTTTTCTTCGTGTTCTTGGCTCTAGGGGAAAGCTTGTTTGTACAGCCAAGTCTTAAGTTTCTTTTTAAATGTAGAGTGGCATGGTTCCAGACGAAGGTCTGGAGGGAGCGAGTTCCAAAGTGAAGGGCCCGCTGTGGATAATGCACGTTTCCTCAGAACGGATTTCGCCGGTTGTGTGATTAGTCTGTTTTGATAGGCGCTTCTGGTTGGTTTCACGGATGTGTGTAGTTGAATTTGAAATGTTAGGTTGAGAGGTGCGATGTTGTGTAAGGCCTTATGTATCATCATTAAAGACTTGAACTGGATCCTGAATTTAATCGGAAGCCAGTGGAGATGGTGGAGGATTGGGGTGATATGATCTCTTTTTTTGGCATTTGATAGAATTCTTGCAGAGGCGTTCAGGACCATCTGAAGAGGTTTGATGGTGCATGCTGGTAGGCCTAGGAGGAGAGAGTTACAGTAATCCAGCTTAGTGAGAATGATGGCTTGTAGAACCATGTGGAAGTCTCTGTATAGGAGGAGTGGTTTGAGTTTCTTTAATGTTTGAAGTTTAAAGAAACATTCTTTTGTTGTGTTGTTGACGAATTTGTTGAGATTGAGTCTGCTGTCTATGATGACTCCCAGGTCTCTAACTTGTTGCGTGGTGAAGAGCCCTGCAGCGTCCGGATGTTGATTAGTGTTAGAATGTGAGGAGGGGGTATAGTTTTCCGGTGCTATAATGAGGATTTCAGTTTTGTTTTTGTTTAGAACCAAGTTGATGCTGGTGAGTAGATTGTTGATAGCTGACAGACATTTATTCCAGTATGATATAGCTTTGTGTAGGGAATCTTCTATAGGGATGAGGATTTGAATATCATCCGCGTATAGGTAATGTCTTAGCTTAAGGTTGGTGAGAAGTTGACAGAGCGGGAGCAGATAAATGTTGAAAAGAGTCGGGGAGAGGGATGATCCTTGTGGTACCCCCCTCTTGGATTCGATGGTATGGGACTCTGTTATTTATCTTGACCTTGTATGATCTGTTCTCCAAAAACGATTTGAACCAGTTAAAAGCTACTCCTGTAATGCCGATGTCTATTAGGCGTTGCAGGAGGCATGAGTGGTTTACGGTATCAAACGCTGATGAGAGATCCAGGAGAGCGAGGAGGCAAGGTTGGCCCTTTTCTAGGTTGAAAATGATAGTGTCGGATAATGATGTTAATAATGATTCGGTGTTCATAGTCTTACGAAAGCCAAATTGGTTTGAGGCGAGGATATTGTTTTCGTTAAGATATTCAGTAAGTTGTTTGTTTACAACTTTCTCCATAACTTTGGCAATGAAAGGGAGGTTTGCTATGGGTCTAAAGTTAGCTGGGTCTGTGGTAGATAAGTTAGGTAAGCCCTCAAATCCCCAACATGGGATGGACCTGATAAAGCTGAAAGAGGATCTGTGCCAGGCTTCTGCATAGAACAGAATGCTGGTGCATAAGAAAAAAAAAAATCAGGAGAGAAAAGCTCCATATAAATCAGCAACAGCTTTTTTTGCAGCTCCTGTGGAGCTAAACCCTAATGCAGTCAGATAGAAGCACTCTCCCCCAACACACACACCAATGATCACTGAAGGTGGCAAAGATGTCCTCAGTGCACGCAGGATCTTAATATTTTTTGCCTCTAATAGCCCCAAGTTGGCTGCTAAAACTGCTGCCAATTCATCTTGCTCCTCCTGAGGGAGGACTCCAGCTTGACTTCCCTATCACATATAGGCAAAGAGACTCTGCAACTGCCAGGAGCCTCTGAGAGCTGCAGGTAAGCATACCTGCAACATCTATTCATCACTGCGTTGCTTTCCCCTGAAGCCTGCTGCTCTGCCTTTCCTTAGCTACTTTATTTGTATTTTTTTTTTGTTAAAGGCACAAGGCAGCCTACTGGGGGTTGATCCACCAGACTTCTAGGGCTCCAACTCAAAGGAGAATTCAACCAGGATAAAAAAAGAGGGAAAAATCCTCCCCCCCCCATGGGAGCTACCTTCCACTGGGGTAATCAATCCCTAGGGCCTGTTACCTCAGGAGCCAGCAGGCTCAACCAGGCCTAGGTCTAACTAGGGTGCTGGAGCACACTAATCTGCAACTGCTGAAGACAGACCACACCTTCTTTATACAAGAGAAAAGGTGCTGGTGCGTCCTCTTTCTTTGGCAGTTGTGGAAGGGGAATTCCATGTGCAAGGACTGGTCAAGCAGAAAGATTAGAAAAAAAAATAAAAATTTTCATAAAATAGAACCAACAAGATGGAATATATGATCTTATCCGACTACTGTTCTGGTCCCAACCAGAAACAAATGCCTCATACATATGCTAATATCTTCCCTCAAATGCCTGGCCAAAAAAGTTTTTAACTGCTTCTTAAGATAAAGAAATTCAGACCACTGTTGATTAGGAGAAAAATTCCAAAGCTGGGGACCAGCCACCATAAAAGTTCTAGAAAGTCAGCCAACTGAATTTGTCACACACTATAGCTAGAAAATTATGCCCAGTCAATCTTAGTAACTAAAGTAGTTTATACATTTTCAAAATTGAACCAAAAACCCTCCCACACACCAGGAGCATCAATATACAAATCTTTATGAATTAAAACCAGTACCTTGATATTTAACAAGCCACACTATCAAAAACCAGCGAAGCTAGCTTACTGTAAATGGTGTTTTCATAGACAGGATGAATAAGCTATTGCATGTGGGGGGGTGACATCATCTGGTGGCACCAAACTGTCAGATCACCAAGCTAGTAGAGCGCTGAGCACTATCGAGCATGTGCAGAAGTTCAGATGCAGGCTTTGCCTTGTGAACCTCCTCAGTCTATATCAAAGCTAAATCTGGCTATCTAGAGTGAGGTGGGCAGGCATTCCATGGCCAATTCATCCTATCTACAGAAAGGTTAAATTATTCTTACCCGATAATGTCTTTCCTTAAGTCCTGGCTAGACCAGTCCATTACCCTTGGAATTTCCCTGCTCCTCAGCTGCTAGAGACAGAGGTCAAACTCCCTTTATGACTTCACTCTCTGCGTAAGGGGAGAGTGGTTGAAGGCCCTTGCCAGTAGTCTTCTACCAGAACAATGAGGCAAGAGCCTATATTACACCCCCCCCTTTTTTTTTTTTTTTTTTATCCTTCTAGGTCACCCCCCCCCCCCCTTCTGAAGAAGAAAGGGCCAAAAATTTGGAAATATGTCTGACCAAGCATACTGCTATTAAAAATGCCCCCTTTAGCAAAAGGTCCTTGATGGAGGTCCCCTTTAAGGCCCTGGTGGGAGCTCCTTTTGAGCCGTTAATCATCAGATTAAGGTCCCATTGAGAAAAAATTAAACTGAATTGTGGTCTAATCTACTTCACCCCTCTCAGAAAGCACACCACGCATGGAAACCCGAATGCCTTTAATTCAGCCCTGAAACAAAACACAGCTGCCACCTGCACTCTAACAGGATCATTTTTTCAAAACGCAATGAACCGTTATTGTGTATGTTAGGGAGTTATTACACACGATAATGCGATAATTCCCTAACGCACGCGATAGCATCGCTATACGGTCATTAACATTTAAATGAGGGAAAGGGGCGGGTTTAGGGCAGGGTGAAAAATTATGCCGTACCACTGTGGGCGATGTTTTACATCACTGTCAGTAGTGCCGGAAATAACACCTTTTGCAGTGGCACTATAGGGGCGAAAGCATGCGGTGCAATCGTGGCAGGTGAAAACGGACCACAGCAATGCAGCTGGCTTCAGACTATCGTTCCCAAAGCCCCCCCCCCTGCCCCGCCCCTTTTCTGGCCACAGCCTATCACTCCACTATCTTTATAGCAGAATGATAAATCCTAGGGTTAGTGAGCTGTCCCGTTCTGTCTGCAAGACAGGAAGATAAGGATTCTTGATCTCTGCACTCCAAAACAAGACCCCTCCCCTCTTGACATTATACCTCAAGAAACCTCAGACCTTAACATAGGCTAAGGAGGTGCAGATTTTATTTTTTTTTTTTAATATTTTGCTTTTCAGCACTTCAAAGCAGATTACATTCCCTATCCCCAGAGGGCTTACAATCTAAATTTGTACCTGAGGGAATGGAGGGTAAAGTGACTTACCCAAGGTCACAAGGAGCGACAGTGGGACTTGAACCCTAGTCTCTCTGGTTCACAGCCCACTGCTCTAAACACTAGGCTATTCCTCCACTCCACTCCTCTTATACTCCTTTAGTATCGTGGCCATTACTGCTTGTGAGTATTCTCTGCTTCTCAGACGTGCCCTCTCAAAGGCAAGCCATATGCTAAGATAGTGCACTGATTCTTATTGGTATTGTGCTCCATCTTGGCCACCTCTATTCTTTGGGCTGATGCATTATTGGTCCCATTGCTAAAATGGGCTCCTTTCTAACTCTTGCTTTGTGCCACAGAGTCCAACCAGAGTCTGACCCAATGTGTCTGGCAGAACCAGGTCACTATCGTCTTAAATTCTGACATCTATTGAAAACATGACTGGCGTCACGCCTCATGTGAAGTCTTGAGGTATTTGTTAATATGAAGTTGTCTTTTCAATACCACATCAAGTCTAATCAAAGCAAGCTTTAAGCTACACATGTTATGTGGCCTTAAATCTTTGCTGAGTTTGACAGAATTTCAATATGTTTTGCCTCTGCTCAACTATTGTAGCTCTGTGTAAATTGGGTTACCAGAATACAATATGTGAGATTTCAAGTGCTACAGAATGCTGCTGCCAGGCTGATCTCAAGGCAAGGAATTTGTGATCACATCATTCCTGTCCTTGCAGACCTACACTGGCTCCCAGTTGTTTGGCGAGTAAAGTTTAAAATGACATTGCTAGTACATAGCCTTTTGAGCCTAGATTTGTTGCCTGGGATTTATAATCCTCCGCCTTCCCTTTCTTTCCAGAGAGTCCTCCCAGATGTTTTGTCTGGACATATAGCACACCTGGCAGAAATTCAGGAGCATGCATTCTCAGTAGCCACACCAACTTTCTGGAACTCACTCCCTGAAGATCTCAGCATCTTGTACAAAAATGTTTAAATCTCTGCTTAAGACCTATCTTTTTCTGCAGGCTTCTTGCAAGTTTGTTTAATCAACATATGTTAAGTTGCCCTGGTCTGTTGCACTATATGGATTAGATGTTTGTTTTAATTCTATTTTATGAATGTTTAATTGCTGTACATTGATTAAAGCCTGGCACCAGAATAAATAAAGAAGAAAAGCAGAGACTACCATTGGCAGAAACTTAGGGTAAGAACAGAGGACTAGCTTGTTGTGGAAGAATTGCATGTATGGTAGATCGTGAATGAGCACTTGGAGTTTGCTGACTGCTAGCTCATGTAACCACCTCAAGGGAAAGCAGAGTTGCTTACCTGTAACAGGTGTCTCAGAGGACAGCAGGATGTTAGTCCTCACCCATGGGTGACATCATATGGAGCCCTGGTCCAGAACTTTGATCTCAAAGATTCTAGAACTTTCAGACATGCCCTACTGCGCATGTGCAGGTGTAGTTATCACCCTGCCCCCTAGGCAGATTTCCTCAGTCCATGATACAGCTCATAGAAGGAGAAACCAATTCCCAGGGATCCTAATATTGTCAGGGTTTACTAATCCGAAATCCTGCTTGTAATGTTTTCTGTGATGTGGAGTATGTTTCCTGTTAGCACTCGCATAACTCCCCTGCCTTAGGCGCCTCTGTTGCACATTGGGGTGTTGTGTCTATCTGTTCTTTGGTTTTCTCTTTGTAGAACCCAACTCTTGCCTGGGAGGTGGCCGACCCACAAAGGGTCTAGGCAGGAAAAAAGGGAAAGAGGTGGTGCTTTCAGCAATGTGCGGTTTCCTGCTTTTTCCTGCTCAGACAGCCTATAGCTTGGGCATCAGCGATGATAGAGACTGCTTCCTGACAGAGGGTGTACAACTCTGTTCCCCCTGCTTATTCAGATACCATTAGCTACCCGATTGTCTGTCTGAACAAGGACCATTTTTGTTGAGAAGTTGTTCTCTGAATACCTGCAGGGCATAACGAGTTGCCCGCAACTCCAGGAAGTTGATCTGGTACTGCGTCTCCTGCGAGGACCAAAGCCCCTGGGTGTGGAGACCTGCAACATGGATTCCCCAACCTGTCTGAGCTGAGTCTGTGGTGAGGACAATCTGGGGCCGTGGGCATCAGAAGGCCATCCTCCGCTCCAGATTTGATGGGGGGTGCCCACCACAAGAGGGCGTGCCAAAGGAGCATGGTGATCAGGACATGAGCTCGCAGGTCCTGGGTAGCTCGACACCACTGGGAGCGTAACGACCACCGAGCCCTGCGCATGTGAAGCCGAGCAAATGGCGTGACATGCACCGTTGCTGCCATGTGATCCAGTAACCGGAGAAACTGGTGTGCTGAGACATGGGAGCAATCAGACTGCATGGGCAAGAGCCGAGAGGGTCACCACCCTGTCCTGAGGGAGAAAAGCCTTCGCCTGGACGGTGTCCAGCTGTAAGGATGGCTGGAGATGAGATTTAAGATAGTTGGAAAACCCAGAGGTTCCAGAACTCTGATCATGACTTGCAGGGCACTCTGGGCCCCTTGCCTCGAGTCACTCTTGCTAAGCCAATCATTGAGGTAAGGGAAGACATGAACACCTCGCCTCCGACCACCACCAGGCACTTGGTAAAAACGTGGGGCGCAGACACAAGGCCAAAGAGCAACACCCTGTTCTGTTTCCCATTCACTAGGAACCGCAGGTATTGGCGATCTGCCTGAGAAATGGGGATATAGGCATATGTGTCTTTTAGATTGAGAGCGCAGAGTCAGTTTCCTGATTTGAGGAGGGGGATCAAGGTACCCAACGAGAGCATTTTGAACTTCTCTGACCAGAAACCAGTTCAACACCCGCAGGTCCAGAATGGGTCAAAGACCACCAGTTTTCTTGGGAACCAGGAAATACCTCAAGTAGAACCCTTCACACCTTGCTGGCTTGGAGGAACTGGTTCGACCGCCCAAGCCAGAACAAGGGTGGAGAGCTCTACCTCAAGTATCTGCAAGTTCCCTACCACTCTCCAAAGACACTGAGGCGAGCAGGGAGAAACTTGTTGGAAATGCAACTTGTAGCCCTGACGCACGATGGATAGGACCCAGAATTCCAATGTAATCGAAGTCCATCAGTCTGCGAATAGCTATAGCAAACCTCCCACCGGGGAGTCAATGCCACACAGAGGAGGCTGGCTCATGCTCCCTGGCCGCCAGTCAAAACCCTATAGCAAGGCATATGAGGTTGTCGCAACCTCAGATTCTGCGGAGGCCACTGAGGCCTCACCCTAGGTGCCGGAGGATAGTACTTGCATGGTTGGTAAAAAGGCCGCCTCAGATACTTCTTGGGAGGCTGGGTGTCAGAAGTCCTGCTGGCAACTGCTGAAGGGTCTCGTGATAGTCCTTCAATTACGCTGCCTCCTTAATTCTGTCCCAAACAGATTTTCACCTGCACAAGGCAAATCTGCCAGGTGGTCTTTAACCTCAGGGCGCACGTCAGAGGCACGCAGCCAAGTCATACGGCAACCCCCCATGCCCGCAGCAGTGGTTCTCATGGTAGTCTCAAAAGTGTCATATGCAGAGCAGACTTTGTGTTTGTCACACTCGAGGCCCTGCTGCACTATCCTATGGAACTCGTCCTGGAATTGCTGCAGGAGGCTGTTTCAATAGGTTCCGGGAGTACTGACCCATATATAGTTGGTAATAAGCAATCCTGGCTGTTACCATTGCATCTGATCGACAGCTAAAAACAGAGGGACTTACCAGATCGCAGAAAAAGAACCCAAAACACGCGAGGGACCCTACGCAATGCAGGTGATAGAAACAAGCGCTAGCTCCATGACCACGAAGTGACCCCGTGTGGTTAGTGGCATGCTGGGCATGCTCAGTGTGCCAGTCAAAGTTTCTAGAAACTTTGACAAAAGTTTTCCGTGTTAGGCTCCATCTGATGTCACCCCATTTGTAAGGACTACCATCCTGCTTGTCCTTGGAGAAGGCCCAAAATTGAAAATGCAGACCCAGAAAGCAAAAATGAAGAGAGTTGGACCTCGTGGGGATATGGAGTTAGGCTTCCACCAGATCCAAAGAGGCTAGGAATTCCCTCTTCAATACGACCACCATAACTAAATGTAGGGTTTACAACTTGCAATAGGGTTGACCCTTTTTAAGTGTAAAAAAAAAAAAAAAAAAAAGGCAAAACTGTGCCCTTCTTTGGCAGTACTGGTACTATAGCCTACAGAACTTACAACCTTTGGAGGGCTGTCTTGACTGCCTCTTTTGGCTTGCAAACTGCATGGCAAAGTCATATCTGTCTGGAATTGAGGCAACACACTGATGCATAGCCCCTCAAAATTATTTCCAGGACCCACCAGTCTGTCAAAATCTGGGCTCATGCCACAAAATCTTGCTAGGCTACCAGGATGTGAAGGAGCCCCCTAAATATCACTGCTGGGGCCAGCTGCTCCTTGGATCTGTAGGGGAGGGGTCCAATTCTTATCTTTGCTCCTCAAAAGGCCTGAGTCCAATTTCTCCAAGTCTGTTCCAAATAGCTGGCTCCCCACTAAATAGGAGTTTGCATAGACTGTCTTTGGCACAGATTCTGTTGCCCAGGGAAATACCTACAGTACCTGAATGTAAACCAGTGTGATATCTCAATTGAGATCGAATGTCGGTATATAAAAATAAATAAATAATTGCATAACCATGGAAGAAGTCTAGTAGCTATAACTGCTGGAGGAATCTGATCAAGTCACACACAGTATCCGCCAAGAAGGCTAAAGTAGACTCCACACATGCGCCGGTTCTGAAGGAGTTGCTGGACCAGCATAGGGCTGGCTTATGCAACATAACCTACACAAATAGATGCCTATAATCATAGCTCATGTGATGAAGGCCTGTCTGAGCTACATCAATCTCACAGTCCAGTAGGTCCTTCAGTGCAGAACCTCCCGTAACTGGGATGTGGTCTTATGCATTATTGCACCAACTCTGTGTCTACATTTGGGATCTTTACCAAGCAATCCCTCTCCTTTACAGGCAGGGGAAATAACCTTCCTAGCTTTACCCCCTTTTAGAGTCCCCAACGGGATGTCCCACTTTGCTAACACCATTTGCTTTAAAGCTTCGTGCAGTGGAAAGGCTTTGGAGTGTTTCCTATTCCCATACAAAATGGGCTCCCTTCTGCAGGCTTGAAAGCCTTAATGCTTCTTGAACCCCTGCAATGAGAGCTGTGAGCTTCTCCTTTTAGAGGAGCCATATGATGTCCACTCTTACCTGATGAGACTTGTTCAACCTCCGGGGGGGGGGAGGCAAGCAACCCCTAAGCTCCAAATCAAGGCGTGCTCAGAGTCTGGAGTGGGGGTGAGAGCCAGACAGGATCTTAGGCTCAGGCCACCCATGCTTCTGATGTGCCCTCCTTCTACAGGACGCATCTCATGCCAGGCTTCTGCATGACACAAAACACCTGGTGCATTATTAAATTCTGGCAGAAACCTTGGGAACACCACCCAAGGGACTACCCAACTGGTTGTAATCTAGGGGCTAATCTAGATCTAAAGTGCTTAGAGGAGAGAGAGGCTCTAATTGGCACAATGGTATATGCTTCTCCTGCTCAAGGAGCACTTCCTCCAATTCTAGCTCCCCCCTCCCCAAGAGATTTCTCATCAGCTGCCAGGGGATCCTCGAGGGGTGACATGGGGTAACTCGACCTGCTCATGTGTTGCAGGCCAGGCATATGGAGCCTGCCATCATATGGAATTTTCTGATCCACTTTCAGCCCCTCAGCATTGTGGCTTCCCCCATGGGCTTTTCCCACTTCTGGGCTGCTGCACAGCAGTTAAACGTTTACCCACCACCCCCCAAAAAGATGCAGCATAGGTGCTCACCCTTTCATGAGCATAAAACTTCAAGAGCCCTGCAGCTGTGCAGCACTGCTATCATTGCTGCAACCAACCTCAGCCTTTTTGTTTTTTTAATAGCTTTGTTGTGCCAGGCAAAGTGAGCACATAGTAGTAGCTGTGGGGGCGGGGGGGGGGGGGGGGAAGAGAAAAACAAAAATCAAGGGCTTTCCTTTTTTGTAAGTTTGCAGCCTAGGACTCTCAGCCCCCTCTATGCCTGAAGGAGAGGGGGGGTTCCACCTAGGGAGATCCACAGCTCAAAGGCAGGGAGCTTGCCTAGGGACTTCGACTGGGAAGGGGTGGGGGTGGGGGGTACACTGGGGAAAGTTACCCAGAAAGGTAACTTTCCTCAGTGTACTCCCCATGCCCCAGGAGCATCAAGTTGGCCAGACCTAAGCCAAAGCCTGGTACTGAAAAAGATTCTGAATTTATTATTTTTTTTAATAGTCTGATAGCCATCCTTGTCCGCAGCTGTCGGAGACAAAGGGTTACTGTTAAGCCCTACGACACTACTCCTTCTTTTATGGCAAACAAGGTGGTCATCAAGAAGGCAAGCCCTCTGTCTCCAGCAGCTGAGACACAGGGAAATCTCTAAGTGCAATGGATTGGATTAGCAGAGGAGAAGAAATGCGCACAATGCGTGCAGCAATTATTCCCCAGCACGTGCATTGCTGGGGGAATAATTAATGCCTTTCTTTTACAAGGGATCTGTATGCACCCATGCTAAGCTTACTGCAGGTTTATTAGCACAGCTTTTTTCAGCACTAAAACACATATTACATACCTGAGTAAGGTCAATGATGAAAACCCCACACTAAAACCCAAATAAAAATGTACGGGAGGCTCAGCACAGCTTATTACATTAGCCCCAGTGGTATAAAGACCACTTCCAAAGTGTTCCTCCGACCTACAGGTGGTGTGTGCTGCCTGAACTGTGTCTAGTCCTCCCAGCTCCTGTTTCTTATATAGGCCTGTACTTATACTGAGGCAGTCTCAGCAGTCAGTTGCCAGAAATTGGTCTTACCCTCCCTGTCCTTGAACTCTGGTTCTATTCCTGTATCCAGAAGACTGCATTATTTTCAGCTTCTAACGTCAGAACAGATAGCACTATCCGGCTCCTGGATTTCTGGTTCATTCCTGCTCCTTACTTTGTTCCAGACCTCTCATTCCCTGTTCGTGCCGGCGTCTTAACACCAATTTTCATGTCTTGCTAGACATCAGCACCGGAGGGCTCAACCCGAAGGGAAGGTGGCTGGTCTAGGCGGAACCATTTTATGGTGGCCTGGTTTTGATTCACCTGGCAACTCACGGATAACCATCACAATTGGAAGCTGTAGAGCAGTTTCCCTCTGTATTGACAATCAATGATTTCATTATATGAAAATTCACAAGGACCGTTAATTGACCTTTGAAACTCAGTGGCTTATGCCAATAATTATATGGTCAAAACATGAAAAGATTTGAAGGCATGATTAAGGACAGTTTTTGCTTTAAACAGTAAAAAGGTAGTTTCAGCCTTATTTCTCCATATAAAAAAAATACAATCATAAAAGGAGAAATGTGGGAGATAGGAATAAGAAAGAAAAACAGAAGCAATCGACTGAGTGGGAGAAACAGCAAATCCTATGAGAAGTTTCCATCTTCTTCCTATTATAGCAGAGCAGAAAAAGCATGCAAGTAATGAAACACACCACCTGAGTCTGTTTCGTCCAGTTACAGCCAAGCACACCACACAAAAGGTTGGAGAATGCATTTTCTCATGTTTCTCAAAATGCAGGAGAGTATGTCACACATTCATGAATAGTGCACTGCATTAGTGTTAACTGGAGCAAAGCCAATGCTTTGTTTCAATGCAAATATTCTCACTATTCTGCTTTCCAGCTCTTTGATGGAAACCATTTTGTTCATCCTCTAATAAAATTACTGTCAAAATCCTTGCTTAAAGGGATTTTTTTTCACTGCATAATCAGCCAATGATGGTAACAAAGGCCAACTTACCATCTTTCAGTGACCAATTTCCTAATCCGCTGCACAGAATTGAGCAATGACAATCACATAGGTTCTTCTGCTTTCTGCCATAATTCTCCAAACTGCCCAGTTTGCTGTGTCTTAATTATTTTTAAATGCACAAAAAAAGGCTTTTCAGTGCTTTCATGTGTTAAAGAACTACCTTAGATTGGTTTTTGTTTTTCTTGAAGCATGTTAATGAACCCTGTAATCACTAACTATAGGAAGCTGTGATTTTGGAAATGACATCTATTTAAATATCAGTCATCTATTTTTGTATATTTTAACATGCTGCTTCTAACCGATTCCAACAGGAGTTGGAACTAAGTTGTTAATGTTGCTACAGGATTTTATTATATTAAAAACCTCAAAATGGAGATTTGTTTTCTAATAAAGCACCACACAATCTACTGCATTGTAACTGGATAAGTATTATCTGATATTCAAATCTTGGGAGGTTCTTTGAGAATTGCCGACTGCAATATAATACTGGGATAACGTTTGTATGACTTTAGAGATTGGAAAATAACCAAAAAGTATTTACATTAAGACTGAAAAAAATAAAAGGGCTGAGATTTATTTTTTTTTTTATACCAGTGATGGCAGTTACAAGGTTTGCACATGAAGCATCAAGAGAATGAAAAAGACCCTGATGCATGTACTATCTAAAGTTTTCCCTTTCTTAAACAAAAGTAGTCATGTTATCCCGGTATGAATTTGTTTGATGGTTGGGGATGGGGAGTAAAATAATACTATTTTAAGAAAAAAAAAATTCATAAAAAATAAAAACAAAACACAAAATTGTGAAAGTACTAAGGAAAACTGGAATGTATTCATTAAGAATTCATTTGGATTGTTTTCTAAAACAGACTCAATTTCTAAAATCAAAAGCATCACAAGATAAGTTATTAGAGTTCATTTGAGTAAAGCAGAGTTGCTTACCTGTAACAGGTGTTCTCCTAGGACAGCAGGATGTTAGTCCTCACGGATGGGTGACATCAGATAGAGCCCCGGCATGGAAAACTTGCTAAATGCTAAATGATTAGCTAACATGATTAGCCAAAAGGGATTAGCCATCTTAAATACCTGAGGAAGGTTCAAAGAACCTTTAATAAGGGGAGACTACACTTACCATTGCGTTCTCTTTTATGGGATACTGGAAGAGATATTGCCTGTTTAACTGAAGGCAAAATAAACCTTGTGTAAGAAGGATGGCATTGATTAAAAGTGACTAACCTTGTGGAAAGACTAGATGGGATCACTGCCAATTAAGGCCCATAACTCTGGGCACAGGCCTCTAAGGATACCACCTTTAAGGGATATCCTTCGAGAACACGTGACTAAGCATCTTGAAAGGAAACAAGAGTTGTAAGAACCGGATCCAGATTCCATTGGGACACCAGAGGCCCAGAGGGAGGGCAAATACATTTAACACCAAACTCCATGAATCTGATATCTGTACCATGAAAATAGCTGCAACTGGGACCCACAGGGAATTAAGAGCTCAGCCCTTGTCAAAAGCTCTTTTACAGATACCAAAATATGGGAACCATTCCTACGATGGTATAAAACCTTTTGAGGATAGACACCTTGGACATTTCGAACTGACAATCAGGGGGAGGCTGAGGGGGTATACACTGCAAGGGGTTAATACTGGAGTACCCTTAATTTGTTCCATAGTACTTGGTAAGTGAATGTGCTTAGACTGATGATGAGCCGAGGGGAGGGAAGGGGGTAAAATGTATATTGGCTACTTATGTAGAATATGTCAGGTTCAGTGCTCATTGACCATTTATAACGTTATAGTTTATTATGTAGTGGCTAGATTTAATGTTGCCAATAAAATAATAAAAAAAAAAAAGCAGCTCTTTTACAGGAAGATCTTCATAGAAAGGATGTTCACCCACTAGAGTGAAAAGGCCAGAGATTAGAAAAAAGCCTCAAATCTAGCAAGGCTCCAGCAGGAGGAATCACTGCTGAAGAATATTCTGAGTTAACATACTCCTCAAGGGTTAAGGCTAAGACAAAAAGCCAGTTCCTGGCATACCACACCACACGCAATTGCGGAACTCTTCACCCCCACCTTCCTTGCCAGTGGCTGAATAATCTGTCTTCGCAACTTGTGATTTGTCATCAGATTCAATTGTGGGGGGATTTATTCTGTTCAGGAAAGCTTCCAGTCTGAGCTCACACTCAAGGACCAACTTATTCCTGTTGAGAGACGTCAGTTTAAGCATGTTCTGCCCTTGCAATGTGAACCGCTATAAACCACAACAAGTTCTGCTCTGCCCAACAGAGCCACCTGCTTACTTCCTAGACCATCACTGGTCTCAAGGGCATCCCCCTTACCCATTTCACATAAGCAACCAGCTTGGCCTGTTTACAGAGCAAATGCTTCTTCTTTGGACATGTCGCCTGGACTACATGGGAGGTGATAGAAGGCACCTCAGCACACCAGACTGTTGTCAGACGTGCCCACAAGCAATCTGGGAGGATCCAGATTAATTCCTTTTGAAAGATCACGGTACCTGCCACCTAAGTCTGGCCGTCCCTGACTGAATGGAAGTGGAAGACGCACCGAACACACCTCCGTGCTTTGCGAGGACTAGCAAGATCACAGACATCTGAAGCCAAAGGAGGGCTCTGGCTCCAGGAAAATAGATCCAGAGAAACCATCACAGAACCCAGGAGCTAGTGATGTTCCTACATCCTGAAGGTCCTCCTGAGATAACCATTTATTGACTTCCTGTGAACAAGTACGTATATAATAAGTTTTTCTGCCCGTGGTTGTCTGCTCAGCCCCGCGTTCCTCTAACCAGTATCAGAAAGAGTGACAAATATGTAGCCGCATAAGACACCCGTAACCGGTGGCTGCTGCTGCCAGTGCGGGCTGCTCTGGTAGAAATGTCTGCTTCCCTCTGCCTTGTATCTTTCCCTGCAAGGGAAACAAAATTGAAAATTCTGGTTCTCTGAACAGCAACAGAGCCTGCCACCAAAAACTCTGTCAGGCTGCAGAGATCCCCCCCACCCCAAGGGCTGACTATCTCCACAGTAGCAACAGCCCCCATCCAAATACACCTCTGGAAAAGAAAAAAAAAAAAAAAGCCATTTGACTTTATAAGAGCAGGGAGAGTTCCCTAGATGGCTGAGGGTCCTGCCACGACATTAAATACTTGTGCTTTCTCAGAGTGCATCTCCAGCAAGGAGAAGGCCTTCCGTGCTCCTGGTTCTGTAAACCCTCCACTGCCAAAGCCATGAAGGACAACAGCTATACCTTTTTTTTTTTTTTTTTTTTTTTTTTAAATAAAAAGCTTTAAATAAAAAAAGCTCGACTGCTGCTGCCTAGTGAAGACAGTCCAGCAGTAAGGTGATTAAACCCAAAGCAGGGAGCGAGGGGGGACTCTACACCTGTGAGCCTCAAGAGGAGGGAAACCCAACAAAGGCTTCCCCCATCAGACCTCTCAGTCAGGCTTGGCTGGAGGTCTGGAAGTCACCCACAAGCTCCTAAGCCACAATCCAGGCCTGCTCCACTAGCCAATCACAAAATTTGCTGGTGTAGAAACCGAGATCCTGCTCCACTAGGGAAAATAGCATGCAAGGGATCCTGCTGTACCAGGTCAGCATGTGTCCATCTCTTAAGACCAAGAAATAATGGCTATTGCCAGTGCAACACCAGCCTATTTAGCACATGAAGATGCCCCTGAGAAAAGGAGTCCCCTATTGTGTCCATTTGCTAATAGGTAGAGATAACACAGAAGAGTGGAATGGTGTAGCAGGATATTTCTATACAGAGTATAGTGGATGCATGGATCAGCCTCCCTGTGGAGGTGGAGAAAAGGACAGCATCTGAAAGCATGGGATAAACAGGATCTCAGAGGAAATGGTGGAGATTACAAAGCTGAATAGCTGGACAGACCTGATAGGCCATATGATCTTTCTGCTATCACATTTCTATGTAATCACCTTATAATAGATTTTAACTGGCCTCGATTAAACGTTTAAGTTAAAAGCTGACCAATAAAAGAAGGCATCAATTTGCTCTGCAGAAGAGAATATTACAACTATTATAGAAGAAACTAACATGTAAAAATTACTTTGTAAGGTCACTGCCAGTGCATCCTCACTGTAATAGCTCCTACAAGCTCTACCAGCAGCAAGATGCTCTTTCATCCCTCACTTTTGTGCTTTTTTTTTTGGGACCAGAGGAAGGAAGCTCCTCTACTACTCCACCCAGCTTTTAAAGACTTGGTTATTTAATAAGGCATCTTGCATTGCTGGGCTATTTTAGCTATTTTTAAGATAACTGATTTTGTTTTAGGTGATAAAATAGCATATAAAATACAAAGTTTTAAATAATTTTGAGTATTTTGTTTTCTTGCAAACTGATTTTAATTGGAGGTTAATTCATTTAAAATCTTACTATGTTTCCCAGCCCTCTCCTGGAGGCACACCTATCCATTCAGCTTTTCAAGACTGCCACAATGAAAATGCATGAGAGATTTGCAGAATTTGGAGATCTAGTATATGCAAATTGATGTTATGCATATTCATTCTGAAAACCCAACTGGATAGGCACCTCCAGTCTCTTCAACCTTTCCCTTCCTCTCATGGCCTACAATTGTGCCAGAAAATTACACACAAATCAAGACTATGTGGCTTGCTCTTATCTCAGAGTAAGCAGCAGCCAATACTCTCTAATCTGATTTTTATGGGGTCTGGGGGCCAGAAATGATTCTGCCACCACCAGCTCTGCTCCATTTCTGCAGGGACCTGAAACTGATTTATACCACCAAATCTGATCCATTTCTATGGGGGAGCCAGAACTAATTAATAGCACCAGTTCTACTCTGTCTCCTCGTGCCCTGAAAAAAAAAAAAAAAAAAAAAAAAAGAAAGAGGGTGGTAGACCATCATTCTGGGTTGTTCCAGAAATTAAACCCTGGGTAAGAGACACAAAAAGGGATTGAATTAGCACAAGTTTGAAACTTGTGAGCTGTAATGCTTATCAAGGCCATGGTTGAAACCTTGACAACTGGCACCATTGCACATAAATTTTAAACTTTTGCTAATTCCCTCCTTTATGTGTTTATTCTTCTGCAGTTTCACCCCTTCTGTTCCCTATAGAAGAGGAGGGCGAGAGAGGGCGGAACAGGAGAGAACTGGCTGTTCTCTGCTCCAGACTCATCCTCTCCCCTCAAATTCCCTGCAGGCTGCTTGAAGCAGAACACCCCTGCTACTATACCACTTAAATCTGATTCAAAGGCATAGGGTACTCCAATCTGCTAAGTGATTTGTTTAAATATAGTTACATAATTTCCCTCTTCATGTGCACTTTAGAAGTTTCTTTAATTCTGCAGTTAAATCCTTTCCTCCTGCATATTTAACAACTTATCTACCAAATATAACCTGGGTTATCCCAGCTATATCATTTCACAGTGAACTTGCTTGTAGAGGGAAAAAAAAAACCTCTCCAGCTGATCTTATTTGCTTTTATCAATAGCTCTCTGTGCTAACCTTGTTTGGAATAGGCTTTGCCAACTGAAACATTTCTTTTATAGAGCTGTAAAAACTATTTTTTTTTTTGCTAGTCTTTATATCACATTCCATGTTTTAAAGAGAGAAATTAAGGACATTTACCCAGAAGTTACACTCCCGCCCACCTCTAGAGTATTTTAGTCTTAAGCAGTTCTTCCACGGACTTAGGTCATAAATTCTTCACTTAACCTAAACAAATCCAACAACTTGCATATTAATTAAGCTAACACTACTCAAGTCTCCTTGTTGACCCTTATCATCAGATTGTCTTATTTAGTGTAACGATTGTGATGCTTATGTGCCAAGCAAGGAATACAGTTTGGAAACAAAGTTTGTCCAATTTGCCTTCAACTGACTTAAATGAAAAAGGAACTGACTTATCTGAAAGAGGAAAACAGAGTTGCTTACCTGTAACAGGTGTTCTCCAAGGACAGCAGGATGTCAGACCTCACACATGGGTGACCATCTGATGAAGCCTGTCATAGAACTTGGATCTCAAAAGAGTTTTCAGCATGCTCCACTGAGCATGTGCAGCTGTACCTACCTCCCTGTGTCTCAGGCAGAATCCCTCAGTCCACAATATAGTCAATACATGGAAACAAACTCCTCCCAGGGGAGGTGGGAGGGTACTATGAGAATTAACATCCTGCTGACCTCAGAGAATACCTGTTACAGGTAAGGAACTCTGCTTTCTCCAAGGACAAGCAAGATGGAAGTCATCACACATGGGTGAATCCCAAGCTAGAAGCTGCTGAAAACAAGAAAAATGGGTAAACCCTTTAATGCAGAAGCACCACCATTTCCATATTCCCTTTTCGGTGAAGCAGCTGACCTATAAGGGCTCTAGGAGGGAAAAGAGTTGGGTTTTTCACCTCAAAGACTGGTATGTCTGACAGATAGAAACCCCATTATGCAGCAAGGCATCCGAAGGCAGGGGCATAAAAAACCAACACAGAAAGCTTACAAACAAGTAACAAGACAGACTGGGCATGTCGAACAATGCCCAAAGTATGTCCAAAAGGAACAGTGGGCCTGGAAACCAAACATCTGCCCAGAGAAGTAGCGGCAAAAAAGTATCCAGTCTGCAGCAGACCCTATCCACTGAGCTACTACAAAATACAAGATCAGATCTCTAAGGTCAGATGAGATAAAAACCCCGAATGCCAAGGCATGAAGAGCTACTCCTACCCAGGGAGCCCCATGCCAAGATGCCAAGCAGGGCAGCGAGCTGCTACCGAAACTCAGTTGAATAATGTACGTCATCAGGGGAAGCCGTGCAAAAGGAAAGCACCTCAGCCAGGGAACTGGCCAAACCAGGGGAAGGTATATGCAACGATCACTCCCATGCGCCCCCTGGCTTCCTCCTGGACTGTCTTACTGAGAGTCAGAAGAGGTAAATACCACAAGGAGGCAGATCTATGGGCTGCAGGACAAAGGAAACAGACTCTAGGCTGTAGAAAATACAGATGGAGACTTCCCAACCATACAAACCCCTTGTCAATCCCAGCGGGGATTTGCCGCTGAGGCAGGTATAGCCCACAGGGCCTATCTCCCTTCAGTAGATACTGAGAGGAAGAAGCCTGTAAACCTCTCTGCTGAAAATAGGAATGCTGCAAGAGGCAACCCCTGCGGAAAAGGACTTCCTCACTGATCTGGGAACCCTGAGGGTATCAGGAGGAAGAACAGTCTACCGACCAACTGAGCTTAGGTATCAGACCTATGGCTCAAGATAACCTGTTGGTCCATCTAATAAACTCGATACACAAGTGGAAACGTGTACCTGGACAGGCACTGCCAAAGTCCACCAACGAACATCTGACAGGGTAACCTTTGAAAGAGAAGAAAAGACCAAGAAGTGAGCTGTCAGAAGACAAAACTGCCAGTGAAGAAATAGGAAGAGAAACTTTCCCTCAGAGGTGGAGTACCTCCTTGAAACTGATGGGTAGAAGTGGCACAAAGTGAACCTATGCCCGCTGCACTCAGCACGTATTCAAAGAGGTACTTAACCCACATGAGAGGAATCCTCATCTGCTACTGGATAGCAGATTTCCAGGACAGGAAATCCCCAACTCCACGAGGAGTCCGATCTAGGAAGCTCATCGCCCGCCACAAGGCATCCCCGTTGCACAATAGTGCAACAAAGAAGAGAGCTCCCAATGGGTGGCCTTCAAATCCTGTGTGAAAACAGAAGGCAACTGCCACTAAGAGGCTAAGCCAACTCCAAGAATGGGATGTTAAAGACAATCCCTTCTCGGAGCAGAAAATAAGGCACCTCTCAAAAGCCAAGTCAGACCTCTCACCCTTGAGGTGGAGGGGAGAACTCACAGTTCCACCAGATCCATTTGATTCCAGAAACCCTTCCACTCTCCAGACAAGAGTGGGGCACAATTGCTGACCTAAGAGTGCTCTCAGAAACTAAAACAGTCGCTAGTGCTTGCCTAGTCATTCTAGCACCAACATGGCAACCAGGCACAGGAAAGACCAGCAAATTGACCCAGTTGTCCCATGTTGCTGCACTGATTCATGTGAATCAAGGGCTGTATCAATGCCCCAGTTAGAGCACTGAAAAACAAGAAACCTGGAAGTTCCCCCTAAAAGGGATCCAAAGCATAAGACAATGAGGGGAGGAAGCCCGTATGGTCCCTGTCCCGTCCCCCCCCCCCCCCCCCGTCCCCCGAAAGGGGGAGGTACCTGGTATCCACCCCAAAATAGAGCAAATAGGATTGTATTCTCAGCCAAGACATCCCAGCGAATCAGCAACTGCAGCATACCAGTACAGGATGTCTGCTGGCACCAGAATAACACACGCTAACATGTCAGTGGGCACCTAGTAACAGTGGTGTCCCTTTGTAGACTCTGCATCCTGGAACAGCAGTGCTGTGTACCCACGCTGATGCATTCCATCAAGCCAACAGTGACGTGCATATACAGAAAGATTCAGTAACCGTGGGTTAGCCGTCCATGCCATGGCCTGGATGGGCACAAGCTGCAGAGGTGAACGGCATGTGAGGTGTCATCACTGGTGTCCAATAGCAGCCTCAGGTACCAGACACATGAAGGCACTATAAAGCACCCCTAGATTGCAATCAAGAACCACTGTCATGATGCACCTGGCACAGGCAGTCCAACATGGAAGTGCATCTTAGTATGTGTGGTTACTATGCATGATATTGGGGACGCTGTGTGTGGTACCTACCATATGTGATGGAAGGAATGACGCACAAGGAGTCTTCAACACCTAGGCACCACTCAACAGGAATGACTGTGACCATACCCGCGGCAATGTGGTAGTGCCCCGGTGGTGCACCTGGCAAAGGGAGGCAACAAATACCCTCGCCAAAGGCAATCCTATCGTTAGACTCCCAATGATGAGAGCTGGAGGGCTAACACTCAAGAAAGGGCAATAGTGCCGACTGTATCACCCTTCATATCTCTTGGGGGTACCCATATAGAACCATCAGCGCTTAATACTACCTACCCGCCTAACAGCGAGGGCACCCATGGTACTCTATGTAGGTGGTGACCCCTGCACCCATCAACACACCTGGCACACGATGGTGACCAGGATGCTAGATGTCATCTACAGCATGTGATGGCAACCATGGGTGCATGGCAGCAACCCAGGCACTCAATTGTGTTGATGCGGACATGAAGCTCTATGCACACAATATGTGAACTGCAGCACCAATGACATCCAAGATGCCCATGCCACTTGACAGCATCCATGGCACCCTGACAGTTTCAACATCAAGCCTTGTTGTGGTGCCCAATGGCATCAAATGCAACCTTGGTGCCTGACATTAAGTGCCCACTTGGTGCTCATGGTGCCTCCTAGCACTCTATGGCATCGATAACACCATGCCCTTTGATGGTGCCTTAAACGCTCAATGGCGCCCCTATTGACAGTGCCAACTGTGCTAGTTTGTGCTTCAAACAGCATTGGAAGGCACCCATAGTACTGGACCTGAAGGAATAGACTGTGCCCACAGTGCTCGATAGCATCCATGGCTTGAGCCTCTGATGCCGAATGATCGGACCTGGGTAGGAAATTAGGCAAGTCCCCAGGCCAGGGGCCTACAGGGACCACACACAGACAGTCCAAACAAGCACCTGACAAAGGCAAAAAACAGATAAGTTAAGGAGAGGACACCAGAATATTCTGCAGGTGCAGCATTAAGGGAAAAACCTCCATTGGCCACATAGTGCACTAGGTCCACCATGAGGCAGACAGAGATGCTAGGAAGAGAGAGAAAAATAGACCTAAATTAATGCAAGGAAAATGAGGAGGAAAAAAAAAAAGACACCAAGGCTCTGCCTGAAAAAATAGCTACTTGCAGCTCCAGAACTGTTACAGCCTTAGCTGTGAGGAGAGCAAAGCTGAATCCGCGACCACACGTTTCTGCGGAAAATGAAGGATTAAGGGACTCTGCCTGAGAGACAGGGAGGAGGCTATAGATGCACCTGCTCAGTGGAGCATGCTGAAATTTCTGGATTCTTTGAGATCAAAGTTCCGTGACTGGCTCCATCAGATATCACTCTTGTGTAAGGACTGCCATTCTGCTTGTTCTCTGAGAATTGTCTAGACTTCAAAAGTCCTCATAGCATCTAGAATATCTCCAACTTCCACAGAGTATTCTGAAACCCAGGAAAAAATGGATTTCTGTGGGCTCTGGTAGAACAAGACCTTGAATCCAGAGACAGTCTCAACTGAGAAACAGCGAGGATATCCATCCCCACCCAAAGAGGAGTCAAATATCCAGGAATGAATGGATTACAGTGGGCTCTAGCAAAATGAGGTCTACGGTGATGAGACATCCCACTGTCCACGTTTATATCCTTACATTATGCCTTTTTTGAATTAGAAACTGAACCTGCTCTTGCAGTCAAAGAAAGGAGGTCTGAAAAGGAAGGACCCCATGCAACCACAAACCCTTTAACATTATCAAACCTCAAAAGAAAGCTCCTTCTGCTAGGAAACAGTCTTTAAAGGAACTAATTTGGGATCTCATTTTGAAGAGGACAATAATTAAATGCCTTACAGTATCCTCAGCTGGTAGAAATGCAAACTTGGTAGTCAATGCAATTAATGAAGAAAGTAAAGACTCTAATATCAATGTTAACATCCATCTGGGGACCACAACCTCACAAGAAACATCCAAGCAGTACAGAAAGATTTCCAGCGTCTTGGGAAGGATAGTAAGCCATTTACACTGGTGTGGTCTATAGGCCTCCAATCCAAACTGAAGACCTGGACTGAGATCTGATCAAAAATATTCAAAAGATGGGAAGGAAGGATGATGCGTTTAATCTGTCAAATGTCGATTGGTGTATCTCAACTGCTGAATCCTCAAAAAAAAAAAAGGAAAGAGACTGGATGCCCTTTAAGGGGGCTCTGATAAAACAATGGTGATGGAACCCACAAGGGAGGGAGTGATGCTCGAACTAGTACTCAAATGGAGAAAATAAAGGTCTCCAATGTCTCAGTAGGTGCTCACTTGAGCACTAGCGATCAGACAGTGTTTGATATCATAGCCAAGATGGAGAGAAATCATACAAAGATTCAAGTTTTGAATTTCAAAAATACAGACTTTGCTAAAATGAGGAAGTACCTTGAGGAGGAATAGAAACCTGGGAGATGATGGGTGAAGTGGAATAGTGGACCAAATTTAAAAAGGGCTAATTTCAAAGGCAACAAATCTCTATATAAGAAAAGTAAATAAAAGTAAGAGGAAAATGAAACCAATCTGGTTCTCAAAAGGAGTTGGCTAATAAAAATTAAAGGCAAAAAAAAAAAAGTATTCAAGAAGTACAAAGGTTTCAAAAAAAAGAGGAACACAGAAGGACAAGGAAAGAAATCAAGAAAAAGTCAAGTGGAAGAAAGGATCGCTAAAGAGTTAAAGTGAGGTGACAAAACATTTTTCAAATATATTAGTGAAAGGAGGAAGACCCAAGGTGGCAAAGTAAAATTGAAAGGAGACAAGGAGCAACATGTGGAGAAAGATGATGAAATATTAAACAAATGCTTCAGTTTGGTGTTCACTAAAGACACTGGAGAAGGGCAGTTGCTGGTTTACAAGAGCATAGGTGGGCATGGGGTAGATGCAATCCCATTTTCAGAAGAGAATGTATGGGAAGAAGTCCTGCTATTAATCAAGTTGACTTAGAAAATAGCCACTGCTATTACTAGCAACAATAGCATGGGATAGACTTAGTTTTTGGGTACTTGCCAGGTTCTTATGGCCTGGATTGGCCACTGTTGGAAACAGGATGCTGGACTTGATAGACCCTTGGTCTGACCCAGTATGGCATGTTCTTATGAAAGCTGAAAGTAGACAAGGCCTTGGGGTTAGATGGGGTATATGCCAGGATACTAAGGGAACGCAGATGTGCTGGCAGGTCCACTGAAAGATCTGTTTGATAGATCCCTGGAAACTGGAGTGGTGCTGCAAGATTGGAGAAGAGCAGTTGTGGTCCGCTTTACAAAGGTGGTGGCAGAGAGGCAGAGGGAAAACTACAAACCAATTAGTCTCACCTCAATGGTGGGAAAATTAAAGGAGAGACTTTGCTGATAGAGAGGATAGTGAACTATCCACAATCAAGTACATTTCAGGACAAAGAGCAGCATGAATTCACCAAGACGAGGGTCCTGTCAGACAAATCTGATCAATTTTTGAGTGGGTGAATAGAAAATTGGATTTTAGCAAAGCTTTTGATATGGTCCCACATAGGAGGCTCGTGAATAAAATGAGAAGTTCGAGGATAGGCACCAAGGTTCTGGAGTGGATTACAATAGTTGACTAACAGGAGACAACATGTAATGGTACATGGAACCTGCTCTGATAAGAGAGAATGGTGTTAAGTGGAGTGCCTCAAGAAACAGTTTTGGGCCGGTTCTGTTCAATATCTTCCTTAGTAACATTGCGGAGGGGTTAGAAGAAAGGCACAGTAATCCAAAACAGCTGTATGTGATGGGGACGAAAAAGACTGTGTATATACCAGGAAAGGGACCTTGGGGTGATTGTGTCTGGCGATCTGAAAGCAGCAATGTGACAAGTCAGTAGCTCATTTCATGCCAGAAAGATGCTGGGCTGCATAGAGATGAATACCCAGCAGGAAAATGGAAGTAATAAATGTCCTTCTTGGTGAGGCCTCATATGTAGGACTGATCAGTTCTGGGGTTCATACTTAAGGATAGACACAGCATGGAAATAGTTCAGAGGAAGGTGACCAAAATGGTGTGGGATCTGTTTCAGAAGACTTGAGGAGAGGAAGTGCAGGGGAGATATCCTATCTTTCGGGTATCTGAAATTTTGTATTAATGCAAACTTCCAAGCTTTTCTGTTGGAAAGGAAACTGTAGAACTAGGGATCACAATATGAAACTGCAAGGGGGACGACTCAGAACTAATATTAGAAATATTTCTTCACAGAGAGGGTGGTGGATACCTGGAATACCCTCCCAAAAGAGGTGGTGAAGACAAGAACAGTAAAGGAATTAAAAAGGGCCTGGGACAAACACTGCGGATCTCTAAAGGCTTGAGGTTGGAAATTAAGAGGGTGGCCCAACATTTCTGCATGGGGTAACCTGCAGGGCATGGCAGTTACTACCACGAACAAATTACTGGGCAGACTGGATGCACCATTTGGAGGTCAATATTCAAAAGCCATTTAGACTGATAACTGAAAAGTTATGTCTAAATGGCTTACCTGGCTATATTCAGCCTTTATCCAGCTAAATTCTAGCCGGCTAATAAGTTAGATGACTAGAATTTAGCCAGATAAATTGGTAGCATTCCAGGGGCATAACTGGGAGGAATTGAGTTAGCCAACTAAGTTAAACGACTAACTCAGATATTCAGAGTTAGCTGGATGACTTAGCTAGCTAGGTTTCTTCGGGTCAAAGAGCTGTCTTAAAGGTAGCCAGATATAGTTAGCTGGCTAACTACTTAACGCGCTGATACAGTACAGTGCGCTCCACCGGAGCGCACTGTTAGCCCGGGTTTGGACACGCGTTTGACGCACTAGCTTTACCCCTTATACAGTAAGGGTTAATTAATAGAGCGTCAAACCCCCCCCCCGAAACTAATATCGCCCAGAACATGCAAATGCATGTTGATGGCCCTATTAGTTATTCCCGCGCGATACAGAAAGTAAAATGTGCAGCCAAGCCGCACATTTTACTTTAAGAAATTAGCGCCTACCCAAAGGTAGGCATTAATTTCTGCCGGCACCGGGAAAGTGTACAGAAAAGCAGAAAAAACTGCTTTTCTCTACACCCTCCGACTTAATATAGCGATATTCAGTCCGAGGCCCCAAAATTAAAAAAAAAAAAATATTTAAATCGGCCGGCGTCCCGCAGGTCGTAAGACAGATGCTCAATTATGCCGGAATCTGTTCTCCGAACCCGTAGCTGTCAGCGGGCTCGAGAACCAACACCAGCAAAATTGAGCGTCTGCTGTCAAACCCGCAGACAGCCGCCGCTCCTGTCAAAAAGTAGGCACTAGGGATGCACTAGTGTCCCTAGCGCCTCTTTTTACCGTGGGCCCTCATTAGCATATTCTTCCCCCCTGAATTGTGCTCGCCCGCTCTCCAGAGACTTTTACTGAATCGGCCTGTATGTTAGCCAGCTATATTCAATTGTGTGGCTGCACTAACTACTGAATATGCCTCCAAAGTTAGTCTTTATCTGCTGTCATTACTATGTTACTAAATGGAAAAAAAAAAGTTGCGGAAATGCGTTCCAAGCTATTCCCCATAAATTAAGCCTTGCAAACTAAAACTAAGCAGCACAGCAACACCTGGGGTGTAGAAATCAAGCTCTTATCTGCCTATCCTAACACAGCAGCTAAGGCAGACAGACTTCCCTGCTACAGGCTTCAGTACAGCAGACATGCTGTAGGGATTTAGGGAGGGCAAGCATAGGACGGACAATCTTCGCATGCCTGCAAAGGTCTGAGTCTTTGTCCTTGTCCCAGTTTGCAGCTTCAGTATCACCCAATGGTGCAATGGAAAAAACCTGAGCATGGAAAACAGAAGTGCTACTTTGGGAAAGTTTGTTGCAGTTTTGTCAGCTGTATACTTTTACCCCATGCAGGAAAATGCATGAGCTTTTTGCACTTTACAGAGCAATGAGCAACTACTCAAAAAAAAACAAAAAACTGTACATTTTAAAATATACATATATTTCTTACATATTAAGGAAAACTGCATCTATCCTTCAAGCCAAAGACTGTCACCTTCATTTCTTTACATCTGCCACATACAGAATTTTAAAAAGCATCACTACTGTGGAACAAAACACTATTTGTGACCACTCACACAGAGCACAGGGATATTTTAGTAGAGAGAGAATCAAAGCAGCAGCAGCTTAGCTATGCAACGTGCTATTTGTGTGATGGGTTAATTTTGCTATCTAAGTTTAGTGTAGGCTGTCAAAAGGAGCTCAAGGTTTCATACAAGACTGTTTACAAAGTCCATGCTCTCTAATGTATGCTTGTAAGTTTATCTTTCATTTAAATAGCAAAGGAATTTCCTGATCAGATGCCTCTCTATCTATGGTCCTCTCACAAATCCTCTAACATTTGCATCTGGCCAATCTATGACATCACTCAATCCTATCATCAAATGTCAATTCATTTACAAATGATACCCAGCTATGTGTTAAAATAAAGACTCCACACAGTAATTCTGGTATAATGTAGAAAATGCTTTTACTTGGTGGTAGCAACTCCACAAACTTTAAACAGTGCCTTACAGATTCTTAACGGGTCCCCCCGACACAGAACCCGTGTTTCGCCGTGAGGCTGCGTCGGGAGGGACAGAGCAGAACATTTTTAAATCTGCTGAAATTTTTAATTGAAAGTGCACTCCCGGACACTTAGAAATATCAATGCCAGAATCCAGCTTGTTGCAATGGAGGAAGAAATGCAAGTTAAACCAGGACTTGTGTTCTTTAAAAGGAGCTACTGTTTATAACATGCAAGTATTTCCATGTGGGTATTCATGGAAAGAAACTTCAGTACCATTTCCGTCAACAACGCTGGTGCTTTCAAACTCTGGAGAGTATGGTCACAGAAGTACCCAAAACCATGTGTACTTCTGAACAAATATCCCATACCGAAGATCTACCATGTGACCTTACATGCTCATTAGAGACAGGCAAAAATAGAAATCTTTTCTTAACTAGTTTAATTTCTTCCCTATATGGCTTTCAATATAAATCAAAGTGGTTTACATTTAAAATTATACATGGATAACGTGCAGTGCATAATAAAAGTCATGGCATATACACTCAAATATGCAGAGCAGTTTCACTTGGCATGGCTTGACAGGTGCTTTAAAAATTTACTCCTAACCTGAATCCCAAGAAAAAAAAAAAAGATGCTAAAAAGGTCTCCCTGCTAGCACAGCGCTCAGCATGGCCAGTTATTAACTAATAGCCTCTTTTCCACGCTATTTGCAAGAGCTCATGCTAAACTAGCTGCGGGATTTTTGGCACCATTACACTGGCCCCTGTATAAGCTCCATTGGCGAGCTTATACATTTGAGAGCAGGAGAACATTTTAAAGTGCTTTGTGTTGCATTCAAACACCTGAAGCAAACAGCACCAGCATACTTGTCTCATCTCCAGCCCATATGCACTCCAAGGGTATTTCAGTCCTCCCAACAGGCCCATTTATCTGCCCCTTCACTAGCTACGGCAAAGCTTGCCTGCACAAGGTTTCATGCATTCAGTTGCATCAGAGGTAGGCAACTCCAGTCTTCTAATGCTGCCAACAGGTTTGTTTTTCAGAATATCCACAATGAATATGCATGAGATCTGCATACTGTGGAGTTAGTGCATGCACATCTGTCAAGCATATTTACTGTGGATATCTTGAATAAAAAAGCTCTACTGGCAGCACTTGAGGACAGGACTTGCGTATGCTTGATACAGAATATCCCACAGGATTTATGCAAGGACAGCTTTTACTTTTCCTTTCAAGAAAGGATCAAAACTTGTCAGCCAAGCCCCCCTTTACACTGCTAGGGATTCTCCCTTAACTATGAAAACAATATTCTACTTTATATGCTGTGTTTATCTTATTGCCCAGTATCCTCCCTATACTATGAAGTCACTGAATACCATGTATGTTACCTATACAATTCTGCACTGTTCAGTATGTTTCCCCACCACCAGATATATATATACACCATTGTTTACATCTCTTTGCAATCTGCCTTTTCCAAGAAAAGGCACGATATCAAATGGCAATATATACATAAGGGTTTTCAACAATTTTGTTACCATGGGAAGAATAGTTACTACATATCCCCCATATATTTTCATTTGTAAAAAATTAAGCTGCATACTTTTGGAGTAAAATTTGGAGATCAGAAGCAGGAAGAACATGCAATAAGAAAAAAAGATCAATCAAGACACAAAGAGAGGGAAAAGGATCACAATCCAATCACAAAACCATCAAAATTTCCTTAAAACGCAAATGACAATATCATAAAGACAGCTCTCAAGTTTTAATCTGCAGCCTCTTGCCACACAATGGGCCGCAAGATGTATTCAGCCTTCAGAGCAATGTGATGTTTCAATCATTTGTCAAAAAACTTTTCTTTAAATTTTTATTCCCAAAAAAATTTTAAAGAACGTTTTGTTTAAACTACCAAAAATTTTTAATTCCCACATTTAAACTACCCAAAGTTTGTTTCAAAAATTCCCACACCAAGAATGTTGAAAAAAAAAGAGGGAATAGAGAGAATACTTGGCCCAATTAATAAAAGCATTAATTGGGCTATAGGAAGTCACATAACGAATCCCCTGAGGAAGACAGATACCAGTTGAAACATGAATCATGTCTGGAAAGTTATGAATTACGACGAAAAAGCTATTTTTGGCTCAGTTTAAATGCTTTCATTAATTGGGCTAAGTATTCTCTCTTTTTTCAACATTCTTGGTGTGGGAATTTTTGAAACAAACTTTGGGTAGTTTAAATGTGGGAACTAAAAATTTTTGGTAGTTTAAACAAAACGTTCTTTAAAAAAATTTTTGGGAATAAACATGTAAAGAAAAATTTTTTGGCAAATGACAATAAATGATTGAAACATCACATTGCTCTGAAGGCTGAATACAGCTTGCGGCCCACTGTGCGGCAAGAGGCTGCAGATTAAAATTTGAGAGCTGTCTTTATGATATTGTCATTTGCGTTTTAAGGAAATTTTGATGGTTTTGTGATCCTTTTCCCTCTCTTTGTGTCTTGATTGATGAGTATTTTGAGAGGTGGTTTGCTTCTGGTTTTTTGATAAGAAAAAAAGAAACATACACCCAGGTTCTCACAATTGCTAGGGATCAGAGTATACCGGTATTAGGATTACTCTTCCACCTTTTAGCCTCATTAAATTTTAACCATTGCCTTACTTTATGAAACATCCCACGTCTCTTACCCTGTATGTTTTTCTTAGTAGATTGTAAGCTCTATTGAGCAGGGACTGTCTTAGTGTTTGTGCAGCGCTGCGTATGTCATGTAATGCTATAGAAATGTTATGTAGTGGCAGTAGTAGTACTCTAAGCTGCATCTTGAATGTAGTTCTGACAATCAGAAGCAGATGGTATAGGTTAGGAAAAAAAAAAATACAACAATGAAAGCTGATCATCAGATACCCTTGTCCATAGCACACCTAACCAGCAACAATTCAGTTCTAAAGAAACAGAGGTAAAAAAAAAAATACAATTATACAGAGGAAACCAGCACTTCTATCAAAACAGTTTTCAAAGGAATCACAAAATGCAGTACGGTTGTGAAACAGTGACATGTAAGCCTAGGACACCACCATAAGGGGACTTCCACTTCTGTTATTTCCGTGTTTACAAGAACCTCTACAACTCTGGTGACAAAGACCTAGCCACTACACAGTCTATTCTATTCTTAACCTCTAACAGGAGGAAACAGAAAACTTACAGGGCGAGAGTGTGCTGTCAGTAGCTCCTCCTGCCAGACCCAGCAAGGGAACATAGCCACCCGGCACCTCTCAGTGCTTGACCTCTGATCCCAACTGTGTCAGTTCCCAAGAATCAATCCCAAAACTACTTACGCTCCACCGGGAACCTGACCTAAAGACTTTCTGGGAACGTTCTAGTCACAGCTGCAGCACCAGGCCGCGTGCCTGCACCATCTGCTGGAGACAGAGAAATACTGAAAAGCTGACCCGCTATAGTGGGAAATGAAGTCTTAGGCCTGATGGTCTGCTTTTAGCTTCATTAACTAACTTTCTTTAACCACTGTCTTGCTTTATGAAATACCCTGAGTCTCTTGTCCTGTATGTTTGGAAGTTCTATTGAGCAGGGACTGTCTTTTGTGTGCTTGATAGTGCTACACGACATACACAGTGCTGTACAAAGCGTTAAGTAGTACCGTGTTTCCCCGAAAGTAAGACAGCGTCTTACTTTCTTTTTACCCCAAAAAGTCCCACTATGTCTTACTTTCAGGGTATGTCTTATATTGGAAAAAACCTGTAAGACATCCCCCGAAAGTAAGACGTAGTGTTCAAAAAAAAAAATAAAATTTTTTAAATACCTGTCGGAGGGCCGCGTGGGTCCAGGCGGCCGGCGGGAGCCGGGTGGTCGCGTGTTAAATCTAGGCCGCGGGCGGGTGGGCGCTTGTTCCAGGCGGCGGGGGGACGCGCGTTAGTTCGAGAAGGGCGGCGGGTGGTCTCGTGTTAAATCTAGGCCGGGGTCGCACAGGCGCGCATTCATTCACTGCCGGTGGGGGCAGCCCCCACCGGCAGTGAATGAATGCGCGCACAGGCCCACAGCGCCTGTGCGCCCCCTGCGATTCGGCGCTGGGGGCTGCCGGTGGGGGCTGCTTTCGGCGCTCAAGGCAGTCACATGCCGTGACGTCACAGCATGTGACTGCCTTGAGCGCCGAAAGCAGCCCCCACCGGCAGCCCCCAGCGCCGAATCGCAGGGGTCGCACAGGCGCTGTGGGCCTGTGCGCGCATTCATTCACTGCCGGTGGGGGCTGCCGGGGGGGGGGGGCTGCCGAGGCAGCCCCCACCGGCAGTGAATGAATGCGCGCCTGTGCGACCCGGCCTAGATTTAACACGCGGCCGCCCGCCGGCCGTCTCGAACTAACGCGTGTCCACCCGCCCCCCCCGGGAACAAGCACCCACCCGCCCGCGGCCTAGATTTAACACGCGACCACCCGGCTCCCGCCGCCAGCCGCCTGGACCCACGCGGCCCTCCGACAGGTATTTAAAAATAATTTTTTTTTGAACACTACGTCTTACTTTCGGGGGATGTCTTACATTAGCCGACCCCCCTAAAATTCCCACTACGTCTTACTATCAGGGGTGTCTTACTATCGGGGAAACACGGTAGTAAATCAATTCTGAGCTATTCTTCTGTCTCCATTTGCTGGCATAGAAGGGGATTAAGGGGGGGCACATTAACCAACTTGTCTGGCATGGATAAGGAAGAACAGAAAGACATTTCTAAAAAGGTCCATGAACTCCAGTGTCACATGTGACGGGGTCTTGCTGGGGTAGAAGTACTGCCAGTCTGATTACAAGATCACACACAACCAAACACCACCTTACATTATATGCAAAGTGACCAGAATGAGAAACCCTACAAGCACTGAAAGCCCTGATGTACGAAGTAACTTTCCCACAGAACAAAATGGGAAGAAATACTAAAGGGCTGAATTCCTAAGGCTATCAGACTGTAAAGACCTTATTCAAAGTGGACTCTCCCCATTCTATATTCATGGAAAAAAGTTACTCAACGCCCTATATGCATTTTACTTAGTTGCTGATTTTTGGGTGGGGGGGGGGGTCTGAAAAGAAGTTTTGTAGTGGAATTAAAGAACCATAAATTGTGGTCAAGTATTGCTAATCTACATGGGGAGGATAATTTTCAAAACAGTTTACCAGGGTAAATTGCTCTCAGAGGAGCTAAAGTGTGTTTGTGGAGTTCAAATATATACATTTATTCCACATTAAAAAAAACCAAAAGCACTATTCCGGAGTGTGCAGCTACCTGGATACTTCTGATGCATCCCCAATAGCAGGATATGGCTTCCACTTGCACCCTCAGCAAATTGAGTGCCAAGCCTTTGTCCAAGCCCTTCTGCAAGAAGTCTAGAATTTGTGGAATGTCAGACTTCCATGGGTAAGCCTGAAGCTTACTGCTGGGAGCATAAAATAGCCTGCAAACTTAAATATAGGTTAATCAATTTGAACTCTTACATGCTTTCACAGCATGGTTGTCAGACTACCTGAGAACCACCTCTTCCTTGCAGCTATGCCCTTTCAAGGGCCAAGCTATAAGAAAATGGAGATGGACCTTCCATTGCTATTGGATCTTGCCACAGCAATCCCTGTTTTCTGGGCAATTGCAGTAGGATCCCAACTGGAATTAGGTCTGCATACTAGAGATCTCCTTGGCCAATCTGGGCAATCCTTATCACTTTGTCAAGGGCCAGGGCAGAAATATGTACAGGAGCTGACCTTTGGTTAAGGTTGGATTAGGGCATCTTTATCCCCATGGATCCTGCCTCTTTACAGTGACTGAAGAACCAGTCTGCTTTGGGTTTGGCTGTAGTTGCCATTAAGCCCACAGTTGGCAGTCATCATTCCACTATAGCAGGGGTCGGGAACCTTTTTGGCTGAGAGAGCCATGAACGCCACATATTTTAAAATGTAATTCCGTGAGAGCCATACAAGACCTGCCAAATTAATTTACCACAACCCCCCACCCTCCTGACCCCCCACAAGACCTGCCAAAAGTCCCTGGTGGTCCAGCGGGTGTCCAGGAGCGGTCCGGGAGCGATCTCCTGGACTTGGGCTGTCGGCTGCCAGTAGTCAAAATGGCGCCGACGGCCCTTTGCCCTCACTATGTCACTGGGGTCGACCAATGGCGGCGGTAGCCCCTGTGACATAGTAAGGGCAAAGGGCAGTCGACGCCATTTTGATTACCAGCAGCCGACAGCCCAAGTCCAGATCGCTCCCGACCCCCGCTGGACCACCAGGGACTTTTGGCAGGTCTTGGGGGCATCAGGAGGATGGGGGGGTTTTGTTAGATTTTTACTTTTTTACTAAAGATTTGTCTGCAAGCCAGATGCAGCCATCAAAAGAGCCACATCTGGCTCACAAGCCATAGGTTCCTGACCCCTGCAGTATAGCATCTGGAAGGTCTCCTGGGTCCAGTCAGCTTCAACTAAAAAAGTCTGCTTGAACAATGCTTGCTGCAAAATGAAAGAGGCTGACAACTGGAGCAGGTTCTTTTCTGCCCAACTGAATATCCCTCTTCCTCTACAAGCCTGGGGCTGCGAGTGCCCCCTTACGTTTTCACATATGCCACAGCTGTGTTACTATGAGATAACTGCCTTCCCCTCTATACGCGGTAGGAATACCTGAAGGGCCAATCTGATGGCCCTTCTCTCTAATCTGTTGATTGGCCAAAGGGCTCCCTCCTCCGATGAACTCCCTTGGGCCAGACAGCCCTGGTAATATGCTCCCCACCTGATCATGCTGGCACCTCTAGTCAGAACCCAGTCAGGCAGTTCTAATCCCTTTTATGGATGGATCCAGCCACCAGTCCACATTTTCCTCCAAAGCATAGGAGACCTGTAGGTGACATCAGTCCCGGGAGGCTCGAGACCAGTGGGCTAGCATTAACTGTTTCAATGGATGTATATGTGCCCTAGCCTAAAGGACTAGATCCAAGGTGGCTGCCAGCCTCGATAATTGAAAATAATCCCATATCCTGGGTAAACCTAGGATGCAAAAAACTCTTACTTGCTCTTATTTTGGTGACCCCTTTCAGCATCAGGCTCATGAATCTTTCCACTGTATCGAAGAGGGTGCCTAAGAACTCTGGTGTCTGAAAGAGTTCTAAGTTGCTTTTTGCATAGTTTATCAACCAGCTCAATCTTTCTAGAAGAAATTATTGTAGCCAATGCCTGCCAGTTCTGCTGCTGCTACTACCAGACCTTAGTAAAGATTCTTGGGGCAGATGCAAGGCCTAGGACACAAAAGTGAAGAAGTCTTTGAAACAAGGTGTATGAAGATTTCATATCAGTATTTGGAAATTGAATCTGGCAGATCCAATGATAAACTATTTTTCTTATTACCACCATGACAGAACGGAGTTTCCATTCTGAAATGGGGTATCCTCAAGCACTTCTTGACCCTTGTTAGATCTAGGATGGGTCTAAAGGTACTGTCCTCTGGGACTACAAAATAAGTTGAGTATGTTCTTTGCCCTCTCTCCTAAGGAAGGACTGGGACTATGGCTCAAAGTCCCATAACCTTTGAAGAGTCACTTTCATCACTTCCCTTTTGGTCTGGGATGTGCAGGGGAAAATCAAAGGCATCTGAAACTGGGGAGATGCATTCAAGCAAGTACCCACTTCAAATTATCTCCAGGAACCACTGGTCCGTAGTAATCTGGGTCCACTCCATGTAACTCCGCAACAGGCATCCATCTACTGCTATCGCCTAAGGGACCCAATGGAGGGTGACTGCTTCCTGAGGCTACAGATTAGATCCTCACATAAAATCCCTGGGATATACCTCATGCCACTTGTGAAACTGCCAGACCTCATGTTTTACCCTTGCATTGGTATCTGAAATGTCACTGAAGCACTCATGCACTTGACCGGCTTCTATCCTCTGGGAGTCTAAGGTTTGGATTCATCCAAATCCTTTACTAATTTCTCTAAACCTTCTCCAAATAGGAGCCCTCTTCTAAAGGAAAGCTTACAGAGCCATGACTTGGATGTTAAGTCTGCTGCCCAATTTCAGAACCAGAGGAGTTTCATGGTCGCAACCCCAGAAGCGATGGACCTAGAGGACAGCCTAATCATGTAATACATTGAGTCTGCCAAAAAAGCAACTGCCGACTCCAGATATGCAGTCTCTTGATTCTCAGGAAACAGCTGTACCCAACATAAAGCTGCCGGGCTACACAAACTGAGGCCTGAATAGCCATGACCCCCTTAAAAGTGGCCTGATTTAGCACTTCTTCCATCTTCCTGTCCTGAGGACACTTCAGGACTGTGCCTCCCCCTCCACTGGAATGGTGGTTCTACAGATTCCTCCTGAAACTAGCATGTCAACCCTTAGGATTCACAGTAGTTTGTTTTTACTCCATAGGGAGAAAATATAATTTTCCTATTACCCTGCCTCCTCTGAGACTTCCCTGTGATGTGTCCCACTGTCAATATTATCTGCTTTAGGACTTCATGCAAGGGAAAGTTTCTTGAAGGCTTCCTAATTCAATGAAGGATGGGACTGTCTTCCCCAGTGTTCTCTGCTTTGGTGCCTGAAATCTTCAAGGTCACATGGACACTAGTAATGAGAGCTGAAAGCTCCTCTTTCCAAAACACCCTTAATTTGACAAATATTCCTCCTTCAAGGCACACTACCCCTCCTCCAGAGAGCTCAGAGGATTACTAAGATCAGATTCCTCAGCCAACCATTGCCCTTCTATTGTGTTCACAGTGGCAGTTCATGCTGGCGAGGGTTTGGACACAAAGGGGTACCTTGGGCATTAAAAAGCCACGCTTCTTCTAGCCGTTGACCCCTGGGGTCTTGGGATCTCAATCCAGAAGCATTGCCAAACATTTTGCATAGTACAGAAAGCCTGATGTATTACTAGCGCAACTCCAAAGAAAAGCTTGACTGGCCCTTTTAAAGTTCCAGCCCAGAAAAGGTATAGGATGACTACTGAAGTTGGTGGTGCATCAGAAAACTTTGCTGCTGACATGTAACCGAAAAACAAAAGACCTGAGGTCCTCCAATACAATTATATTTAAACCTCTAGCAGGCTTAAAATCTTAGCACTGACCTATTTTACCTACTCCAGGTCAATAAAGTTCTTCCCTATGGGAATGAAGTCTGGGGTCTGTACATGATAAAGACAGAATCTCAGTATAAACCTTGCACCTCAGGTTCTAGGATAGCCTGCATTCACAGAAGCTCCTTCAACAAAGAGAACAGAACAAAACTAGGACACTTCCCCTTACCACTCACCATAGAAAAATAATATTCAAATTCTAGTGTCACCTCACTAACAGCAACACATTAGTATACCTCAGTAACACTGCGTAATTACAAGCCCTGCAAAAATAATGTACTCATAACCTACAGCAAACCTGCCATAACACACTAAAGGCCAGACTCATTGTAACATCTTGCCCAGGAAAAAACAACACTACAAATATTACACCAGGCCCTAATACACCATTACACCTTCTATTAGGGAAAACAGAATAAGTCAGGCTGCTATTGATCCCTTACATGCTAGCAGAATACCTCATCTTGGTCACACATGTAGAACACAGAAACCCTCAAACACAGAATAAGGAACCACAAATTAGAAACAGAAACATGCAGACAAAAAAAAAACCAAAACCTAAACTGGAAACCAAGACAGCAGACTCTTTTACACTGCAAACATCACTCCAGTCTCCACCACTGCTGCCAATCCTAGGCCTGGTCAAGAGAACTGGACTCGTAAAGCAACCAATGAAGGCCCTGACTTTTACAGTCCAGGGAAACAAGTATGGGGGTAACTTGCTGATGCAGCGGTTACTACCCTTAACCAATAAGCCTGACACTTTGATGCATCTCCAACACTGCTCTCTGCTTCTGACTGCAAGGCATAACAGGGAATTGGATTCAAACAGCAACCAAAGAGCTCTGACTTTCACGGTGGGGGAAACTGATAAGCATGGGGGGTAACCTATACTGTGCAGCAGATACTACCGTAAGCAGACTGGATGGACCATTTGGTCCTTTACTGTCATCATTTCTATGTTTCTTCCTCTCAGCCCAGAAACCCCCCCACCCTCTGCCCAGCATTTCCCCGATTACCTTCCCTGCACCTCTGCCCACCATCCCCCCCAGACCATGCTCTTCCCATCACCCTGACTCACTTATTTCCCACCATCTCCCTGACACTGCTCTTCCCCCACACCACTGACTCTACTCTCTCTATCCTATGCCCACCATCCCCTTGACCCTACTCTTCCCCCACCCTCTGTCCACCATGATCCTGACTCCACTTCTCCCCCACCCTCTCCCTAAACCACTCTTCCCACTATCATTCTGCACCCCATAATGTATACCGAGCCCACCTCTCCTAGGCTCTGTCCTTACCCTCTGACCTTCTTTCCAGTTCCATTCTGTCTCTTCCCTCCACCTCCTGCCTATCATGCCCCCCTCTCTCCCAACACAGCAGTCTGAGCATTTTCAGCACAAGTCCCAGGCCATTTCTCTCATCCTCCTTGGCTCCCAGATAGCAGTCCCTCCTCCCTCCTTTCCAGGAGAGGAAGTTCCCGCCTTCCGCTGGCCAGCACAGTGGGGGATAATGATGGCTGTGGGACCCAAGAGCAGAAGGCGGCAGTATCTCGCCTCCTACCCAATGGCAGCACAGGGAGGTGGTGAGAAGGCAGCAGAGGCAGGATTGGTGCCAGAAAGTGAAGCAGGAAGGAAATTGCAGCAGCAGTTGCAAGCAGAACTAAGTTGCTGCTGCACATGTCTCTCCTGCATCGTCAGTCTGCGCGGAGGCGGGCCTAGGAACTAAAATAAAAGCACACTAAGAGGGGTAAATGTGTGACCTCGCAGCACAGTACAAAAAAAGAAAATTCAAAGCAGGCTAAGAAACCAGGGATGCCCTTGCACAGAAGCCACACATTGTGATCTTTAGCGAAAGCAGGTGGGCAGCCCTGCTAATGAACCCCCCTCCCCACCCACATGCAATAGCAGAAATGGGTGGGAACAGGTCTCACCATCAAAATAAAGTCTACAAGCAGAGCAGTTTCCAAAATATTGCACACGGAGTAGGCCAAGCATGAAAACATTTGCTGGTCTACAGAGCATGGGACTGAAAATCAGATTTCAGCATCTGCCAACTATTAATAGACTAGAAATACTGGCATTTTTATAAATCTACTTTGAGCTTATTCCCACGGCTTATATTCTGTTTACAATTACTATAACTTCAACTGTGGGTTAGTGTGGGGGGGGGGGGGGGCGGGAGGAAGAGATTTCTGCAGGTTTTAGAAAGGCAGTCTCCAGAAGAAAATAAATCATGAAACCTACAACCTGCTTCAGGATAGCCCATGCAAAAATATTGCCTGGCAGATTTTTACAAAAGAAATAAATAACCTTTTAAAATGACCAAAGATAAAACATCTACAGGAAAACAATAAAAAGTGTCTTCAAAGGAAAAACCATAATGATAAACTTTTTTTTGCCTTGTAAACACATGCAAAGGCAGATGGCAGGAAAATACAGAATTTTCCAAAGGTACCAGCTCAGATCAAATAAACCTTCTAAAACAAAGTGCACTGGAAAAAAAATAAAGAAATGCAGAAAAGCTTAGGCATCAGATAAAATCATTCAGAATACGTCTCAAGGAACCTAATCCCAGCACAGGCATGCTCACCAGCTTCACCCACAAAAACGTACTTATCTTCTCTATTAGCTGGCCAGAGACAAAGTGTGGAAAAGAGATGCAAAAACCCCTAGCATAAGTTGAAGAACCCTCTTCCCACAAAGGAACACATTTTCCATCAATTTAAATTTAAAAAAAAAATGCCCCCACCAAAAGAAATAGCTGTGATTAAGGTCCTGCTCCCACACTGCTTTCTGCACGAGGAAGAAGGCGGGACTTTGCTTCCCGATGAACCAAGGTCTTCCTTCTGCCCGGTGCTTGTGCCGATTGTCAATCAAACCAGCAGAGCTTGCCTCCCTCCCCCATTGGTCCCGCCGAGGAGGCCCTCAAGCTGCTCCGCTCTTATTGGCTCCCTCTGTTGCTGCTGCAAATCAGGTTGCTACTGCTTTCCCCTGCAGCTCGCTCAAGCTCAGGCACTGCCTTCAGGCCCTCCATCTTCTCTCCCTGCAGGGAGGTGCAGTTGCATGCTAAGGGGAAAATTCCATGGGCTGAAGTATGAAATGTCATGTGTGCAGCTTAAAGAAAACACTGGTCACAGTACTCGTTTATCATTTCAGAGGGAAGCAGAGCCAGAGAAAAGGAGACAGCGTTCAAAGCTGGTGGTACTTGTGCACTATGGACACTATGCCCATGCAGCCCGGTGCAGGGCCAGTAAACCTGCCTCCAGTCCCTTCCCTGACATCCCCTTTTATCAGGGTTGCTACCGGAACTGGCTGGCGAGGAGGCAGCAGCTCCTCCTCTCCTGGAGTATTTGGGGCTAGGTCAGCTCCTAGGGTTGCCCCTTCCCCCTCCCTGAGGGGGTTCTTTGCTGGGCCTAACCGGGGAGGCTGGGTCCAAGCCCCCATTGTATGCCACGCAAAAAGGGGCCAGCAACGCTGGGAACCTTCCTTGCACCACCCTGCTTCCAGGGCAGACACGGCACAGAAACACAGCTCACTGTCCATGGCGACTCTGCTCTCTCACCTGGTTTCCCTGCTAAAAGTAGCTGCAATACTCTCCACCACCAGTGAACTCCTTCACGCCTGCCACAGCTCTCTCTAATTCTTCAAATTGCCTATATTCCTCCCACACAAATTCGGGAGAAAGCAGCAGAGAAGAGAAAAACCTTAAGCTTCCAATTAAAATTAAAAAAAAAAAAAAAAAAGGTGGGGAGGGCCAGGTCCTCTAGGATCTCCTATTCCCACAAGAAGTGAGGTCCCCATTAGGTGGGATCAGGGTCGGCAGGAGGTATTAGGTGGACTAGGCACTTGCCTAGGGTGCAGGAGATGGGCAGGATGCCATCAGTAGACGCGAGGGTGCCATGTTTATAAGTGAAGCAGTTGCGCGGTGCAAGGTGGAAATTGGAGAGTTTGTGGACAGGACCTGTGAAGGTGAGGAGAGTATGATTTGGGAGAGCAAGATAGAGAGATGGCACGGTGATGTCACTGCCTAAGGTGGCTAGACATTCTTGCACCGGCACTGGGAGGGATCCTCAGCTCCCTGGGGAACCACTCCTAGGTTGGCTTCCACCAGGCTCCATCCTGGGAAGGAAGCTCCCACTGAGGAAAGCAGCCCCAAGAGAGACTGTTGCCCCAGGAGCTGGGATAGCTAAACCAGACAGGCAACACATCCTGGCTCTGGGAGATCTGAAAGTCTTTATACTTGTCCACATCTACAGGAGACAGAGATGACTGGCAAGAGCTTGAGGTCACTCCCCTCTTATGGCAGTAAATGAGATCATGAAGGGGGTGTGCCCTCTGTCTCCAGCAGCTGAGAAAAGGGAAATTCCAAGGGTTTCAAATGTGTGTACACTCTTTCCCCCTTCCCTCATCCTCAGGGAAAAATAAAAAAAGTTGCAGAGTTCACACGGACATTTATACCAGATAAGAGAATTTCCAGAATTTAAAAAAAGTTGTTTGTTGGGGTTTTTTTTTGTTTGCCTACAAGGTCCATAGATATAAAAGATTATCCATGGGTTTTGCACCTGGAAGTCCTATGGGAATAGAATTCTTGCAGAATTCCCCTCCTGTACAGATGTGCAGAATTTTGCAGGCTTGTGGCAAAGATGGAGCAGACCCTGGCATGCTGCAAGTGGAGGCTGTCCCGCTCACAGCAAAAAAAATGGATCAGGCCCCAATGACAGTGAGGGTGTGTGGGTGTAAGCCTGCAAGCCTGACAGCATTTGTGACGGTGCCTTTGTGAGGGTGTGTGTATTTGTAAGAAAGAGCCTGTGTGAGAGAGAGGGAGCCAGTAGGGGATGAGCGAGAGGGGGAGCCAGAGTGCAAGGGTGTGTGATAGAGAGATATAGGTAGCCTGTGTGAGGGTACATGTATGAGAGAAAAGGAATCTGTGTGCACAAGAGAGGGAGCCTGTGCAAGGGGGGGGGGGAATCTTTATGAGGATGAGTATGTGTGCATGAGAGAGAGACAGACTGTATGAGGGGATGTGTATGTGCACTAGAGAGAGGGAGCGTGTGTGTGTGTGTGTGTGTGTGTGTGTGAGTCACTGTGTGAGGGGCAGTACTGAAAGGGGGTCAAACTCTGGCAGTGGAGAGAGCGCGGAAGGGATTGAGCCTAGAGGGACAAGTGAGAGATAGCGGCAGGTGGAGGAGTTGGGGCCTGAGAAGGCACAGAGAAAGGAGACTCGCCAGGGGAGTATGGAGAGAGGGTGGAAGAGACACTCAAAGTGAACTTCTAGGGAAATTCTGCTCAAAATATTTAAAACTCTGCATCTTTATGTAATAACTTTTTTCTGTATTACATTTTAAATTAATTTCTTAAAGACTGTCATATATTGTGTTATTTTGACCAAGGACCCTTCCACATCTTTGGTCAAACCATATTATTGCTGCATTTGGCCTTTAGAATAAGAAAAATCAACAGTTAAATTCCTTCATTACTTATTTGCCAAAGACAAACTGCTATTGCCATGTATTAACCCCCCACCCCCCTAATAATCTGTGTTGGGGAAGAAGGGGTAGAAGTTTACGATGAATACATTACTTCCCTGCCAAATGCGCATCCCTGCACAGTCCCTTTTGCCCTCCCACCTCACCCCCACCTAGGCCTGATGCTGCCTTCCAGGCCCCAGACAGCATCCCACGCCCAGGCCCCTGTTAGAGATAAAAGAGGCACCACCTCCTTCCTGTTCTCTGAGCTGTCTCAGCCATGAAAATCAGTTTTCAAAACCCTGTCAATACAGAGAGGATGGGTTTTAAATATGACCATGGATTCACTTCTGTAGTTTATAATTTATTAGTATGCTTTTTATTCTGCATAATGTCAATCTCATACTGGAGACGGGGGAGGTTTCAGAAGACAAGATGTAATCCCTTAACAAAAGGAACAGGAAGGCAAGTGGCAACTCCAGGCCAATTAGCCCTGCTGAAGTAGCAGAGAACGTAAAAGTCACAGTACTATGGAACTTCTTAAACTCAACAGGATGCAACTGGGATAAAGCCTAGGGCTGACCTAATTCATGCTTCCATAAGCAATATATTGCAGAGTGGCTAGACAGGAAGGCATCTCTCTCTGCATAGGACAGCAATACGTGTAACTGAGAAAGTACAAACATTTGAAGAATAAGAAACCCTGGGGTGGGGGAAGAGGAGGCATGAGA
Organism: Rhinatrema bivittatum; assembly: GCF_901001135.1. Taxonomy (NCBI): domain Eukaryota; kingdom Metazoa; phylum Chordata; class Amphibia; order Gymnophiona; family Rhinatrematidae; genus Rhinatrema; species Rhinatrema bivittatum. The sequence continues at coordinate 257,956,979 of NC_042616.1, read as the reverse complement.
GAAGTCAAATGCCTTAAGCTTATAAATACATAAGTCAAGTATTTTTTTTTTAGAAGAAGTTTAGAAAACAGGGTCATGGTATGAAGCTGGAGGAAGCTGTACTCAGAATAAAAGGCAATAAGGTATTTAACGGAAAGAAGGGTGTTTTTATGATCAAGCCTTCTAGTGATGGTGATCAAGAACAGAAACCATCAAGTTTGCAGAATGGATGTGGCAAGCACAGGTAATTCTTAGCAGCGGGGAAGTGATAGAAGTGCCAGATATGAGCAAAGGGTGGTAATGCAGAAGGTAAGACAAAATGGGTAGACCAGATGAGCCTAGAGTTCTTAACATCTATCAGTTTCTATGTTTATATTAAGTGAAAGCTAGTGATGAAGAAAATAAGGATGTAGATCTGCCAGAATGAAATCAGTTTTCTTGAAACACACAAAGTACTCTTTTCCAGTTCCAACTCATCTACATGGTTTCATTGTATTTAAATACACATATTCTGCAATTCTAGAGATACAGACTGCGGATTACAATAAAACCTCAAGTATTAAAAGCTTGCTTAAAAGATGTTCGGTTGACCAGCCCTCCTCTGTTGGCATGAATGAAGAATCCCTTGGTTGTTCAGGGGGGCCTTTTTGAGCCCGGGCCAGAGCCATTCACCACTACAACCAACAGGTCAGGTCCAATACTGTTAACTGATGTTATAACCTGGGCCTCTAATCCCATATTTATTCAGGAGGGGAAGGAGGAGATCATAACATTGTTAGAACTCACGGTCCAACCTCCCAGTGCTTTGAAGGGAATACTTGCCAAATGCCCGCACCCAGAAACGCCCTCATCCTTCACCATTGAAGAGGATGCCGCCGATGTGTGCCTAAGGCACATGCTTGCACTTTGTATGCCCCCACCAAGCTCTGCTCTTGAGTCGCACCAGGATGACATCACCTCCTGAGGATTTTTAAGTGCTGGATGCCCAGTGCTCTGGGCCTCAGCAACAGGTCTCCTGAGCGTTTCCCCCCCAAGTACGTGTTGCTTCTTCGTTGGTTCTCTATTCTCCTGTTTTGTGGCCTTTCCTCTTGCTTTAGCCTCTTGTCCCAGTCCTCTTCATGTGCCCTCTTTGTTGTCCATTTTGGATTGCCTTCTGATTGACCTCAGCCTGGACTTGGACTTTTGTGGATCGCTGCCTGGACTAGACCTTGCTGATCACCACCTCCCCCAACCCCTGGCCTGTCCCTCTGTCTTTGCTGTCTGCCTCCTGCCCCAAACTCTGGCCTGCCTTCACCATCTACGCTGATTGCTGCCAGCCCCGACCTTTGCTGGACTTTGACTTTGCCTCCATGACTGACCACTAGGACCCTCCGCAAACCTGCTGGCCGTCCAAACCTAAGGGCTCAACCTGCAGGGGAGACTTCAATACTGGCGAAGCTTTCGATTGTCCCTCTTCAGGGTAAATCTACCTTTGTAGAGAGTTCATTGCAGTTCAAGGATCCATGTTTCTGATACATATCTCCCAGTGAAATTGTAGAATCAGGGATTTCAGTTGGGGATTTTAATACTCAACTGTTGTTCCTCTCTAGAGTAAAGCTGAATTAATTGTTCAGCCTACAAATGTCACTCTGATGGATGTGCAAAAGATAGCAGCACAAATAGATAAGTCTTAGAAAAAACTGGTGGACAGAATTGGTTTTCATCTTTTATGGGGGGCTAAATAAAAAGTTGAAGATCATGAGACCAGTATATCTTAGACCACAGTACCTGCCCTTTAACTCCTCAAGTTTCTTCTTTACAAGCAGCTGGGACTTCATGTATTAAGCATAGTTATCTAATATAGATGGTTCTCACATGCGTGACATACTGAACATGTGACCATCACCACACCAATTGTAAACATGCACTCTGCATCCACAGGAATCCCCTCAACCCCCAGCAATGAGTGCAGAGCAGATCTAGGGCATTCCCCATTCAATTTACCATACAAAAAAAAGAATTTTCTGGTGACATCTCAATAACAGCAACATAAACACTCTCTCCTACCAGGTGCAATATCCCTCCTTATAAAAAACCAGTAATTTACCACCAATGCATGTTCTATTGAGAAAACACAAAAAATTTTGATACAAATGCCTACATGCTAGTAAAATACTTCACCTTGGTCACACACATAGAATCAACAACCTTCACAGAGTACAGAAAGACCACAAATTGCAAATATGGAAACAGAAACTGGAATGGAAACTCAAAAAAGCCATTCTGCATTCTGTGCAAAACAAAAATATAGCACCTATCAGACTTCCAGGATCTGAAATAATGTGCACAAAGTTACACCTGCATTATGACACTCAAACAGTAATAACTTTATCTATGAAAAGGCAGCACTGAAAAAATTACACCAGGCCCTAAAACACCAATACACCTCCTATTAGGAAAACAGAACAAGCCAAGCTGCTATAGATACCTACCAAGAAACTACAAGCTCGCAGAACACCCTTAGATGGGTCACACACGCAGAACACAGACAGACCCTCACCAAATACAGAATAAAGTGACCATAAAGCTAATGTTTTTGCATTGTTACACTGCATACAGAGTTTGGCTTCTTGCTTTTTCCAGTTCAGTTTGTGTCTCCACATTTCTATTTATACATTCCCCGAGAAATATAAAAATTCTAAAACTAGAATATAATAAATGTTTCAAAACAACTAACTAATGGAACATCCAATCATTAAAAATTTTCAAAATTATTAAAAAAGTTCTCCAAACACCAATAAAATATTTCTAACAGCAGACATCACATGGCAGTCAATCAAGAAAGTTAAACTTAAAAAGCCATCTTCACTTACTCTCTCTCCAGCAACTCTCCTACTCCTTTCCCTTGTAGGCCAATAGCACTCACCAGAAGCAGCAAGGGCTGTTGAAGCTCTGTCCTCACGCTCTTCTTCCTTAGGCCCATGACTAGTGTACCTCACACACATACCAGTCACGTCCCTGACCAATCTTTTTCTCTCACACACACCTGTGACTTTCCTGAGCAGTCCCTTTCTCTCACATATTTCTCTTAATTACACACACATTCTCTCATGCACTTACACACATGGATGGCCCACAAGATGGTGCCGGCCGTCCATTGCTCCTACCATGTGACAGGGGCCGACCAATGGCACTGGTAGCCCCTGTGACATAGTAAGGGCAAAGGCTATTGGCACCATTTTGAATACTGGCAGCCAACAGCCTGAGTGCAAGATATCACTCCCACACCTCCACTGGACCACCAGGGACTTTTGGCAAGTCTTGGGGGGGGGGTTTGAAGTTAATTAGATTTAAAAGGTTGAGATTGGGGTTTTGTTTATATTCGCTACATAAGATGCATGGACATTTTCCCCCTACTTTTGGGGGAAAAAAAGTGTCTCTTATGGAGTGAAAAATACGGTAGTTACTTTTTGTGCAGAAAAAGATGAAGAATGTCTTTTTCAGAAGTATTTTTCCTTTTATGGCCAAAGTGTACAACTATTTCCTGATGTTTCATTAAGTACTCAGACTGGGAGGAGGCAATTCCTGCAGCTGAGACAGCAAGTTTTAGCTTTAGAGACCATTTTCTGTCTAGAGTTTCCATGCAAATGAGTAGTTATTTAGCAGAAGAATAAAATTTATCTTTCTGGATCCCCTACATTTGGAAACTTATTTCTGACCTAGGAGGGATGTAAATATAATCATTTAGGGGTAGATTTTAAAAGGAGCGAGCGTGAGTCCATGTACAAGCAGTTCTCAGCACGCACACATGGACACGCTGATTTTGTAACATGTGTGCGCATTATAAAATCCGTTGGCCACGCGTGCATTTGCAGGCGGCACGGGGGAGGGGGAGGGGGGAATCTTAGCAAAATTACGCGCAATGACACAATCAGGCCTCCCCCAGTTCCCTCCCAGTCTACTCCAATTAAGGAGGAAACTGGAAGGGAACTTTCCTACTACCCTGCCTAACCTTCCTGCCCCCTCTCCACCCCGACCCCTAACCCCCCTACCAACCTACTCGCAAATTCTTGTATTTTTATACTTACTGCTCCTCTCAAGCAGAAGTAGTTTGCACACACCAGCCGACTGCTGGCGCATGCTTCCCCGGGGCAGCGGCCAGTCCTGGCCAGCCTCCGCCCTGCTCCTGGCCCACCCCTTTTTCAGGGCCCGGTGCTTGTGCACGTATCGGCAGTTAAGAGCATGGCCGGGGCTCTTTCGAAAAAGCACGCGACGCATGCAGGGCCCAGCCATGTGCGTAACTGCCGGTATTTACGTGCGGGGCCCTTTTAAAATCCGGCCTTTAGGGTTGTTGAATTCCACATAGCTGCGATTGTTTGGTTTAGCAATATGTGTTTTTCTTTTAATATTTACTTCTATTAATCACCCCTGCCCCCACATTATGGGGCTATGACTAAGTTTATTTGTTAAATCACATGTATGTATTCCTTTATTTATGTAAATAAGTAATAAAAATTAAGTTTAATAAATTAAAAATGTCTTTAGATTTTACATGTGCCTACATGTAAACCGTTGCCACGGTAGTTAACTTAGCAACGGTATAGAAACATTTTTAAATAAACAAATAAAATACATTAGTAGTGAAAGCTATTGTAGATTTTATTTAAAGATGGAACCTTTCAAGCAGGCACACATATACATGTGTATATGGGCATTCGGCCAGATACATGACACTGCACGCATGTTATAAAATAGCCCTGTTTTGGGACACGCAATTGAGGGAATTTTATTACAGACAGGTCCCCAGGCCATAACCAGTTTCACTAGTTTGCCTACTCTAGAGCTAGGTCCTCCACACCCCTTGGTTCTTTAGCCTACACTCCCCCCCCCCCCCCAGTTAACCCAGATCCCTAACACACTTCAAAGACACCTGGAAATGGTTTTAAGACATATCCCGTCCTCCATAGCAGAAGTAAATCTGCACTCAAATATACCTGGGCACACAGCTACTTGAGCGCATCTCTCTAGGCCCTGCCCCGGAACACCCATGCCTCACCCACATTCCACCCCGATGCCAGATATTCACCCATCAGTACTTGTGCGCACATGAAATTTCAGATCTATTAGTTAAAATTTGTAACCTATCATTAAAATCATCCATTGTACCTGAAGCCTGGAGGGTGGCCAATGTTACCCCAATATTTAAAAAAGGCTCCAGGGGCGATCCGGGAAACTACAGACCAGTGAGCAAATCGTAGAGCATATAGAAAGACATGGTTTAATGGAACATAGTCAACATGGATTTACCCAAGGAAAGTCTTGCCTAACAAACCTGCTTCATTTTTTTTTTTTTAAGGGGTTAATAAACATGTGGATAAAGGTGAACTGGTAGATGTAGTGTATTTGGATTTTCAGAAGGTGTTTGACAAAGTCCCTCATGAAAGGCTTCTAAGAAAACTAAAAGGTCATGGGATAGGATTCAATGTTCTTTCATGGATTACAAACTGGTTAAAAAGACAGGAAAGAGAATAGAATTAAATGGTCAATTTTCTCAGTGGAAAAGGGTAAACAGTGGAGTGCCTCAGGGATCTGTACTTGGACCAGTGCTTTTCAATATATATATAAATGATCTGGCAAGATGATCATCTTGCAGATGATGTGTTGCATATGGGGAAAAATAACCCTTACTGTAGTTATACGATGTTGGGTTCCATATTAGGAGCTACCACCCAGGAAAAAGATCTAGGCATCATAGTAGATAATACTTTAAAATTGTCGGCTCAGTGTGCTGCAGCAGTCAAAAAAGCAAACAATGTTAGGAATTATTAGGAAGGGAATGGTTAATAGAACGGAAAATGTCATAATGCCTCTATCGCTCCATGGTGAGACTGCACCTTGAATACTGTGTACAATTCTGGTCGCCGCATCTCAAAAAAGATATAGTTGCGATGGAGAAGGTACAGAGAAGGGCAACCAAAATGATAAAGGGGATGAAACAGCTCCCCTATGAGGAAAGGCTGAAGAGGTTAGGGCTGTTCAGCTTGGAGAAGAGACGGCTGAGGGGGGATATGATAGAGGTCTTTAAGATCATGAGAGGTCTTGAACGAATAGATGTGAATCTGTTATTTACACTTTCAAATAATAGAAGGACTAGGGGGCATTCTATGAAGTTAAGTTGCACATTTAAGACTAAATCGGAGAAAGTTTTTTCATTCAACGCACAATAAAGCTCTGGAATTTATTGCCAGAGGATGTGGTTAATGCAGTTAGTGTAGCTGGGTTCAAAAAAGGTTTGGATAAGTTCTTGGAGGAGAAGTCCATTAATGGCTATTAATCAAGTTTACTTAAGGAATAGCCACTGCTATTAACTGCATCAGTAGCATGGGATCTTCTTAGTGTTTGGGTAATTGCTAGGTTCTTGGGCCTGGTTTGGCCTCTGTTGGAAACAGGATGCTGGGCTTGATGGACCCTTGGTCTGACCCAGCATGGCAATTTCTTATGTTGGTAGCTTAAAAAATCAGGTGGACATGCGCACATGCTAGATGTGTGCATATCTCCAGATTGTATCACGCAATCAGTTTTTAAAATTCACCTTTAAGGGTTTAAGTAAATGCAACTTGAAAAGCAAGTTTAGCTACTTTTTTTTTAGCTTGTTTATTATATCTCCAATCTAGGGTCCTGGACGCCCTGATTTCTAGCTTCCTCATGAATACAAAGAGGAATCTCCCCAGCAACTCAGGTACTAAAAACAGCAGTTTATCTAACTAAAAAGCATAGAAAGATTTATGATAATTAAGGAAATACCATTACCTTGTAAACCAGTTTATTGGTTCTCAGCTCTACCCTGAAGGCACACCTAACTAGTCTAGTTTAAGAATCTTGCAATCAATGAAGACTCATATCCTGAAAATCAAAGCTGTTAGGAGTGCCTTTAGGGCAGAGCTGGAAACCACTGCTCTTGGCTACCAGATGAAGCTGTTACTGAATTAATAATAGTTCAAGTGCTTCAATTACAATGCTTGGAAGGTTTTAGAATGTATTGTTGATAAAGTGGAATGGGATGATAGTGAACCATTATATTAAAGAGGTTCTACAAAATTGTCCACACATTGGACTTGTACAGGGCTGAAATTGTATGTTATACTGCCATGTGAGTATTTTTCTTCCTGTCAAAGTAGTTAAGATAGCTGCAAGCAGCTTCAAAGTTGTCCCTAAAGTATAAAGGCCAAAACAGATAAGTGATGTATAATCTCCAGTATGTAAAAAGGAGATTTTTTTTTTTTTTAATGAGGTCACATGTACCTGTTCTGAGCTGCATTTAATGTTACAAAATGGTATGACCCAGATTGGATCCCTTTCCATCAGAGATAATTTAACATGGCAGCTCAAATATTTCCTAATAGCTTTCACCAGTGCATCTGTAGGGAGCTTTTGTCTGAAGCAAAGCATGGTGCTTAACAAAAGGCCACATTTCAAGCAAAATGATGAGCAACTGAACTGCATACTCTTCCAGTCACTAAGTTAAAAAAAAGGATTACTGAACAACTTACTGTTCCCTATGACCATGGGTTCCAGAAGTGATCTGGGAAACTACAGACAAATGAGCCCTACATCAGTGCTGTGCAAAATGGGAGAAACTATTCTGAAGAACAAATTTAAATGCCATCTGGATCGACAGATTTGAGAAAAGGAAAACAAATCACAGTGAACCTGGAATATGTAAAAGGACAAACAAACTTGAGCCAGATGGAATACACCCCAGAGTTCTGAAATAAATTAAATTGCAAACCTATTACTGGTAATTTGTAACCTATCATTAAAATAATCATACCTGAAGACTAGGGGGTGGCCAATATAATACCAATCTTTAAAATGGGTTCCAGGGTGATTCAAAAAACTACAGGACTGGTGAGCCCAATGTCTGTGCTAGGAAAATAAAAAAAAAAAGAAAATCAAAGAAACTATTCTAAAGAACAAAATTACATAAAATAGAGGCATGGTTTAATGGGATACAGCCAACATGGATTTACCCAAGGGAAGCCTTGCCTCAATCTCCTATGTTTTCTTGAAGGTATTAATAAACACATGGACAATGGTGAGCCGATGAATCTAGTATATTTGGATTTTCAGAAGGCACTTGACAAAGATCCTAATGAGAGGCTCCTGAGAAAAATGTCCTATTGTGGATTGCAAACTGATTAAGGGACAGGAACAGCAGGACATGTCAGTTTTCTCAATGGAGGAAGGTAAATAGTAGAGTACCCCAGGTATCTGTACTGGGACCAGTGCTTTTTAATATATTTATAAATGAACTAAAAAAGGGAACGAGTGAGGTGATCAAATTTCCAGGCGACAAAATTATTCAGAGTTGTTTGACCACAAGCAGATTTTGAAAAATTGCAGGAGAACCGTACAAGACCAGGAGACTGGGCATCCAAATCACAGATGAAATTTTATGTGGACAAGTGCAAAGTTATGCACAGAGAAGAATAATCCAAACCGTAGGTAAGCAAGGTTAGATTTCATACTAGGAGACACCACCCAAGAAAAAAAAAAGATCTAGGCATCTTCATGAACAATACATTAAGTCATCAGCTCAGTATGAGGAAGTCAAAAAAGCAAGTGATATTAGAAAATATTAGGAGAGGAATGGAAAAAAAAAAACTGAAAATGTCATAACACCCATGTATCACTTCATTGTGAGACCGCACCTAACTGTACAAAATTCTGGTTGCCGCATCTCAAAAAAATATATAGTTAAACTACAAAAAGGTACAGAGAAGGGCAACCAAAATGATAAAGGAGATGGAACAGCTTCCCTATGAGCAAAGGATAAAGAGTTTAGGGCTGTTCAGCTTGGAGAAGAGACGGCTGAGGAGGAATACGATAGACGTCTATAAAGTCATGAGTGGAATAAAATGAGTAAATGTAAAATAAGTTATTCACATTTTCAAAAAATACAAAGATTAGGGGACACTATGAAGTTGGTAATACATTTAAAAAACAAAATTGGAGGAAATTATTTTCATTCAACACACAATTAAGCTCTTGAATTCATTGGCAGAGGATGTGGTAAGAACAGTTAGTGTAGCTGGGTTTCAAAAAGATTTGGACAAGTTTCTGGAGAAGCCCATAAACTATCAATCAGGTAGACTTAAGGAAAGCCACTGCTTATCCATGGATGTAAGCAACATGGAATCTATCTACTATGTAAGACCCTGTCAGGTACACATGGGCTTGGGCTGGCCAGTGATGGAAACATGGTACTGGACTTATGGACCCTTGGTCTGACTCAGTATGACAGCCAGCATAAATATAAATCAAATAAAGGGAAATCTTGCCTTACAAATCTATTAGATTTCTTTGAAAGGGGGTAAAGAAAGATGAAGACTTGATATGGTATAATTATATACAAGGCAACATATCTAACAGGCCGATTCAGAAAAACATGCAGGAGAGCTGGCGAGCGCCTGCTCTCCCGGCGCGCACACAGGCCATTCTCCTGTGCACGTGATTCAGTATTTAAATGAGGGCCCGCAATAAAGAGGTGCTAGGGACACTAGCGCGTCCCTAGCACCTCTTGACAGGAGTGGCGGCTGTCAGCGAGTTTGACAGCAGATGCTCAATTTTGCCGGTGTCTGTTCTCAAACCCGCTGACAGCCACGGGTTTGGAAAACAGACGCTGGCATAATTGAGCCTCTGTCCTCTGATCCCGCGGGCCAATTTTTAATTTTTTTTTTACTTTTGGGGCCTCTGACTTAATATCACCATGATAATAAGTCCGAGGGTGCACAGAAAAGCAGTTTTTACTAATAGGGCCAACTAATAGGGCCATCAACATGCATTTATTTATTTATTTAACAGTTTTTTATACCGACCTTCATAGTAAATAACCATATCGGATCGGTTTACAGTTTAACAAAGGGAAAACTAGAGTAATAATTCAAGTAAACGAAAGATAACAATAGGTAGGAATAAGTCAAAGTTACAATCAACAGGGGGATAGAACTTGGAAGCTTACAACAAGCTGGAAAGAAGAAAGGCCGGTAAAGTATTGTTACCATAGAGTGAACAAATTAAAAAAAACTTAAACAGTGCTATAACCTGAACGTCTCAGGTTACTTAAAAAAAAATTCACTTATCTGAATCTTGATGTTACACATGGACCATCCCCTTCACATATGAAACTGTCTGTGTCCCATGTTATTTTCTTAGCGATTACTTGGGCTGGATTAGTAGCTTGATGAATAACTTATTCATGTGAAAGCCAAGAGGAACTTGTTCATAAATAGAGCCGACGTCAGCTAACGTTTCGCCATCTGGCTGTGTGTCAAGGCACACATTTGCATGTTGCGGGCACTATTAGTTTGGGGGGGGGGGGGTTTGGACGTGCGTTTGCCGCACTATTACCCCTTACTGAATAAGGAGTAGAGCTAGCACGTCGAAAACGCACGTCCAAATGCGGGTTAACAGTGCGCTCCACCGGCCTGTAAGTAAACTTGGAAAAAAATAGGACAATCATTTTTAAAATTTGTCATCAACTACCTTAGGGCTGAGCTAGGGTTGGGAAGAGAAAAAATAAGTAGCAGTGACCAGGAAAAAGGAGCAGCTTATATGACAGGGAGGAAGGGGCTAGAACCATAAACACACCACAATTTAAAAAAGGATTTTAAGAAGGTATTTGACAGAGTCCTTCATGAGATGCTCATCAAAAAGTTAAGTCATGGGATAGAAGGCAGTGTGCTATTGTGGATTGGTAACTGGCTAAAAGGTAGGAAATAGTAGGACTGATTGGTCATTTCTTTCAATGAGAAAATATAAAAATAATGGAGTGTCCCAAGATCTGTACTGGGATTTTTATAATATATGTATAAATAATCTGGACAAGGAATGAGTGAGCTAAACAAATTTACAAAATAACAATTATTTAAAGTTGTTAGGTCAGTGTTTCCCAAACTGCTCCTGGAGGCACACCTAACCAGTTGGATTTTCAGGATAGCCACAATGAATATGCACGACAGATTTGCTTTCATTGGAGAGCAAGTTTATTGATCTCTCATATGCATAATCATTGTGGATACCCTGAAAATCCAACTCGATAAGTATGTCTCCAGGGATGGGAAGGGTTGTGAAACTGTTAGATCACAAGCCGATTGTGAGGAGTTGCAAGAGGTCTTTGTGAGACTGGGGGGATTGGGCATCTAAATGGAAGATTTAAATTGTTGGACCCAAGCAGCAAAGAGGAAGGCGATCTATGATAGCCTGTTGCACCCGGTCGCAGATGGCTGCACCCTCTATTGCTCACCTTTTTTCTGCCTGACTGTTCCTTTTGGGAAGATAGCTGCCTACGCTTCTCCACGCAGACACCTTCGACATCCCCAGATGGCTAACACAATCGCCCATGCCGGACTTTCTCCCGGAGTCACCTAGGACACACGCACACGCAGCCCCGTCCTTTACGCGAGTCATGGCGGGAACCTCGGGGGCGTCCCCACCGCATGATGTCACGAGCTCTGATATTTAAACTCCGTTCGCGATTCCTAATATGAGTTAGCAAGGAATCCTCCATGCTGATCTCTATGTTACAAGACGCTGCCGCTCTGTGTACTCCCGTTCCAGGACGACTTAGGTACCCGCTCCTCGGGGGCCTTGCCTCGCTCCTCTACACCCTCCGGGGTTACCTGCTACCAACAAGGACACCTAAGTTACCCGCTCCTCAGGGGCTTTCCTCGCTCCTGTCTACCTTCTGGGGTGCCTACCACCTTCAAGGCCGCCTAAGGTACCCGCTCCTTGGGGGGCCTTATTTCGTCCCGGACCTCTGCTCCTTGGGGGTTCTCTCCTACTACAACTGCCAGCATCAGAGTGAGTACTATCGCTCCAGTTCTGTCTCTGCATTGTATCATCTCTCTCTACCTAGATCCTCGGCCTACCCTGCACCGCGGACCACTACCGAATCTATTCTCATTGGCCTTCCAACTAGGTCTGGGTTATCGGCCTACCTCGCTTCGTGGACCACTACCAGACCCATCTCCCTCTCGGGACCTGTTGAGACTGTGTGACTGCCCTTCCACTCGGCAGCTTTCAGACGGAACATTGCCATCGGAGATGATCTCTTCTGACTGGGATCATTGCCAGTTCCTCAGGTTACCATCTACAATGCAGTATAATAAAGGCTACTTTTCTCTGTGTCCATCTCTGCTTGGAGCTAGCTTATCACTGCAAGTCCCCACAGGGCTCTGCCCTGTGGGAGGTGCCATCTCTTGCAGAGACCAAGGGCCCACACCTCAAAACATAACATAGCCAGGGAGGAAATAGAAGAATAGATGCCAGATGTCTGAATGTATTTATTGTAGTGGAGATGTGTTTTTATAAAAAGCCCGACTCAGCCAAGTTTACACACATCTAGTGGCTGCATCAGGGGCTATAGTAAAACATCACATACAGAAAAATTAAAGGACATACTAGGTCCAAACTCATAAGAGGTAATAATTCATAGTCTAATCTTTAAAAAAATTTTTTATAGTAATTCAAATAGACATATGTAGTTGTTCTAGCTCTTGATCTCCTTTATATGTTCTATCATGTCACCATTTTAAATGTTCTTTTATATGTTTGTATATTAATATTTTGTATAACTGATTAATTTGTGTAGGTCTTTTTTAATTTTTTTGTATGTGATGTTTTACTATAGCCCCTGAGGCAGCCACTAGATTTGAGTCGGGCTTTTTATAAAATCACATCTCCACTACAATAAATACGTTCAAAGACATCTGGCATCTATTCTTCTGTTTCCTCCCCGGCTATGTTATGTTTTGAGGTGTGGGGCCCTTGGTCGCTGCAAGAGATGGTATCTGGAGTACTCTGGGCAATTCTGGTCGCCCCATCTCAAGATACAGTAGAACTGGAAAAGGTGCAGAGAAAAGTGACCAAAATGATACAGTGGATAAAATGGCTTTCCTATGAGGGAAGCCTGAACATGTTAGGGCTCTTCAGCCTGGAGAAGAGACAGCTGAGAAGAGCTATGATACAGCTCAATAATATCGTGAGTGAGATGGAACAGGTAAGCAGGGAACAATTTATCCTTACAAATAGCACTCGGACTATGAGAGTCTGCATGAAGCGAATAGGTAGCATACTTTAAACAAATCAAAGTAATTTTCACTCTATGCACAATTAAACTTGGAATTTGTTGCCAAAGGATATGATGAAAGATGTTAACACAGCTGGCTTTAAAAAGGGCTCAGAAAAGTCCCGGAAGGAAAATGTCCATTAGCCATACAGAGCTGGAAAGCCAATGCTTATTTGTTGTGATGAGGGAACAATAGAGATATATTCTTTGGGATCCTGCTGGGTACTTGTGACTTGGACTGGCCACTGTCAGAAACAAGATGCTGGGCTTGATGGACCTTTAGTCTGACCCAGTATGGCATTTATGTTCTTAAGCTCAAAGTCATCCAAAGAATTGTACTTTTTAATTGCACAAAGTTTCTGCTCAAGAACAAAATGACACTTCTTATGGATGTGTTTAGAGCAAAGGTGAAAAATAAATCAACACCCAAAAGTAAAACTTTCTAGAACTGAATGTTTTAGTTAAAGCAGCAACTCTTATACTTAGCAACTGTCATCAGAACAGTTGTTCTTACAGTTTGTTTCAAATTGCAACTACTTGAAAAAAAATTAAGTAGCTCCTCTAACTTAGAGATAAAAAGATGGCTAGCAAACTGGCAACCTCTTGTCTTTTAGTCATCCCCTGGTCACCCTAGGTGCCAAGTCTTAAGGTGTCCAGCTGCAAGCAAGGGGGTGATGGAAAAAGAAAAGAATACCATGGGCCCACCATCCATCAGCTGTTTATCTTAATCTTGCAAGGGCTGTACTGCTAGTCTGTGCAAATCTGCATATTACCAAAAGTTAGAGGAAAGCAAACAGCATTCTCCATAGATAGCAGGATCAGTCAGCAAAAGTGTGGGCAACGCGATCTTACGGTGTCAGCTTGGACCCATTTCCCAGATCAGTAAAGTCTTGCTGAGCATGCTCGAGGTTTCCGCATGCAGACGCTGCCTCATCAGCCCTTCAGTCTTTTCCAGAACTTAAAGCTTTAGAGAGGTAGTCAACTCTCCAGACAAGTGGGAGAGTGTTAAGTATGGCCAAGTCTAGGAGCAATGGAATACAGTCTTGGTTGGGTGACCAAGAGCCTACATCTCCACCCCAAGCTCCCACTGCCAGTTTCTTACTTTGTTTACACTTAATGTTATTTTCTCTTACATACACATTCTTCATGTACATTCCCAGACCAATCAATAAAAAGCTTGATACTAAAAAAAAAACAAACCCCAGAAATCATGGTAAAAAGAGAAAGTTACAAAAACAGAGTAGAAGCGTCGTACTATGTATGAAGAGAAAAGATAATCATTGAGTTCCAAGAGACAGAGACCAAGAAAGTGTGGCTTAAAGATAGTGAAGATGTCTAAAATTGTCTGGGCACCACTTTACTGATTTAAAAAATTCCAAAAACTTGCCTTGATATGTTGCCTGTATATATTACACTGTACAAAATTCAGAAGAGAAGCCAAGTGGCCCAATGCAAGCATTAAGAGTAATAGGAGTAAATTAGAGAGCTTGAGATGATATACAACATACCCTGGCTTAAGAGCAAGGCTCATTCTTGTCACTGAACGTGGCAAGACAAACCCAATATAATTCCTGTACTTCCGGTTCCATTGATTCAGGAGTATGTATTTACAGAACACTGTCCCCTTCTCGCCACACATTCACGCCTCCAGCAAGGAGGCAGAGAAGGATATTTCCCTGGACACGTCACCATACACAAAAGTAATCAAATTCTGTTGTCATCTAACAATAACAGTAATAAACAACCACCACTACCAGGCGCATGGTGTAAAACAAAATCTACCAAAAAAACGAACAACAACAAAAAAAAACCAAACTCAGGACTACCTCAGCTTGGTCACACTTGCAGAATACTGAAAGACCTTCACCAAATACAGAAGCTGACCACAAATCACAAATGTGCAGACAAAAGCTGAAATGAAAACCCTTAGAAGCCAGATTGAATGCAATGCAAAACTGAAAACCGGAAACACATTTCCCTCTACACTTAAGCCAAGCCTCCATTATCTTTCTTGCGGAGAATGGGGGTGTTATGTTGGGGCCACAAAACCCATGTTGTGAGCAGTAGGTTACATAACCCTTGCACCCAACACCTTCCTCCTCTTTATGGTACTTTACTTTCCCCAGCCGCCTCCAACAAAACCCCTCCCCCAGCAGTGAGCCAGCTTCCTCCGAGAACCCTTCTCCCCACTCCTAGCAAGCCAACCTCAGACTCCCTGGATCTGTTGGGGAAATTGCTGCTACTGGAGGCACTGTGTGGCTTTCTGCATTATCTTACGAGACATGCATCACATCCGAACAGTGACCCAAAATATGGTTGTGCCAGGGCCCAGGTGGTCCTCCCTGTTCCGACACCTATGGCCAATTCATCCTGCTGTCTACAGAGAACTCTATAAGTAAGCCAAAATTTTAAAGTCTAATTGAAAGATATGTTCTACCATACATTGCAAACACAGTCAGTACACCAAGATGGCAGCTGGTGAGCTCCCTCATATCTCCAATCACTCTGGAAAAAAAATTGCTGTATTTTGAGCTATAGCTTAAGCTCGGTAGTCAACTCTCCAGGGAGGCAGGTATTAAACATGGCTAAATCATCCTGCTGTCTGACAATTCCATTTATGGTAAGCAAGCTTGCTCTCTTGACAAGTGGGGAGTCCCAAGTTGACGGATGCAATGGAGCACTTGCTAACAAGCAACCTGGATCCCACTGTAGAGAGTAGATTACTGAGCAAAGAGGCCACACAAAATTGGCTTATCTAAATTTGCTGTCGCTTCTTGATTTACTGTCTGGACAGTCTGGGGGCATGAAGGTGCGCACAAAGTTGTGTCTTTGCAAATGTCCTCAACATGGCTGGTACTATTTCTTTTGCTGCCCTGTATGATAAATTACTGTGTTTCCCCCCATCCCCTGATTCATGCAGTGCCTGTCCTGGGCCTATCAAATAAAGCACAGCTCCATCCTGCAATCTATATTTTTAAAAACTGACAAAAATATCACTTATAACATGCATATTATATTTACATGCACTCCTGTGGTGCCAACCGGAAAATTCTGCAAAAAAAAAAAAAAAAAAACACAACACACTCTTGGACCTCCAAGGGAATTAGATTTTTTGCAATACGTGCCAGATGTGGGCTTGACCCTCAGAAAGCCATGAATAAATGAAATTACCATTACAATATATTAAACCTCCCATACCAAAAAACCCTAACAACCTTATTATGAAAAAGCAGCACTGCACATATTACACCAGGCCCTAGAACACCAATGAAAACTTATTAGGAAACCAGGCTGCTATAGATCCTTACACAGACATTACATGCCAGCAAAATACCTCATCATGGTCACATATGCAAAATACAGAGACACCCTGACCAAATACAGAATAAAGAGATCAGAAAATATAAACAGAAAGGTGCTGAGAAGAAATGAACTGGAACCAACCTCTACATGCAGAGCAACAATGGGAAAATAGAAACATTACCATTCTTCATAACAAAACATTAAATAATAAAATCAAGAAATATAATAGTAGTCATATTCATAAAAAATTTCAAATCATTTAATGAATAGAATATTGAACATTTCCCACACACCAAAAAGTGTTCAAAAATCTGAATAAAAATCCAATTAAAAAGTGTTCTAACACCCCCCAAAAAATATTTCAAGAAAAAAAAAAAAAGCAAAAACATAAAATTAAATGATAGCCTATATGCGACAGCTCTCCCAGGCACAAATCACCCCCACACCCACTCACTTTCACAGGACCAATCTCTCGCTCTCACACATTTTAGGACCTCTTCAGCTGCCGGCTACAGAGCAGGCCTCTTCCATCTGCCGCCGGCTCCAAAGGCCAGCAGTACGGTAGGGTTTCTACATCTGTCGCCGGCTTGGAGGAAATGCCAGTGGCACCACAGGACCTCGCTTTTCGCACCACCGCAGGACCACAGCAATGGCACCCCTCCCCGTTATCACCCAGGGTGGACCACCTCCCCCTTACTATGCCACCGCGACCTACTGATCTTCCTGCTGGGGGCAGGGGGGGGGGGGAGCAGAAGCTGTGCGCGGGTGTGCATGCATGCATGGGGTTTCTCCTTCCATTGCTGGCGCTCTCTTTTCGGCTGCCGGCTGGTTAGGCTCTGCCGGTGGCCTGCCGTCTCCCTGGGTGTGCTGCTCCGTGTAAATGCACAGTATGCACTCCTAGTCGTGCTGGATCTGGCCCTCAAAAGGAATGATTCACAGATGCAGTCATGTCCCTCACTTGATTATCCTTAACTGAGTGTATAATCTGGCGGCCTGCTAGTGCATAATGATGCGCAGTAATTCCTGATAGCCAATTGGATAATGTGCATTTGCCCAGACAGGTAGGATTGTAAGACGAATAGTTGACACACAAGAGAGCTCTCTCTGTGGCAGACCCCCACCATGTGGAATTTGCTGCTGCAAGAGCTGCATTTAACAGCTTGTACTAACCACTTTAAAGCTATTAAATAGATTTATTTAAGCTTGCTTACAACTGATGTGTTGAGTTTAACAGCTAAACTTAAAATGGACTTTTTGTCGTGTCTGCTTATGTCTTGATAAAATGAAAACAAAAATAAAATGTTTTATGTTATACCATGAGCAGACTACAGCTTCCTGCATTGGCAGCATATAAATGTAAATAAATAGGTTGTTAGGCATAATGATGTAGCAGTTCTCTTCCAGTAATAGGCCAAGGCTCTTTTACAGTCCAAGGAATGCATGGCTTTTTCACCCTCTGGTACATAAGGCCTCAGGAAAACATGAGAAATGGCATATGAAAAGGAGATACCATTTTTGGCAGGAACTTTGGATGGGTGTAGAGCGTCTATCTATTGTGGAAGAACTGCATACAAGCCAAGTAATGCAATGCCTGAAGCTCGCTGATTTGTCTGGCTGACTAATTACTCAAAAGAAATGGCTGTGTCAATTGCATGAGCGCCACACTGAAGCCTACAGAATTGCAGGTTTACTCACCAGGGGCTTCGTATTCCACTGTCCCATCATACATTTTGAAATTAGTAGTGAATGGAAATCAGTTTCCCCATTCATGTGAGGATAAGCCACAATGGCACTCAGGTAGACCCTCAATGAAGCTGTGCATAAAGCTGAAGATGACAGGAAGAGGAGGTATTGAAGAAAATCTCTAGAAGGACAGTTAGATGGATTCACGGACAGCACCTTGCACCAGCTGATGAACCTGCTCCATTTGAACGCAAAACTACCTGTGGGTGGACTGCTTCCAGGAGAGATCACTATGTCCTGTACATCCCCAAAAAATGCCCATGATGATGATCAGCAAGTGCTCAATCTCCATGTCTTCAGGTTGAGATGAAGGAATGGATGTTGCAGTTGTCCACCCTCTGGGTACAAGAAAACAGGATCTGTTCCAAACAGGATAAGGGACTGTAACAAGAGCTGAAACAGGTAGGGGAACTAAAGCTGCTTGGGCCAAGCCAGAGACAAGGATAATTTTTCCACAATCCTGAATCAGCTTCTAGATTGCCTTACCCACCAAAAGCAGAGAAGAATAAGTGTGTGCTTATAAAAAAAAAAATCTCATTTGAGCAGTAAAACATCCACTGCAACTTTCCATGATCTGGAAAGGAATACAAGTGACTTATACAAGCAGATTGTGATAAATTGCAGGAAGACCTTGTGAGACTGGAAAATTGGGCATCCAAATGGCAGATGAAATTTAATGTGGATAAGTGCAAGGTGATGCATATAGGGAAAAATAACCCATGCTATAATTACACAATGTTGGGTTCCATATTAGGAGCTAGCACCCAAGAAAGAGATCTAGGTGTCATAGTGGATAACACATTGAAATCGTCGGCTCAGTGTGCTGCGGCAGTCAAAAAAAGCAAACAATGTTGGGATTTATTAGAAAGGGAATGGTGAATAAAACTGAAAATGTCATAATGCCTCTGTATCGCTCCATGGTGAGACTGCATCTTGAATACTGTGTATAATTCTGGTCGCCGCATCTCAAAAAAACATATAATTGCGATGGAGAAGGTACAGAGAAGGGCTACCAAAATGATAAAGCTCCCCTATGAGGAAAAACTAAAGAGGTTAGGACTGTTCAGCTTGGAGAAGAGACGGCTGAGGGGGGATATGATAGAGATGTTTAAAATCATGAGAGGTCTAGAACGGGTAAAATGTGAATCTGTTATTTACTCTTTTGGATAATAGAAGGACTAGGGGGCACTCCTTGAAGTTAGCATGTGGCACACTTAAAACTAATCGGAGAAAGTTCTTTCACCCAACACACAATTAAACTCTGGAATTTGTTGCTTGAGGATGTGGTTAGTTCAGTTAGTGTAGCTGGGTTTAAAAAAGGATTGGATAAGTTCTTGGAGGAGAAGTCCATTACCTGCTATTAAGTTGACTTACAAAATAGCCACTTCTATTACTAGCAACAGTAACATGGGACAGACTTAGTTTTTAGGTACTTGCCAGGTTCTTATGACCTGGTTTGGCCTCTGTTGGAAACAGGATGCTGGGCTTGATGGACCCTTGGTCTGACCCAGTATGGCATGTTCTTATGTTATGATTCTTCCAAGCAAATGCATAAGAACATAAGATATGCCACACTGGTGCACTCTCTTCAGTGCAGCTATATCCTTTTTGAGATGCGGTGACCAGACCTGCACTCAGTATTCAAGGTGCAGTCTCACAATGGAGCAATACAGAGGTATTATGACATCCTCCATTTTATTTTCCATTCCCTTCTTAATTCCTAACATTTGTTTGCTTTTTTGATCGACACAGCACCCTGGGCTGACGATTTCAATATATTATCCACTATGATGCCTAGATCGGTTTCCTGGGTGGCAACTCCTAAGATAGAACCTAACATTGTGAAACTACAGCAAGGGTTATTTTTCCCTATATTCATCCACTGCACTTGTTCATGTTAAATTTCATCTGCCATTTGGAAGCCCAATCTTCCAGTCTCACAAGGTTCTCCTGCAATTCCTTATAATCCGATTGAGATTTAACTACTCTGCATAATTTTGTTTCATTCGCAAATTTGATACCTCACTTGTTGTACCCATTTCCAAATCATTTATAAATATATTAAAAAGCACCAGTCTAAGTACACACCCCTGAGGCACTCCACGCTTTACCTTTTTCCACTGTGAAAACTGACCATTTAATCCTACTCTTTCCTGTCTTTTAATCAACTTGCAATCCACAAAAGGACATCACCTCCTATCCCATGACTTTTTAGTTTTCTTAGCAGACTCGTGCGGGACTTTGTCAAACGCCTTCTGAAAATCCAAATACACCACATCTACCGGTTCACAGACAACCATAGCATAAGTCATGGCCATTTCTGGCCACTGATAAAATCCTTGAATTCACTGACCATGGGTTTGAGTACAGACATTTCTGAATGATCTCTCCTTCCCTCTGTATTTTTTTTTTTAATTAGCATTGAAAAGTGCTCGTGAGGCCTGCCAAGCAGTGAGGCAAAGAAACTGCCAGAAAAAAAAATACTAAGAAAATTTATAGTAGAGAGGTGAATGTCTGGACATCAGTATGATAAAAAAAAATAAAAAAATAAAGAGTGAGAGGGCTCAAGAGGCAGTGCTCACATGGTTACTCCCAGATATGCTCAGTGGAGCAAAGCTCTACTGAGCTCAGAGATTGGTCTGTTCTGCACCATCAGATGATGTTACTCAAGTGTCATAGCCAATTCAGCCCTGTTTGTTGTCCAAGAATGATTGAGCAACAGAACTCAGATCATGGCACTTAATGGAGTTTATGCTGGTGATAAAGTGGGGTATCTCAGGACTTTGTGCTAGGGATAGTTTTTTTCCAATCTATTAACGAGTTGTGACCTTGCAGGACCTTAAGGAAAAAATGCTTGTCTGCAAAAGCAAAAAAGCTCTAACGGTGTGGAAAAAATTGACTGTGGACTTGAAACAACAAATAATAGACAAGAGTTTGGGAACTGTACTACTAGAAAAAACCTAAAGCAAATAAGTAAAATGAATCTGGCTCAGGGGATCTCAGAAGAGAGGTGTACAGTAATGTCGGCATGCTTTGCTAATATTAGCTTCAACTGTTACTATAGCAGGTTTTTTGAAATAATTCTTCAATGCTGTGCTCAACTGTCAAAGAGGAACCACAACAGAAGCAAATTGGTAAAGAGTGAGATCTTGTAGGCAGTCATATTCTTACAACAAGCAGACAGGATACATCCTTTGAGTACTGTAAACTGCAAGTTTGCTCAGGAGGTTGTGCACTATTCAGGATTATGTAGTGGCAATGGGTTGGGAGGCTTCTGACATTCTATACTGCCAGTGTCCTGCAAGAACCTGTAACTTCTGGAAAGGAAACATTTCAACAAAGAAATAATTTGTGCAAAAAGTACTGTACGGAATCTAACACTTTCAGGCAAACATTCCAGTGTTTTGTCAGAAATGTCAGCTTGCATAATTGATTTTTCATTTCCAGAAGTTACAGGGAAATTAAATTCTCAGGCAAACAATGCAACATTTGAGGATAATGCAAACAAAGTTTGTGTATCCTTTTTGTCCTACTTTTGCCCAAAATGTTTTTCAAAGCACAAGTATAAATAAACTTAGTATGAAACTAAAATTAGGTAGCTTTCATTTTCATTAAAAATATATTAATCGCTTAACACAGAGGCCTAAGTGATGTACAATAAAAGACTCAAAATAAGATACAAAAAATGCAAAGCAGGGACAAAACTTATCAAAGATATTGCCAAACATATGAATTACATAAATGCAAACAGGGGCAAAATACTGTCATAAACATGCACCATAATCAATTCACGTTTACCTTATAAAATGATGCTGTTACAGGGTTAGCTAAAGGCTTGGCATAAAGAAACATTTTTAGAGAAAGCCTAAAAGATTTAATGCAAAACTTGAGATGTTTTGCTTCATTCTATGACTATAATCTCACCCGAGAAAACCACAATTCTTGCATCACACCCCTTCTATTATTTCTTAGACATATTTCATCTAAACATAATTTAATATAGCAACTTTAAAAATGGTTTAGGGCTTTTTCAGAATGCACTTACTTCTGAAAAACAATTATACAAAGCTCACCATATACTTAGTATTTTCAAAATTATTTTATCAGTTTTCCCCAAATACCAGCTAGATAAGCAAGTTTGATTACCATAAACAGGGTATTCCATAGAAAGCAGGATGAATTAGCCATGCTCTCTAGGGATGTCCCTCTGGCGGCCCGACACAGAAAACTCTCTCCGATACAGATCTGTGCTCTGTACACCTGCGCAGCCTTTCCCACGCGATCACTTGACTCTCCTCAGTTAGTACAAAGTATATACATGCAGTGAACAGAGAAGAAAGCAGATGGCTAGGATGAAGAAAAGGCTGTCCAGGGAGAAGGGCGGGGACGCATAGCTAATTCATCCTATCTACAGAAAACACTGTTTAAAAGGTAAGCAAACTTGTTTTTTTACCCATTGATAAGCAGACTGAATTAGTCATGCTCTCTGGGAGTCCCCAGCTAATGGTTTCTAGACCACACCTTTAATCTAGAGTCCATGCAGCATCCCTCGAGGTTGAAAAGAATGATGTGAGAGAATCCGCCCTGAATGATGGACAGCTTATGTTTGAGTAGCTAAGCGCAAGATTGCCTCTCCCATCACTGTGCCTGACAGTCTGCTGACTGAGGCAATAGTAAGCTGTGAAAGTGAAGAGCCAACCAAGTAGCTGCTCTGCATATATGTCTAAAATTAGCATATCTTTGGAGGTGAGCTATTGAGATTGCCATGGTTCTGAGTTGATGTCCTTTTACTCAGTCCAGGAGTCTATCCTGGTGCAATGAACAACAGAAGTTAATACACTGGAATAACCAATTCGCCAGTGTACACTTAGACTGGCAAGCCCAGCACATTCGGGTTAAAGGAGACAAACAGCTGTGAACTACATTCAGGGGCTTGAGTTCTCTGACAGCAATAAACCAGAGTTCTCTTACAACCCAAAGTATAAAGGGTCTTTTCTCTCTCCATAGCATGCGGCTTAGGGAAGAAAGTCGGTAAAGTGATTAGTTCAAGTGAAATGCTGAGATGACCTTAAGGAGTAAAGACAGTTTGGTTCACAGGGTGACTAATCGTGGTAGAACTGCAAATAAGGGGAGTAGTGAACTAAGACCTGCAGCTCGCTGACCTGATGGCCACTAGAAACAAGAATTTCCATAGCAGAAGTTTCATTGAGGTGGAATGCAGCGCGAGTGCATGAGTTTCTACAAAACCAAGTTAATGTACCAAGGACATTACCAACCGCCAGTCTGATAATCCGGTGTCAGAGTCTTATAGCCCCCCTCAGGAAGCGAGACACTAAGGGATGTGTCGAGATGGATTTTCTATGTATAGAGAGGTGATACGCTGCAATGGCACTGAGGTGCACTCTAATAGAGGACACTGCTAGTCCAGAAGAATACAACGGATGGAGATATTGAAGAATTTGTTCCAGAGAACTCGCAAAACGGGTCTATTGATGACGTGGCACACTAACTGGAGTATAATGTACCATTTGCCCGCGCAATTCTTCCTTGTAGACAGTTTCCTAGTGGAAATGAGGATATCCTGAATGGCCTTCAGAAGAACCAGGTGAACTAAGGCCTGCCTTTCAATCTCCAAGCCGTCAGACGTAGAGAGGAGAGAAAGGGGTGAAGAAGCATGTCCCCTCCTGTGACAGAAGATCTTGCCAGTTTCCCCAAGTGAACTGGTGTCTGAACCACTAACTGCATGAGGTAGGCATACCATGGCTGTCTGGGCCATGCCGGTGCAACGAGGATGAGATCAGATTCGTCTGATGCATTTCTGGATCACTTACCCCAATAGGGGTATCGATGGGTATGCGTAGAATAGGTTCACTATCCAGGGCAGTAGAAACACATCCTGTGCGATTCTGCACGTGCTGGGGTAGAGGGAGTAAAACTGTGGTAGTTTTGTGTTGACTTCTGTTGCAAAGAGGTCCATGCAAGGAGTTTCCCACCTAAGACTGTTCGCTACCTCCTGATTTTAAACACCCACTCGTGGGGGGTAGAATATCCTGCTGAGCCCGTCAGCTTCCATGTTCCTTATTCCTGGCAGATGTGCCGCTTGCAATAGGATGGAGTGGTTTAAGGCCCATTCCAAGGTTAATGCTGCCTCTTTGCAAAGAGTCCTAGAACTGAACCCTCCTTCCTTGTTTATATATAAAACATGACTACTTGGTTGTCTGTGTAAACCATTACTTGTTTTCCTTCGAGGATATGAACCCAGGTGTAGATTCCATTTCTTATAGCTCTCAGTTCTAGCAGGTTTATCTGGAGGTGTTTTTCCTGTGGTGATCAAACCCCTTGGGTTTTTGGGTGTAGGACATGTCATAGTGATCTGGTGCTCCCATTTCTAGAACTGGGGGGGGGGGGGGCGCCACCATTCAATGTCTTCAATGTCCGATATCAGAGTGAGTCATGAGAATTCGCTGATTCATGTGGACACCAGAATTAGGGTCAAGGAATCTAGAAAAAAAAAAGTCATTTACCTACATTGGGCTAGTTCAAAGGTTATGCTTCATGCAAGAGATCAGGTTTTGATTCCTCAAACATCCCAAGGCTGAGGATAGTAAATATAGAGGCAGCAGTCACAGCCCCAGGAAGTGCAATCACTGCACAATGACGACCACCTCATGGTCAGATTCAAGCTACACGTGTCCTGAGGTCCAGAAGGAGTCTTACAGCACCTACCCATTTCCACTGCAAAGGCTGAACTAGAAAGAATGGGGGAGGGGCTAAGAAATGAAAGTACTGGTCAGCCCACCAGCAGTACTGCCCACCACCATGTGAAGCTCTCTGCGCCCAATTCCTGATTCAAATCTTCCCCACTCTCCAGGCCAGTGGTTCTCAACCTTTTTTCCGTCGGGACACACCTCACAGATGGTTCTCACATGCATGACACACTGCTCATTACAATGTACAGTGGAAATATTAAAAGAAAAAAGAAAAGAAAGGCCCAGTATTACTTTTATTGTTAAGAATGAAACAAGGGAAAAAACAGTACTCTCTCTAAATATAAATTATATTAACAGTAAACCTCCCATACCAGAAAAGCACCAACTTCCAGCACTCTTAATAGTAAACACCTTACCCAAGAAAAGGCAACATTGAAAATATTACACTAGGCCTTAAAACTCCAATACTCCTATTAGGAATATGGAACAAGCCAGGCTGCTACAGAGCCCTACCCAGAAACTGCATGCAGCAGAAAACCTCACCTGAATCAAATGTGCAGACCCTCAAACACAGAATAAAACAGAGACCACAAAGCATAAATAGAAACATGCAGACGAAAACTGAACTGGAAACCGCAACAAGCCAGAGAGATTGTATGCAGTGCAACAAAGGAAAAAGAAATCACCAGATCTCATAAAATAAAGAAATATAAAAATCAATAGCTGTAAAATCATACTAATAAAAAGAACAGATTTTTTTCAAAAACAGCTGATGAATGGCATAATCCAATAATTAAAAACTCAAAAAAATTTCTAGACACCAATAAAATATTTAAACACAGCCAACAAAGACCCAATAAAAATAATAAGGATTAAAAATGCTGTTCTCCATACCTGGAAACGTTCGATTTCCAGGTGCCCTCAAATTGTTATGAATTGGGGGGGGGGGAGGGAGGGGGGGTTTGTTTGCAAATTTCTCCTCTCAGTCGCACACATGTTCACTCTCTCAATCACACAATTACACACACATACAGGCTCTCAATCACACCCTTACATACGTTGTCACACACGCTCTCCCCACTGAACTAGCAGCAGCAACAGCCTCCTCCTCTTCCAGCCCTCGAGGCCTCAAGAAAGGAGTCCCATTGGCCACGGCAGCTAAGGTTGCTCTGGGCCAGCACTGCTGCTCTTCTTCGGGCCGACTGTGCAGAGACTTTATCTAACAGGGTCTCTTCTTCCCAGGCATGCAGCCGCTGCACTTCACTTCTTCCGGGCCGCGGGAAGAAGAGGCCGCGCTGCGAGGGCCGCCGACTCCATTTACCTCCTACCCCTTTGCCAATTGCTATCTGACCTTAATTTAATTCATTATCTGTATGCAGACGATGTACAGATTCTTATTCCTATTACAGAATCTATTTCAAAAGCACTTTCCCACTGGAATAACTGCCTTATATCTATCACTAACCTCCTCAATAGATTAAATCTGGTCTTTAACTCTTCAAAGACGGAGCTCCTCCTCATCTCAGCAAATGAAGAAAATATTCCCATACCATTCCCTCACAACACATTCATCACTCATAAGCAGGTGAGAGATCTTGGAGTAATTCTCGATAATAGACTAAACCTTAAGAAAATGGTTAATACTACATCCAAAGACTGTTTTTACAGACTCCAGGTTCTGAAACGACTCAAGCCACTTCTTTTTTTCAAAGATTTCAGAACAGTACTCCAGGCGTTGTTATTCTCCAAGATTGACTATTGCAGTGCCCTCCTCCTTGGCCTACCCAAATCGACCATTAAACCGCTTCAGATGATTCAAAATGCTGCAGCGAGATTACTGACCAACACCAGCCGCGGAAATCACATCTCACCCATCCTCAGAAACCTACATTGGCTACCTGTAAATTTCAGAATCCTTTACAAAGCAATTACCCTAATACATAAAACCATCCATCACCAACTCCATCTCAGCCTTGAAATACCCTTCAAACTTCATTCCTCCAATAGGCCAATTAGAGATAATCCTAAAGGTACTTTGAACTACCCCCCAACTAAAGCCTCACGCCTTTCCTCGACCAAAGACCGAGCTTTTTCAATAGCAGGTCCATCTATTTGGAACAACATTCCTTCAAGCCTCCGACTAGAACCCTGTCTCATTACATTCAGGAAAAAACTTAAGACGTGGCTATTCCTCCAAGCCTTCGATGATCCTCCAGACAACCCTTAGTCTTCTTTATCCACACTTGGACGTAGAAGATTAAAGTCTGACAACCATTCAAACGAAGAACTCTGGCACTTACTGATTAAAGCATCTTGCTTTAATCCAAATTCCTTTTGGACTATGCTTCTTTAATTATTTTTTGGCATTTAACTTCCTTCCAGCTTTTAAGCTTCCCAAGTTTTTACTCCTTGTTAAATGTAACTTTATCTTATTCTCTTCTCTTGTTAATTACTTTTATTTATTGCTTCTGTTATACCCTTGTTTTATGTAAACCGATCCGATATGGTTTATTTACTATGAAGGTCGGTATAAAAAAGTGTTAAATAAATAAATAAATAAATCCTGCCGCCCGGGCGGGAGGAAGAGTTCCATTTTGCTGGAGCAGGAGCAGCAGCTGGGCCAGCGAAGGACCGGGAAGCGTGGCGACACACTGAGCCGCTGCTTTAGGCCAGCTTGGAGTGGGGATGCTGCCAGGGCAGCCCGTGCCCAAGGACAGATACCACTGCTGCAAAAAAACACAAGCTAAGACAACAGTCCACGGCTGCTCCCTACCACATACAGCTGGTGGGGGGGAGGGAAGAGAAATAGTTGGAGAGAGAGAATGAAAAGCGTTGGAAGCTGGAGAAGAAAGGTAGGTGAGAACCCTGCGATGACAACCAAGAAACTGGAATAAGCAGCCTGAGCTACACAATGAAAGAATGGGATTTAAAAATGAAAAATCAAATCATTCACCAATGATCATCAATAGCAGTGTTTGATTTTTCCTACCTAATGGTGCCTCAAGGCCATTGTCTCAAGTTAGTTTCTTAGCTGCAAGAAACACGTGCTTTTCCCCATACCACCAAAAACCCTTTTATATCATCCCTCCCTGCAAACTTACCTTCCTTATTGCTATTTATCTTTCTCAGTATAGTTTTAAAACAAAAATGCCAATAATTAACATTTCCCAACATAAGCCTTTAAGCATAAGCAAATACAGATTGTTTAAAGAGAGACAACTGAAATGCAAATCACTACGAAAGACACAGTGAAGCACCAATTGTTGTTACTACTGTTTCAATGATATTCTGGAGTCCGCTGGAGAGGACATGAACACTGGTGAAAAAAATAAGACCCTAGAACAAAGGCCGTTAGGTGTTTCCTCAGCAAATGATGGAGGCTAAACTGCTTGTGGCGTGGGGAGGTCCTGCACTTCCCCCTGGGGGAGGGGTTACAGCTCGCCAGCCTCCTCGCTTCCCTTATCGGTTGGGATTGTCAGAGGATCAAAGGAGGGAAGGAGAGAACGTGGACCACAGGAAACTGGGTAGCCCCCCCAATTCGCCTTCTGAGCGGAGATGGGGGGTGGACCAAAGGGTCTCTGGGTCTGCCTTCTTGGTAGGGGGTGGGGGGGAGGTCCCAACCTTAGAGAGGGGGAGGAGAAGCAGAGAGGAAGAGATTTCCCTACTCCACTTCTCAGTTAATGGAAGGGGAGGTTTTCCCTGCTCCACTTTTCACTGGATGGAGTGGGGGGGGGTTTCACCCTTAAGTCAAAAAAACAAACTAATGCAAATGGAAAACGCAAATATTCAGGATTAAAGCATAATGGGGAGGGAGGGGAGTAGAGCATCCTCTCCACTGCTAAACAGCGAGCGAACTTCTCCATCCAGCCGGCAGACACGTCATACAAAGTGCTATGCTTTGATGCGGGCACGCACCAAGGCCTTAAACAGGACCCCGCACTCTAGGGGACTGCCCCCAGCCAGCTTTTCCTGCCTCGACCGTCAAACTGCCTGCTTGGTGGCAGACAGGAGAAATTTGGCCTGGGCATCACTCTATCGCAGGGGGCCCCCCTTTCTGGCTACGCACCCGCAGATCAGGTGGTGTAGGGTGAAGTTTTAACGAAAATAAAAAAAAAAAAAAAATTACATAAAGGAAGGTCAGAAAGAGGTCACCTGAGACATTTCATTCCCAGGTGGGAAAGGCGTCTTCCTGGAACGCGTGGGCCTTATACCTACCAGTGGCCACGGCTCCATGCACCAGCCTCCAGCAGCGGTCCCCTTCATACCTGCCAGTCAGTCAATCTGGAATAGAAAGACTCCCAGCGGGCACCCCCTCATCTCCCCCAGGCCCCAACGTTTCCCCACCAGGGTGTGTCGGGACAAGAGGCGAGGGCCAAGGCAGTGCATCATGTGGGCCACCAGCAGGTAAAGGTTCTTCCAAGACACAGTTTGGAAGACCACTGGGGATATCTCCCACAGATTGCCAAGGCTGTGGGCTTGATGAGGTTGAGTTTGAGGGGGGCCTGTCCTCCGGCACCATAGGCCCTACGAACAGGGCTGAAGTGTGTGGTGGGGGGGGGGGGGAATCCTCAGTCCGCAGGGCCCTCTCCAGCAGACCATCTGTAAACTTTCAGAGAGCCTTGGGTCACCTCCCTTTGGGCAGAAAGGGTCAGCATCACGAGCCGGCAGGACAGGGAGGAGGTGCCTGGTCTTGAGAGCTTCATTTTAGGACCTGCAGGAGATCGGGTGCTAGGGTGTCAAAAAAAGAAACTGACAAACTCTCTGGTGAACTGTCAATGCTCATGGATGTTCCTACTGGTCTCCGTCCAAGCGAGGTCTCCCTGGCCTAATGGCAGGTCCAGCTGCATACAGCTGGCCTCGCTCACCACCAGAAGTCCCTCCCACAGGGACTCGCTCGCAGGCTTCTGGGTCCACCAGGTCCAGCGAGAATAGAGCCGCGTAGAAATTCCTGACCTTCGCAGGGATCCTCTCCGGCTCAGTCAAGGAGGGTACCATCCACAGATAACAGGCATGTTTATCCGTTTCTTGTTCCCCTTCGCTTCTCCAGCCCACAGAAGAGGTGCAAGCCACGATCCATCTCCACTAGGAACAGGATCTGCAACATCACATAGGCCCCATACCTTCGCCGCTCCTTGAAGAGTCACAGGGCTTTCTTCTTCTCCCCATACTCGGGCAGCACAGTTGGATGTCCTCCCCCCTCCTGCATCTTGCTGAAGCACTCCTCCAACTCCAGCACTTCCCCCAGAAGCCACTGGAGTGTCAGGCGCTGCTCGGAATTCACGCCCCTGGCATGCTCTTGACAGACAATCCACAGGTAGATGTTTCCCACATCCCACCACTAAACGAGGGAGGGGAAGTCTGCCTCCTGATGGTGCCCAGTTTACCCAAAATTCCCGGTCCACCACCACCAACATTAAGAACAAGTTGTTGAAATGCCAATGGGTCGCCCCGAGATACGCTGGGCTGAGCACCACACTTAGGGCCACTAGGTTGTGGTCCAAGAGGGAGGCCAGCTCCACCATGCACTCTGTGGCCTGGTGCATCAACCAGCAGGAAAGATACCACCGGTCAATCCAGGAGCAGGATACCGCCTACTCCCTCATCCTTTCACAGATAAAATCAGAAAGGGCTCCCATGTCCTGCTCACACCAGGATGTCTACAAATCCAAGTCACAGGATAGTATCCCGGAAGAGCTTGGCCACATCCGCACTCCACTCCTGAATGTTGCGGTCTAATGGGTCGTGGGTGACACTGAAGTCTCACCAGAGCACCACTTCCTCGTCGGGATCCAGGCCACGAGATGGCTCGACAACCGGCAATAGAACACTGTCTGGTAATACACTTGTGAGCATGCACGTTGACAATTCATGGTGCAGCTTTCGAATCACAAACTCACATGTAGCATTCTGCCCAGCACATCAGCCCCAACACCCAGCACTTCGGTCTGTGGGACTTTCAAAATCAAGATATCCATCCCACCAGGCACGCCTGAGTTAAGACTGGAGGCCCATCTCACTCTACCACCCCAGAAGCCAGGTCACTTTGGCATCCGGGGTGATGTGGGTCTCCTGTAAAAAAGGTCACAGAATACCCGCTGGACTGGAGGCTAGAGAGCAACCAATGCCTGCGGAACCCAGTCCTACAGCCTTTGCTGTTTAGGGTGCAGAACGTTAAAGCCATTCTCTGTCAAGAAGCAAATCTGGTATGCACACGGATGGCCCCACCTCAGAGCATCCTGAATTGTGTACGGTTCGTGACCTGTTCGCCTCCTGCTCGCGGGCGGCTCTAAGCCACCTGCTTCACATCCTCCTCCCCAGTCCCGCACTGCTATAGCCACCTGAACAGCTATTGTAGCTCATCAGGGACAAGGCAGAGGCCGAGAGACCTACGGGCACCATGGTACCCGCTTTCCTTGGCCTTGCACATACTCTCTTCTCCTGCCTTCCCTGCCTTGTCAGGTCCCCAGGCTGCAGCCCTCATTAGAATAAGCTCTCTATTGCTGAGAGCCCCTCCGATACCCTAAGGGAAGTCCTCCCTCCCCCCACACACTGCTAGGCACTGACCCCCTGTACCTGGTGCTGGGCCACCTGTGGTAGGGGTAGAGTTGGGACAGGAGTAACCAAAGAGGGGAGAGCAAGGGGAGGAGAGAGAAATAGTTGGAGAGAGAATTAAAAGCCTTGGAAGCTAGAGAAGAAAGAAAAGAGAGAATCCTGTGATGACAACCAAGAAATTGGAATAAACAGCCTAAGCTCTACAATGAAAGAATGGCCTTTAAAAATGAAAAATCAAATCATTCTACAAATGAACATCAATCGCAATGTTTGATTTTTCCCACATAATGGTGCTTCATGCCATTGTCTCAAGTTAGTTTCTTAGCTGCAAGAAACACATGCTATTCACCATACCTCAAAAAAAACCCTTCTATATCATCCCTCCCTGCAAACTTCCCTTCCTTATTGCTATTTAGGTTTATCGGTATAGTCTTTAAAACAAAAAAAAATACCAATAATTAGAATCTCCCATCCTAAACCCTTGCTGTAAGCATAAGTGAATACACATTGTTTAAAAAAGCGATTGAAATGCAAATCACTATGAAAGACACAGTGAAGCACCGATTGTTGTTACTACCATTCACAAGTTTCAGATTTAAATACAGCAACATAAAACAATTTGACTTTTAAATGCCCAATGTACGTCTCAATATTGATGAGCATACTTGGTGTAAAAAAACAAAAAAACTCCGTATAATTAAACCTTAACGCGATCGCACGGCACGGCATGCTTCACAAGAACAAAGTCGCATATATGACCAGGGCACCCCTACGCCTCACCCCTTGAACACCACTTCCACTTACTGCTGAGCGAGAAACATGACATGGTGCACAAAACATTTACCCAGCCTTGACTTTTCCCCACATTCACAACGCGTTTTGTCCGTCCCCCCCCCGTCTGTGATCCGAGAGTTACTGAGAGGCTGCACAAATAGCAGTCCCACGTGTCACTGCTCGCCTTCAGCTTTATTCCGTTCTTTAAGAAGAAAGGGGAAGAGACGAATGCGCACCCCCCCCCCCCCCCCCCACCTCCCGCAGGGCTGAGAGAGGTAGCCCGAACTGGAGGAGAGAAAGGGGGGAGAGAATGAGGAAAAACAAACAAACACGGAGGCAGCGGTACTCATCTCTCTTCCCTGCCTCGGGGGGAGGGAGAGGAGGAATTGCACAATGCCATTTACAGCTCGCGCCGGCTTCCGGTACAGTTGAGACACCAGGGGACTCGGGGCGGGGGGTGCACGCGAATTCCACAAGAGTAAAAGGTGGGGGGGGGGGGGGGGGGAAATCCTCCTCCTGACAAGGAGCTGCCCCGCAGCACATCCATTACAGCAACGCTTCCTCTCTCACACACACACACCAGTGAGGCGGGGGAAGGGAGCTATTCACCAGGGGAGAGATCTGCACCCACAGTTATCCACCGCCCCGTCCCGTCCCCCTCCGATCCCACCACCAAGAGCGGCGAGGGGCTTTGTCCTCACTGCAGCCGCAAGCGCGAGGCTTTACACAGGCTCGGGGGGGGGGGGGAGGAGGCGCTCCTCTCCCGCTGTGATGTGTGAGCCGCCAGCGCTGCGTGGCCACCAGGAAAAAAAAAAAAAAAAAAGAAAAAGATCACTCACCGTGGTGAGCAGCGGTCTCATCTGCTCCCCGCCTCCGTCCTCTTCCATGGCGCACGCTCGGCGGGAAAGTGGACGGGTTTGATGCGTGCTCGCCTATCCGCTATCTCTCCGCCGCTGTTATCTCTCAGCGCGCGCGTGGCAGGTCTATGGGACTCTGCGCGTGGGCAGCAATCTTTATGGTAACGTAAGCATGCCTCTGATGACGTCTTTCTTTCGCTACCGCCCTCTTTCTTTCTCTGCTGCTTTTTCTTTTTTTTGCCTTTTGTTGCTTGCGCCGGCCGGCAGCTCTACACTGACTTCCTTTCTCCTGGCTCTCTCTTACAGTTTCTGGCTTCTGAGGGTGGAGCGGCGGAAGGTGATTGCTGCTGATTACAGCATTTCTCCTGTGCCCCCTAGTGGGGACACCGAAGACTGAAAAAAGAAGTGAACAAAAAAAAAAAAAACCTAAGGCTGTCTTTTTACAGCATATAGGGAAAAAGATTTGGGGATGAAACTACTTGTGGCCAGGGGGGGACGGGACTCTCACACTGTCCCCTGATTGAGAGGGGGGGGCCGTTGCTCAAGGACCTCTGCTTCCCTTCTCAGCTGGAGTCGAACGAGGAGTGTAGAAACAGGGAAAGGAAGGGATCTCCTATACCTCTTCTCAGTGATGGGTGGAGAGGGGGGGGGGGGCACTGATTGCAAGGGGGTGCCCGGGTCTGCCTTCTAGGCAGGGGAAGGGAGGTCGCCAACCATGGGGGGGGGGCCCTCAAATCCACCTTACGATGGGGGGAAAAAGAAGGGAAGAGTCGCTGACCATTGGAGTGAGGGGAGAGGATGGGAGCTCAAGAAAAGGAAGGGGGGGAGAGGAGGGGGGTTCTCCCTATTCCACTTTTCTGTGGAGGAGAGGGGGAGGAGGGATCACCCTAAAATGTAAGTAAGAACCTTAATATAAAAGAACTTAAATATTCAGGATTAAAGCATAATGGGGAGGGAGGAGAGGGGAGTAGAGCACCCTGTCCACTGCTCACCCGTGAGCAAACTCCTCCACCCGGCCGGCAGACACAGCACAGAGCTGCTCCACTTTGAGCCGGCCTCAAACTGGGACTCTGCACTCCAGGGGACTGCCCCCAGCCAGCCTCTTCTGCCTCGACCACCAAAGTGCCTGCTTGCCGACGGACAGGAGAAAATTGACCAGGTTGTCCTTCTGTCGCAGGGACCCCTTTCTGGCCACACGCCCATAGATCAGAAGATGCAGGGTAAAGTTTAACCAAAAACCAAAAAATAATACCTTAATGAAAGACAGGAAAGAGGTTAACCTGGGACATTTCAGTCCCAAGTGGGAAAGGTCCTCCTGGCTACAAAAAGGGCAGGAGAGGTCTTCCTGGAACGTACAGGGCCTTATACGTACCATTGGCACGGCTCCATGCACCAGCCTCCAGCAGCAGTGCCCTTCATACCTGGAAGTCAATCCGGAGTAGAAAGACTCCCAGTGGGGACCCCCCACACACACACACCTCCGTCTCCACCGGGTCCCAACACTTCCCACCAGAGCGTGCCGGGACAAGAGGCGAAGGTGAGGAGTGCACTGTATGAGCCACCAGCAGATAGAGGTTCTTCTGAGAAACAGTTCGGCAGACCGCTAGGGGAATCTCCCACAGCTTGCTAAGGCTGTGGGCCCGAGAAAGTTGAGCTTGGCAGGGCCTGTCCTCCGGTAGCCTAGGCCCTCTGAACGGGGGGGGAGGGGGGGGGCAGGAGGTGCAGATGGGCGGGTTTCCCCGGCCCACAGGGCCCTCTCCAGCAGATTGTTACCTTTCAAAAAGTCCTGGGAGCTAGCTCAGTTGTAGATGCGCTCCATAGTGGCGATCGGGACCTCTAGCAGGTCTCTGGCCTTGGTCGCCTGGGCCCTGACCAGCTGGCATCTCACAGACCAGCTCTCCAACTCCTCCAAACCCAGAGTGGGGTTATAAGACCATAAGATATGCCATACTGGGTGAGACCAAGGGTCCTGTTTCCAACAGTGGCCAATCCAAGTCACAAGTACGCAAACATTAGATAGATCACAAACTACTATTGCATATTATTTACCATCATAGCAGTTTATGGATTTATCCTCCAGGAACTTATACAGGAAGGGTTTGCTCAAGAAGTCACAGTCCGTCTTAGCCTGTCTGTGGTCATGCACAGCAGTTTCAGGCCTTTACTACTTCTTTGTAGAAACCTGGCAGCCACGAGAGGTGGCACAGGGTGAGGCCTCTCATGTCTAGGATAAACAGTTGCCAATCGTACCTTTGCTAGGATCTTGTAGCCTGTGCACAGCAGGGAGACCAGTTCTTTAGGTCACGGGGGTCACTGCCTTTGGGCAGGAGGGTCAGCACGGCACTCCGGCAGGACAGGGGGAGGTGCCTGGTCTCGAGGGCTTTGTTTAGGACCCACAGGAGATTGGGTCCTAGAGTGTCAAAAAAGAAACTGACAAACTCAGGGGTGAAGCCCTCGATGCTCAGGGTCTTCCCTCTGGGCATCTGCCTGAGAGCTTCAGTGAGGTCTCCCAGGCCTAGAAGCAGGTCCAGCCGCACGCAGCTGGCCTCACTCACCACCGGAAGCCTCTCGCTCAGGAACTCACAGGCATCCGGATCCACCAGGTCCGGTGAGAACAGAACTGCGTAGAAGTACCTGACCTTCATCTGGATCCGCTCTGGTTCAGTGAATGGGGAACCATCCGCAGATAACAGGCATGTTATCTGCTTCTTGTTCCCACTCCTCTTCTCCAGCCCATAGAAGAGGCACGAGCTGCAATCCATCTCCGCCAGGAACTGGATCCGCAGCCTCACGCAGGCCCTGCGCCCACGCCACAAGGAGTCGCAGGGCCTCCCCCCTTTTCTCTTCATACTCAGGGAGCATGGTCCGATCTCCTCCCCGGTCCTGTGCATCACCAAACCATTCCTCCAACTTCAGCACTTCCCACAAAAGCCGCTAGAGGGTCAGGAGCTGCTTGGCATTCACTCCCCTGCAATGCTCGTGACAGAGAACCCGAAGTGGACTTTTCCAACAAACCACCACTGAGGGAGGGAGGGGATGTCCGCCTCTTGCCAGAGCCAGTTCACCCAAAACTCCAGTACCGCCACCACAAACACCTCATCTGCGAGGAGCAAGTTGTTGAAGTGCCAGTGGGTCGACCTGGCCTGTGCGGGGCTGAGCACAACCCTCAAGGCCATTAGTTTGTGGTCTGAGATGGGGGGCCAGCTCCAGCATGAACTTCCTGGCCCGGCGAATCAACCAGTGGGAGAGATACCACTGGTCCATCTGGGAGTGGGATACCCGCTCCTCCCTCACCCTTGTGTAGGTGAAGCCAGACGTCTACCAATGCAAGATGCAGGACCATCTCCCTCAGTAGCTTGGCCAAGTCCGCACACCACTCCTGACTGCTGTGGCCCAGCAGGTTTAGGGTGACACTGAAGTCATCCCTGAGCACCACTTCCTCGTTGGGGTTTAGGTCATGGAGATGGTTTGACAACCAGTGATAGAACGCTATCTGTTTGGTTATGATGTTGGGAGCACGTACATTTACACAATTTACGGTGCAGCTCTCGAATCACAACCTCACCTGTAGCATTCTGCCTGGTATGACAGCCTCAATGCCCAGCACCTCCCAACTTTAGGACTTTCAAAATCAAAATGACCACCCCCGCCAGCCACTCCTGAGTTGTGACCGAATGCCACCTCGCCATCCCATCCCATCCCAGATGCCAGGCTGCTTTGGCATCCGGGTTAGTGTGTCTCCTGTAAAAAGGCCACCGGGTACCCACCACGCTCGAGGGCGGAGAGCACCCTGTGCCTGTGGAACCCAGTCTCAGAGCCCTTGGGTGTTAAGGGTGCAAAACATTAAAGCCATTCTCTATCAAGCAGCAAAACTGGTACGCGCACAGTTGGCCCCATTTCAAAGCCTCCTGAGGCGGGCACAGTTTGTGAGCTGTTCTCCTTTTATTGAGGAGGGAGCCTGCTTCACATCCTCCTCCCCGGTCGCACTGTGCTGTAACCATCTCCATGGCTATTGTAACTCATCGGGAGTGGGCAGGGGCCAAGAGGCCTAAGGGGCCGCATGCTGGCCCACGGCCCTCTTTCCTCGGCCCCACGCACACGCTCTCCCCTGCCTCATCAGGTCCCGAGGGCCCAGCCTCGGGGAGCAGGACCTGCTTCTGACCTCATTGGAGCGGCCTCTCTGTCGTTGAGAGCCGCTTTGACGTCCTTTCTTAGGTGCGTCCTCCCTCCCCCCACACCCTGGCAGGCTCTGGCCCACTCTTCGCAGTGCCGGGCCGCCTGGGGTAGGGGTGGAAAGGAGAGAAATAGTTGGAGAGAGAATGAAAAACGCTGGAAGCTAGAGGAGAGTTAAAGGTGAGAACCTTGTGAAGACAACAAGAAACTGGAATAAGCAACCTTAGCTATACAATGAAACAATGGGCTTTAAAACTAAAAAATCAAATCATTCTACCAGTGAACATCAATAGCAATGTTTGATTTTTCCTACAAAATGGTGCTTCAGGCCATTGCCTCAAGTTAGTTTCTTAACTGCTAGAAACACGTGGTTTTACACATACCTCCAAAGAACCTTGTCTATCATCGCTCCCTGCAAACGTCCCTTCCTTATTGCTATTTATGTTTCTCGGTATAGTCTTTAATACAAAAAAAGCCAATGATTAGCATCTCCCAACCTAAGCCCTTTTTGTAAGCATAAGTGAAGGAGACCGCGTGATCCGATGCGCCGCTGAGACGTGTGGGCCGACTCGCTCCCGGTGCTGCCCCCTCTGTAATCTGCAATTATTTCTCCAGATTCTTACCCTTAGTGTCTGCCCCGTCAATCATCTGTGGCTGCCCAGAGATTCACAGAAGACTTCCTGCTGCGGGACCTCAGTGAAATGTCTAGTAAACCACAGCGAGAGAAGAAACTCTTTCCTTCGCTACTGCCCCCTTTCTTTTGCCGCAGCTTTTTTCTTTTCAGCACTCGCTCTGGCCGGCAGCTTTACGTTGACTTCCTTTCTCCTGGCTCTCTTTTGTTCTCCCTTTCCTGAGTGGGCCACCTCCTCCTCTCCCCCTCCCCCCTGCAAAACACACACACACACAAGCGTGCAAGGCCTCAGCCAGCATAGCGTGTTTTTTTGTTTGGTTAATGTTTTGGAGGGTTTTTCAGACCATGGATATCTGGGCATATATATCTGGGCATCAGAGCCCAGTCTCACCTCTGCTTTTATTTGCGGGCGGTTGGGGGGGGGGGGGCGGGGGCTGGTGGCATGGCTTTGAATTATTTCTGTGTGCTCAAGCCACGGGAGGGGAGAGTGAAAAAGGGATGCGTGTGACAAAGAAAAAGACATAATAATAATAGTAATCTGCAAACAGGCTTATAAGCGGAGACCCAAATTGGTGGTTATTGCACACTGTCTTGAACTTGAATTTATGGGGTGGTTTCACTTTATATTTTAGCAAAGAATTGAGGTTTTCATATTAGTCCACTTGGATACTTGGAGTTAAGGGTCAAACAAGTTGTAGGTGATACCTTTTTGTTGGACTAATTTAATATATCTGTGCCCAGCTTTGTAGAGTTGTCAGTGAAGAAACAGTGCAGTTATACTGGGTTTAAATAGTACAGGGTCATCTAGGCCTTAGGCATATGTATATATAATTACAGTTCAATAAATGAAAGGGTGAGAACTGCCAGAGATTTAGAATCAAATAACTTTATTGGCATGACAATTTTTCATATGTTGCCAAAGAAATTTAGTGACGAGACAGAAAAACTTTCCAGTTGGAAGTACCTGTATCTGCTAATGGGTGAGAAAGCCAACGTCCTAACAAATACGAAATAACTTGCCACAGATGTATTAAGTTAGTTCAGTGTAACCCCCATCCATTGCAGGTCACCTTCTAATGCTTCGGGGAGCCTGGGGTAACGCTCCCAATGTGAGAAAATAAAACTCAGTTGGGTCATGGGCTGGGGGCAGATATTCTGCAGGGCCAAACTGGGAGCAGGCATGCACACATGCACTTCAAAAAAGCCACTGTCCACATCAAAAATTGAACTCCAAATGAAAAGATAGTTTATTAGAAGTATATTCAGTTACTATAGAAGAGTATAACTTTCAACTTCACAGCAAATCCAGAAAGGCTTTTCTCTCAGACATCCAGAAAGCCTCAGACAACTTATGTTACAGTCTATATACACTACTTTTCAACCTGTACTAGGCCACACTGTTTAAAATCTCTTCTCAAACCCAGTAAATCACAATGTACTCAGTTTATCTCTCAGGTGGCTTCAAGCTACTCACGTCCCTTTTTTTCAGGAGGAAACGGGAGGCTTTCATCCCTCTTTCCAAGATCCAACTGGGCACAAGTTTCTCTTTTCTGGTCCCATTTGGTCCCTTCACAGTTCCTTTCTTCTCATGTACTT
The DNA here is from genome assembly GCF_901001135.1 of Rhinatrema bivittatum. Taxonomy (NCBI): domain Eukaryota; kingdom Metazoa; phylum Chordata; class Amphibia; order Gymnophiona; family Rhinatrematidae; genus Rhinatrema; species Rhinatrema bivittatum. The sequence goes on along the minus strand of NC_042616.1, from coordinate 257,917,553 downwards.
TTACTCTTTGATCCAAATTCCAGTCTCTTTACACAGTCTCCCTGAGATACTATTGGAGTATCTCTGCCAACTCTCTCCCCTTTTCCTTCGGCGCCATTTTTATTAGTGGCAGCCGACGGCCCGAGAGTGGGAGATCGCTCCTGGGACCCCCACTGGACCACCAGGTAATTTTCAAATGTTTTGGGGGGGGGGGGTCGGGAGGATGGGGGAAGCTAAAGGAGCTGTTTAAAGGGTCGGGGTGGGTTTTTTGTTTATCGGCTCGGGCGCAGCCAATAAAAAAAAACCCGATCGGGCCGCACGAAAAAAAATTGACGATGTGAATCGGAACCGATTCCGGTTCCGATTCACATCTCTAGTAGTAAGTATTGTTGGTGTTTATGGAAAGGATCATCAAATTAGTGGCATCACTGCTTAATAAAAACTGCTGACAGTTTTAGAACAGACGAAGAAACCAAAAAAAGATGCACTGAGAGAAGGACCTGCACTACTAGAGCCCAATTTGAGGCCTAGTAAATGTATAAAAACATACAATTAGCTGAGGAACGCATAGGATTGTGGGAATGTAATTGTGAAAGAGTGTTTAAGCTTATAGAACTTTAAAAAAAAAAAAAGGAAAAGTAAGAAAATAAGATTAGTTAAAAGTAAGTGATTTCCCACTTCCGGGTATGACGTCATCGAGGTCGGCAGCCTGAACGGGTAGCTCCGTGCCCCGCCCTTCTTAAATCAGGCGGCATCCCCTGCCTGATCGGCTCCCGGAGTCCCGAATGGAGCCATAGATGACACAGCAGTGAGGGCTAACAAATCTCTGGTTTTTCGAGTCAGTCCGGCGGCGGGAGGGCATGATATGCACCACAGAAACACGCGCGGCCTTCCCTGGACCAGAAGAAGCGAGCCAAGATGGTGGCCACGGCTGACGGCAACAAACAGCTCACGGCGTTCTCTGAAGAGGCACTCCTTCAAATTTCAGTGAGTGTCTCTGCTGCACTCGATGACAGGCTGCTGAAAATCCAGGCATCCATGGAGGGCATAAAAACTGTGGTGGAAGGGCAAGCTCGTCGCATAGACATGGCAGAGCAGCACATCTCAGATCAGGAGGACAGACTGGGTTCAGCAGAAAGGCAAGTTCAAACTTTAACTACGCAACAGGCCACTCTCCTAGCATGGCTGGAAGACCAGGGAAATAGAAATAGGAGGAATCATGTAAAAATTATAGGACACCTTGAATCTTTGCCTGATCGAGACCTCTACGCATTTGTGGAAACCTGGCTCCCTGATAAGCTGGGCCTGGTGATGGACCCTGACTGCACTGCGCTGTGAACGAATACACCGTGTGGGCCCGCCGAGAGAAGCAAATAGCAGGCTAAGACCGGTGATGACTAGAATATTGAACTGGGCTCACAAAGTGCAACTATTAAAAGCTTACCGCCAGCACCCTGGGGTCAAATGCCAAGGACAACGGATCCTGCTGTTTAATGATATCTCGGCCGCAGTTGCAGTGCAATGGAAAGTTATGTCCCCTGCATGCTCAGAATTACATAAAAGAGGGATCCCCTTTGTCTTGCTCTTTCCCACGAAGCTGGGAGTGCAACATGATAACAAGGTCCTCTTTTTCAACAAGAAGGAGGAAGCGACTTCCTTTTTGGCATTGCTGGACCGCGCAGAAGTGTCCTAAGCCCTCTATACCCTGATATGGGACTTGTCTGATCTCTCTTTGTGGGGTGTGCAGCTAGCTATGAAAATTTTTTTCTATTGAGCTACTGTGGCCACCCTGTTTTGTCTACTATGTGCTCAAAGATTAAGTGCATACCCTTTTAGTCAGCGGTCTGACCTAACTGTTCCTGTATTTAAGGATGTAATCCAGCTACTGTTTATACTTAGTATATTATTGTTTTGCCTACTATGTTCTAGCTGATGTTGTAGCTCTGGTTCGGGGCGGGAGGCTAGAGGGAGGGCCTGCACGTCCCGTGTTAGAGGGACAAGCAGGCACTTCGAGCCTCTTGGGGCGTAGTGTATGGTTCTGGTGCATATGTTAGGATGTGTGAGAAGTGAGTGTGTGTGTGTGTGTATGAAGGATGCATGGCAGCATGGGGGATGGGATGGGGAAGGGCAGAGGGGCTATAAGTGGAGACGGACTCTTTCTCTGTTCACAGATCTCTAATTTACTTGATGGGGGGATGGGACCTAACCTAGACAGCTGAAATGGCCACAATCAAGATTACCTCATTAAATGTGGATGGTATACACTTGCCAATTAAAAGGGAGAAACTATTGTCCATGTTCCAGCAACTGCGGTCTCAGGTGGTATTTTTGCAAGAGACCCACCTAATGGATGTAGAGCATGCTAAACTAAAAAGGGAATGGTGGGTAGCTGTCACTCTTCCTCCTACATCTCTCGAAAGAGAGGAGTAGCGATCTTGTTTCATAAACAATTGGCATTTCAGCTGGAAAAGGTGTGGTACGACGCAGAGGGTCGCTATCTCATTGTCACAGGATTGCTTCATCAACAGAGGGTAGCTTTTTGCAGTGTTTACGCCCCGAACTCTTATTCACACGAATTTTTCACTCACATAGTAGGAATCCTTGCAAGCCTGTTCGACAGTGCTCTGGTGGTGGGCGGAGACTTTAACACGGTTATGGACAAACAATTGGATTGCAAACCACCATGGCTACAGGGTAGTAGGGATCACCTCATGGGAGTGAATTTTGTCTGTACAGAGCTAGGTTTGCTTGATATATGGAGGCTATTGCATCCTGAGGAGCAAGACTTTACATTTTTCTCCCACTCTCACCTCTCCTATTCACGGCTAGATTATTTTTTACTTTCTGACACACTGACAACAGCGGCTACCATAGGCACCATGTTATTATCAAATCATGCGCCCATATCATTTAATCTGGAGATAGGAAGACCTCAGAGGACAGCTTTTTCATGGCGCATGCCCCCGGATCTTATTTTAGAAAATCTTTTCAGGCCTATCTACAGGTGGGATGGGAAGATTATGTTCGACTTAATACCACTCCCGATGTAACTCCTGACATCCTGTGAGCTGCGGGGAAGGCAGTGATGTGGGGCAATTTAATTGCATATGTCGTTAAAAGGAATAGAAAGCATAACACAGACATATTGCGCTTAACGGCCGATTTAAAAACAGCCCAACTGAGACATATATCAGATATGTCCGCCGCCAGCAAACAGGAGATAGACTGTATACAGTTACCTTTAATTCTCTTTTGCATCAACGGGCCTCCAAATCACTTAGATATTATAAATATCAGCTTTATAAACACAGAAACAGACCTAGTAAATTGTTGGTGACTTTGGTCAGAGCTAGGGCCTCCCCACAATAATACACTCAGACCACGGGTTTTGATAAAGACAGGCAAAATGTACAAAATGTACGTCGTTTGATTGCTGCCCTCAGCTACCACCCCCAGGCTGAAGCATTAATCCTAAGCCTAGATGCGGAAAAAGCATTTGATTCCATGCCTTGGGAATATCTGGGCACTCCAGAGCTACGGGTTTGCCGTAGAATTTATGCAATGATTAGAGGTGCTCTATTCTTTTTTTATATATAATTTAATCTTTATTGCCTTTTGCATTAATTACAGGAAATTTTTCAATGTATATCATATTTCAATCAGGTGACATATAAATATCCAAACATTAAGGAAAAAGAATTAACCTATAAAGGAAAGAAATAAATTATAATATCACCTGGTCATATGTACATTGAAATAACAAATTTAAGAAACGTTAGGAGACCAAGGGTGAATATAGCAGATAATAAAAGGAAATCTTAAACCATCAAACAAAAAATAAGCTGATTCACTGTGAGTAACACCAACAGTATACCTATTTCCAACTACCTTAGGATTCTCCCTAGGATTTTGATGAGGAATCTAAATAAGTACGCAATTGCTCTGGATCTGAAAATACATACTTTGCATCTCCACAGTATAATAGGCAACGACAAGGAAATCGTAACATAAAACGAGCTCCTCTCTCTACTACCTCCTTCCTCATTTCTAAAAACGTTTTCCGTTTTATTTGTGTCATTCTAGCAATATCTGGAAAGATACGAATAGGGTGGCCAAAGAACTTCATAAAGTACTGTTTCAGAACATTATCTCTTTCCAATCTTGATGCAAACTGGACCAGTAGTGTAGCTCTCAAAGCAATGTCCATTTCAAATGATTTTTCCAGAAATTCAGTTATATCCAGAGTTTCTTCCCCTTGTTTTTCTTGTTTAAAATTTTCATTCTCAGCAGATCGTTGTATCTGATAATACACTGTTGTTATTACTGGAATTTTTTCCATTGGGTACTTTAATATGTTCACAAAATAACTCTTCAATAAATCCATAGGAGATTGTAATTTAGTTTTGGGAAAGTTCAAAAAGCGCAAATTTGCTCTCTTAGCTTGATTCTCTTGAAACTCCATTTTATTCTCAAAGTCTTTCTGACTTTATAAGATTTACTTGTACTTCTTCCATTTTTTTCACTTTCCCTTCCAAAATTAAAGTTCTTTTGTCAACCGACACTAACGTTTCTTTCACCATATTCGTTTTATTCATAGCTTCTTTCACTGTTAAAGTTAAGGTGTTAATAGATTTCTGCATTACAATTAGAATATTCTTTATTTCCTCCAAGGACGGAACGAGAGCAGAGGTAGTATTAAGAAGAGAAATATTACTCATCGCTACTCCTACCTCCACAAGGCCTTCACCACATTTCTTTAGATCTTCCGGGCGGTATTGAGCCATTTTCTCATGATCCCTGGAACCCGTGGAACCTAATCCCATCGGGTTCACCGAGGAGAGTTCATCTTCTCCTCTCGGGGTCTCATTTTTTATAAACAAAGATTTCTCAAATAAATCCATATTTGATGTTCTTGTTGGTGGTTCCGGAACCATTGGATATCCCGGGCCCAGCGATGTCTCCAGAGTCAGGGGGCTTGGCAGCTGCTCCATGCCTGCCCCAGCGACATGAGCTTCCGGGTCACAAGTCGGCGTTCTTGCAAAAGCAGCTTCGATCTTTGTCTGTCGTAAGGAATCTGGAGTAGAGGTAAGCTCTCGCACCCGAGCTTTCCTCTTAGTATGTGGCATGTTCAAAATAGGCTCAAAGGAAATTGTTCTTAAGGTCTAGCTCAAAGAAATATTCAAAGACCGAGAGCCGCTAACTGCACGTCCTCACAGCTCAGCGGCCATCTTGGTCTCAGAGGTGCTCTATTCTAACCCGAGTGCCTGATTATTAATCAATGGTTTACTGTTCATGCCTTCCTCTTTGCATTGTGGGGTGCGTCAGGGGTGCCCTCTTTCTCCCTTACCTTTTGTTCTAGTTGTAGAACCCTTAGCTGAAATACTTAGGCATGACAAAGAGTTCTGGGGCCTCCACATTGACAACTATCTGTTGAAAGTGGCAGTGTTTGCCAATGACATCCTTTTGTTTGTGGGTCACCCCCGAGTGAGCATTCCAGCCATAGTTTCAATTTTCTCGCAATTTTATGATATTGCTGGTTTGCGTATTAACTTTTATAAATATGAGGTGTTAACCTTAGATCCGCATCTGCAGGCAACTTGGCCCGGAGTTTTTCCCTTTCTGTGGGCCCCTGGGAAACTCAAGTATTTGGGGGTGTGGATACCTAGGGACTGCACTGCCCTTTACACCCTGAATATATGGAAAACGATCACGAATATAGGAGTCCAGTTGATGGCTTGGCATCCACTTCCTCTGACATTTTTTGGGTGCTGTGCTCAAGCTTTTGCATAAATTACACATGCTTCCTACTTGGCTGTCTAATGTAGATTTACGATGACTACAATCAGCTTTTCAAAAGTTTTTAAGGGCCAGAAAGAGGGCACGAATAAAGTACCAGACTGTTATGTGCTCCAAGGAGGGGGGGGAGGGGACTTGGACTCCCAGACTTCTGACGGTACAATGTTGCCTGTCAGATGCGTTTTGTGGGTGAATGGCTTCTCGACTCTTATTCTTACTGCCAGTATGTCTGCCCCATGGTCTCCTTTATATCTCCTGCAAGCATGCCCGAAGATGCTACAGACCCTGGATATTCCCAAAGTGCTACTCTGTCCCTGCTGGTGTGCTTGGAGGTGGCTTCGACGCCAGCATAATATGGAGGGCTCTTACTCCCAGCTATTACCACTAATAGGCAACAAGGACTTCCTGCCTGGACTCAGTTGTAGCTCGTAATGGACTGCCCTTCATTTTTCATCTCTATGAAGAAGATAGCCCAGTGGTACGGGAGTTTGCCTCCATAGCCCAAACATATTGAATACCGACGAAACAATTCTATGCGTACCTCCAAGTACGACGAGTATATTCAACACCGTGTACTCTTGCAACTCTATCAAGAGCTGGAGCGCCTTGAGCAAGCAATCTGCTTCAGCAGACCCCCTGGACGCACTCACTGCCTACTGATTGGCGGTATGGATAGAGCCACTTACAAAGTCCTATTTACAACTCTGTTTTAAGACTCTGCACTGTCACATCCCAGATCTGGGGCTGCAGGAATTACAATTTCGGATACTGCATCACAACATCTGTGATGATGCTCGTCGATTCAAAATGGGGAATTTGCCATCGCCGCTATGTATCAAATGTGCAAGAGAGACCGGCACCATGATTCATTGACTTTTTACCTGTTCCCTCCTTGAATCCTTTTGGGCTACAGTTCTAGAGTTCATTGAGAGATGCATCAGTCGACAGCTCCCGAAGTCAAGTAGACTTCTTATGTCAGGTCTGAGAGGGGTCCTGACACCTTGTCCCGCTTCCCATGACCGTTTTGGAAGACTCGCCATTCTTTTAGCTTGCTGGGAGGTTTTGACTGAGTGGATTGACCCCCTTGCATTACCTCAAGTAGCAGCTTGGCATAGACGGATGGCAACTGCCATGCAGATGGAATGGTTGGACCATATAAAGAGCTACCGGAAGCCAAATAAGAGATACTGTGAAAGTTGGTCCAAATGTTTTTATCTTTTGCCTGCAGATATACAAACCAGTCTGCTGGCGGTCAGTTTTCAGGTGAATTGGCTATAATCAGAACTTGCGCTTTTCTGTACGGCTGAACTATTTCTTTAGCCTGGGTGGAAATATGAGGATTGCCCTGGGTGGAAATATGAGGATTGCCCTATGTGTTTGCTGTTCCCATAACTTCTCTTAGTATTTTATGTTCTTCTGATGGGCGAAGGCTCGTTGGTCTCCCGGGGGGGGGATACGAAGTGGTTGGCTGTGGGGATGAATGGGATGTAATCTCAATCATTCATAGTTTAATTTACAACTCTACATCCACTTGGCTTTGCACCTTACTCCGCATTTACAAACCCACCCGACACTTAAGATCACTTACTCAAAATCTCTTAGACATTCCATCACCACGACAGGTCAGATTAGATATCACCAGGAAAAGAGCTTTTTCTGTTGCAGGACCATCTCTCTGGAACTCTTTACCCAACCCACTCCATTTAATATCAAATCCTCATCATTTCAAAAAGGCTTTAAAAACATTCTTTTTTCAACAAGCATTTAACATTCCCACTAAACATCTCCCCGATCAAAAATGAAACTCCATCCCCTAAATTTCTCTCATCAGATACATATTACATTATCGTCTCTCTTCTATTATCCCATCCATGTTCTTTCTAGGACATTACAATTCGATAAGGTGCTACCCCCCCCCCCTCTCCTCCCCCCCCCTCCATCCCTTTTACCCTTCCTACTCTTTACCCACGGCATGTTACCATTATTATTATTTTGTTATTTAATAATTTGTTTTAGCTAACATTTATCTAGCTATTTAGTTAAATTTATGTATTTTAAGTTTATTTTAGTTATATTTTATTTTTACTTTATTTTAACATATTGTAAACCGTTTTGATAAAATTTTATTTTAAAAAGCGGTATATAAATACTTTTAAATAAAAATAAATAAATGTATGGGTTTGAAGGATTGAATGGATGGATCTATGGCTGATTGGCTGGACAGTCGCTGGACTGCTCAGTGAGTAAGCCTGGGGCTGAGAGGGTTGACTTTTCTACAAAACGAAGATTTGCATGCTACCCTATACAGGACATGGCAATAGGAAGGGACATGGCTGCCATCTCAGTCTCTGTGCTATATATTCTCTATCTCTGTTTCTAGTCTTGTATTTTGTACAATACTGTTTTGCCTATGTGTTGCACATCTTCTTAATAAAAATGATTTTGTTTAAAAAAAAGTAAGTGATTTCCTAAACACAGTATTTATTTGGCATTGACAGCGAATGCAAGACATTTTGAAAGTAAATATCTGTTAATTAATAAAATTACACTAAGAATCTAACATATTCTGTAAAGACCTGAGCCTTTTATTATATTCAGGCTAATCTTCTTGTAAATAAAGGATAAAAAGGGATTGAGTAAACCTTATGCCAGCCCTCTCCTGTAGATAAAGGAAAGGGAAAGAAATTTCTGAGAATATAATCCAGCTGATTAAAGGCCTGTAAAATTTCAAATTATGTTGTTGACAGGTGAAAAGGTTATGCTCAATGATAGTCTGATAAGCTCTTCTTAAAATTTACTCTATAGAAAGGTTAAATTTATTGTCCGGAAAGTATTAAATATATTTCCTTATTGTTAGACAATTCTCCATGGTGAATGTGAGTGTGCATGAAAGACTGAAGCATTACAGCACTTACACTAATTTATTGACATTGCCCAAATTAGTACTAGGAAACATTCTAAGCAGCTCCATCTCAATACTAATTAGCTAGGGATTCAAATTTATCTTTTGTTTCTTAGAATAAGAAAAAGTATTACTAAGGCAGAGCTAAAAACGTTTTCTGGAAGGGAATTAGTCCTTTATGTACTTAAAGTTAGGGTAGTAGCTCTTGACCCTTGACTTTGTCGTGTTCAAGAGTAGATGGGCTACAGTCGACATATGCAAAACAGCGCCCCCTAGCATCATTCTCTAAGCCACCAAAGCTACTCATCATTTCAGGTGTTTCTGACTTTTTCCTGTTCTCCGAACTCAATTCTACGAGCCCTAACTCCGTCCTCAAGCAACTACAAAAGATAAAGTTAAGTGCACCAACCAACTAAAGACTGAGATTTTCATATAAAATATACACATTTAGTGAAGTTGATAATACTTACCCGAATCCATGGTTCATAGAGATTTTCTTCTTCAATTCTGTAAAGGAGAGATTAACACAAAGAATCAATTCTATTCTATTACTAAATGAAGTAACAGAAACAAGATAGTATTATTCTATCAAAATATACTTATCTGTTAAGAAATCTGTTCATGGAAAACAGGTTCTTGTAGATTCTCGAAGTTACCTATATTTTCTCACAGGTTTTCATATTCCATAAATTCTTGTATGTTCTCATTTCGTATTAGCAGTTACAATTCTCTAAAAGTTTCAGTGGAGAACAGTTTGTAATGCTGAGTATCCATAATGTTATTTTGGATGAATATATTTTAATATTCTAATAATTGATTAAAAATAACTGAATTAAATTGTCTAGTTTATATGCCTGTTCAGTTCTCAAAAGGGAAATAAACATTTAATAAAAGGTTTCAGTACTATATTCTCCTATATTTATTTCATTGTGAGTTTGTTTGTGTGATCCAGCTAAAGAACTATGTTGAATACTAAGGCAAACCTTTTTTTTTGTCTTCCACCCTCGAACTACCCATGTGACTATGCCTAATATTAGTTCTTTACACAAGTGATTTATAATTGCTAGGCAACTATGATCCTGGCCATCAACTTTAAATAAAGGTACTGGGCGGGAGGTGGGTGGGAGAAAGGAAAGGATTGTGGTGGGTGATTCAGAGGGCCACTAAATTAAAAATGTATGCATTTAAGGGGAAGTTGGTGCAGCGGGTGGGGGAAGGGGAGGGGTTCTGACAATATTGCATTTTTATTTTATTTAAATGGGCTGTTTTGGTGGGTGGAAAGGGCGGCCCTGGAGGTCCTTTGCAACTTGGATGGGAGGGAACTGGGAGGGGGGGGGGCCGGCTGCATTGGTATTTTTTTTTCTTTTTAGCAAAACAACCAGATATATTCTTTTTTGAAAATATCTGGTTCAGTCTCAAGTTATATGGCCCCACGAGGCCAGATAAATTTAGGCCTGCTTCCAGCAGGTCTAAAGTTATGCGGTTAACTTAGGCCTAGATTCATCATTCTGCTATAAATGTAGCAGAAATTGTGCCTGTGATAAAAAAAGGGGTGTGCTTAGGGTAATTTATTGCACCTCTGATATTTTCACATTGTAAGCTGAGAAGTCCGCAGATGGGTTTTTATTGTATTTGGGCTGCTGGTGGGGTGGGGGGTGGGGGGAAGAGGGAGAGAGAGAGAGAGCCTCTATAGTGCTCACAAAAAAATGAACTATTTATACCACTGTAAAAAGGGGCACTAGTAACTCGGGGTGAGTTTTGTGAGGTAGGGTGGGTTCTGGGGGGCAATTTTACATGGACATTCATACGTACAAACAGCACAGTTACCATCAGGAAAGATTTTATGTAATTTGAGGGGATGACAGGTGAAAGAAGAGAAGATTTGTACCATGTTCTCTCTACCTAGCTTGATGCACTATTTAGCTAGCTGCAATCAAGCTAGGTAGAGAGAACATGGTAACAATCTACTGTTCTTTTACTTTTCATCCCTCGAAATCACATGAAATCTTCACTGATGGTAATTGTGCTGTTTGTATGTATGACTGTGCATGTTAAACTGCCCCCTAAAACCCAACAGACCCCACAAACCTCACCCCGAGTTACTAGTATCCCCTCTTTCAGTGGTATAAAAACTTAAAAAATCAGTGGGCCTCCACCAAGGTTCTCTCTCTAGCGCTCTCCCCCACCCCCCCCTTCCCAAAATGGGATTTGCAATAAATCCTGTTTCGACCATAATGCAAAGCTATTGCAGGCATAACATCCAGAAAAAAGGTATAGTTAAATCCCATAGTAGTGTGTGTTATGTTATCGCATGCAATGTTAACCAGCTCTCATTTCCCTTTACTCCTCCCACTTGAATAAAATTTTCAAATTTATATACATATTTCATGATGCTGTATTTATCGCATGCGTTACGGCGTTATCGTGGGCATGATGGCCATAATGCTCATGATAACGCCGTAACGCATTTTGATAAATGACCCCCTTAGCCTGATATACCCAGTATTCAGCTAAGTTAGCCCGATATTGGGACTCCTCCCCAGAATGCCCTCAAAACACCTCTTTTATATCCAGCTAAATTGTAGCCGGATAACAACTGTTGTGTTCCGCGCCAGCGGACGACCGCGGGCGCGCCCCCCCTACCTGACCATGACGGCGACCCACCGCAGCAGCATTGGGAGAGGAGCCTACGGTCTGGTGCCTGTTGTTCCTGCACATCGGCGTGGGCCTCCAGGTTGACCGCCGGGCTGGGAGCCGTCCCTGCTCCTCCCGCGTGGCATCAGGCAGCTTCTCCGTGGCCGGAATCAAAGATGGCCACCACCATCTTAGGCGCGAAGCCGCACCTCCTCATCAGATTTAAAGGGACCTGGTCCCTTTAATTACCTACAGCTGCTTCCAATGAGCCAGAGCAGAGGAAGTATAAAAGGAGGCTTCCTCTGCTCATTTCTTGTCTTGGCAATGTCCTCCGTTGGTCAGGTCTGCTTGCTTCGGTGAGTTCTTGTGCTTTGGATCCTTGCTCCTTGGTTCCTGTCTCGTCTTAGTGACTCCTGGTTCCTGACTTTGGATTGGCAAGCGATGACTCCTGGTGTGTGACTTCGGACTGGCAAGTGGTGATTCCTGGTGTGTGACTTCGGACTGGCAAGCGGCGATCCCTTGGTGTGTCACCTCGGACTGGTAAGCGACGACCCTCTGGCACTTGACCTTGGACTTCTTCTGGACCACCGTCTCCAAGGGCCCACCTAAGTCCCAGTGGCCCGGGTCCCTACGGGCTCCTCCCGGGGGGATCGCGGGCTTCCAGGGGTGAAGCTCCAGTTAGCCCTTGCACCGAACTCTCGACTCCTTGACCTCTCAAAGGTCCACCTAAGTCCCAGCGGTCCGGGTCCCTACGGGCTCCTCCTGGGGGGACCGCGGACTTCCAGTAGTGAAGACACAGTTTCGCTCCTCAACGTCACGACTCTTCGTCTGCCTCCACAGTCGCCTCAGTCTCCAGTGCCGAGGGTCAGCTGGTCGCATCTTCTGTCCTGCCTCGCCACCCGACGGAAGAACCTACAGATCCACCTCCTAAGGTACACCATCCTCCCATCTGCCCAAGGGTTCACAACCTGAGCATAACTAAAAACGTGGCTGTTCACTCAAGCCTTCCCTTGATGGACACCCCACTAACAGCACAGTCCTGCACTTCTTTTTCAAAGATCTGCCCCCACCTTTTCCCACATTCTTGCCTTCAGTGTTTGATCTAAAGCCATTGTCAAAGCTTGCTACATTCATTCCTTTTGTTAAACTTTGTTATGTTAAACTTTGTTATGTTAAATCTTATTCTAATCTTTTTGCTCTCATCTCTCCCACTCTGTAAATCCCTGTTCATTGTAACTTTATCTTTCTAGTTAATTGGTTACCCCTTGTTTTGCTGTAAACCAGTACGATAAGACCCTAGTCTTGAGTATCTGTATATCAAAAGAACTTAAATAAATAAATAAATAAATAAATAAATAACAACAACATCCAGCTATGATTTAGCTTGATAAGAGGCTCGATATGCCATTTAAGCCATTTAGACAGAGTTATCCATCTAAATGGCTTTTAAATATATACCCCCCAATGTTCAGTGGCTGCTAGATGTGAAAATGTAGGAGGATGGAAACAAAAAGAAGCACTTACATTAGTATCTAGTTTAAGAGACTGTGGAATGTATATGTAATAGAGAAAATAATAGCTATAAAAAATGACAGAGGTGAGAAATTGAAATGGATTTGGTTAGTCTCTTGTGTTATGGGAGCGCTAGGGAGCAGTCCCAATTCCGGGGAGATAAGTGTGGGCTTGGACCATGGCGCGACTGCAGAGGAGCTCCGAGGAAGCGCCGAGGCAGGCAAGACGTGTCCAAGCTTGGGCGAACAGACTGAAGACCAGGAGCTCTGACCTCTGCCAAACCTGAACACACCAGAAGGGACCCAATAACGCAATGCTGGTCTCTGGGGTAGCCCTCTGGCCACTCGATAACCCTTTCGGACCTGCTGCCTGGAAATGGCAGTAGCGACAGGACGGACAGAGGTCGAGGACAGACGATGGAACTGGAACAAGACAAGGATATTTGGAACTTGGACGAGACGAGGACACTAGGAACTTGGACGAGACGAGGACACTAGGAATTTGGATGAGTTGAGAACTCTTGGAACTTGGACGAGGCAAGGATACTTGGAACTTGGATGAGACAAGGATACTTGGAGACTTAGGCAGGCACTGCCCTCAGGGCGCCCTACACAGACCCTTGTGGACTGGTCACAGACCACACTGTCCCACTGCATACTCTATACAACCTGAAGAGGCTGGTCACAGACCACGCAGAGAGCGAGACATGCGCAGGACTGGACGAAGGATGAATCCGGGCAGTGCTCGAAGAAGGATCCAGCCAGAAGAGGACTCCAGTCACCGGAAACGGACTCTGGATCAGATACGGATTTACTCTCAGGAATGTCGGCTGGAGACGAGGTCCAGCAGGCGAGGCAAGGCTCGAAACCAGAGCTAGGAACTAGCGGCTACATCAGGACCAGGACTGGAATATAGGACATCAGGATCAGGGCTCGGAACTCGGAACATCAGGATCATAAAGCATGGAACATCAGGTACTTCTGGATCGGGGACATCAGGACTAGGAACATCCGAAGACTGGAACATCTGAAGACAGGAACATCTTGAAGCCAGGAGAGACGAGGATGCAGGAACCGACAAGAGACCAGGACATGGATCGAAGATGAAGGATCAGGAACCACAGATGAAGACAAGATAATTCCCACAAAGAAACAGAGTGCCTTGAAGAATTGAGGATGGACTTCGGAGCCTCCTGGAACGAAGAGCTGGTACAGTGGAGAATCTAGGAGCAGGTAGTTCCTTGCGAAGGGTCCTTTTTTAGGGCTGAAGTGGAAACACCTGATGACATCATCAATCAGGGCCGTGGGGCCTTTCCCACCACGGGCCCTTTAAATAAGCTGAAGAGGCGCAGCCGCGCGCCTACGAGGAAGGACCAGGGACAGCGGCAGCCATGCTGCAGAGAGAGAGAGAGCAGGAGCGGCACTAGGCTGCAAAGCCAGGTTCCTGCATTGGCTTCTGACCACGCAGGACAGGAGGATGATGTCGACAGCCACCGGACTGCGAAGGCAGGACTACAGTGGCCCTGCCAGTGCAGGGAAGACGGCGGCCTCCAGGCCGCGTGGAAGAAGGGCGGCACAGCCCACCGTGCAGGAGGAAGGTGTGGGCGGCCTTCGGGCCGCAAAGCTGAACAGCGGCGGCTCTGACTGCCGCGGAAAACAGGCGGTGGCCTCCAGGCCACAACAGATGGCATCGGGAGCAGGCTGGCTGAGAGGTGAGAGGCTGCTTGCAGCTAGGCCCACGAGCAGCATCGCAACATAGTCTTTGAAACTTGCATGAAAAATTAAGATGGTTAAAAAAAAATCTGGAAAGATTTGAAAGAAGGTTTAATTTTTTGGGAAGGGAAATAGTAGCCTTATGTACCTCTACGTTAAGAACATAAGAAATTGCCATAGTGCTTCAGATCAAGGGTCTATCAAGGCCAGCATCCTGTTTCCAACAGTGGCCAATCCAGGATACAAGTACCTGGTAAATACCCAAACGGTAAATAAATCCCATGCTACTAATGCCAGTACTATGATTTAAATTTGGAGAAGGGGAGAATAAAATGAGGAAGGGGAAATATCCAAAACCAAACAGGTAGTAATGGGTATTGCTGCTGAGTTCTTGTAAGCTTATTGGTTAAAGATGCTTATGTTTTAAATTTGTTTACATAAAATATTGTTATATATTGTTTGCTGTTGGAAGTGTGTAAACCCACTATTGCCTAATAAACTTTAAATTAAAATAATCACATTTTTATGATTCAGGAAACAATGTGATCAGGTCAGTTCAAGGGATTAATCATGTCATGTACAAGGAAAGGAAGATTTCATATTCCCTGACTTTAGTAATGAAGTGATGCAGGAGTGAGATATTTAAATCTAAATGAAAACTGATTCAAACTGGTATTAGAGCTGGTGTCAGATGCCCTGCAAAATTAACCTTTATTAAGAAAAAATTCTAAGAACATAAAATATACCATGATAGGTCAGACCGAAGGTCCATTGAGCCCAGTATCCTATCTGCAATGTGGCCAGTCCAGGTCAGTAGAAATTACCTGGCAGATCCCAAAGAGTAGATCCAATTCCTTGTTGCTCACTCCCAGAGATAAGTGATGGCTTACCCCCAAATCCTCTTGGCTAATACTTGTACCTGTTTGTGGACTTTTCCTCTAGGAATTCATTCCAAAAACCTATTGAATTCAGCTATGCTAGGT
Organism: Rhinatrema bivittatum; assembly: GCF_901001135.1. NCBI lineage: Eukaryota > Metazoa > Chordata > Amphibia > Gymnophiona > Rhinatrematidae > Rhinatrema > Rhinatrema bivittatum. Next base: position 257,902,035 of record NC_042616.1, on the reverse strand, counting down.
ACTATAGAGTGACCCTAAACAAGGATGTGCATCACTGAACTTAAAGCCTGCAGCTATGCACACAGACTGAACCAAAGCACAGGCCTAAGCAATACAAAGATGGAGGCATCAGCCATGTGATGATCTTGGCAACTTCATATGAGACTACGATTCAAACAGAAGAGTATAAATTGCAATTGTAATTCCATATCAGGCATTTGTCAGCACCTCACGATGGGGCTGATGTAATATGACCCACGGTGAAACAGTCTATTTGTGTTTTCGTCCTCTAGGTTAGAAAGAGCGGAGTGAGAGTCTTTGACTGCTCTGAGAATGCAGAGTGACCAAGGGGGGTGTCTGAGGGTGAAGGTGAGCATGACAGGTGGGCAAGTGGAGATAGGATGGATAGAAGGACCGTGGCATCTGAGTCAGATGAGTGTGAATGTTTTATTTCATTTGTATTTTATTATTTATGTAATTGTATTATTACCGTATATTTTATGTACTATTTTATTAGTTATATTGATTATTTTAATTGTTTTTATCTGTAAACTGTCGTGATTGTTTGAACAGATTGGTGGTACATAAATCTAATAAATAAAATAAAATAAATAGTCAGAAAGGGCAGATGGGGCGTGGAATGGGGAAGAGGGATGTGCAAGACTAAGGGTGCAGCTGGGGGTGGGAGTGGAGGGAAAAGAAGGCAGGTGGAGGAGATAGAGCAAAGGGAGGGGGAGAGGGTGTAGTGACCAGGGAGGTAGGGAGCCACAGCAGGCTGGTCCCCGTAACCTGGAGGAGAATAGGCAGCACAGTGAGGCACACTTTATAGAGGAAAAGAAGGATCTGCTTACGAGGGAGGTCTGTGAGAAGTACAAGGCACTTTTGGGACAGAAGTAAAGCGAAGAATATGGGAGAGTATTTCCAAAGATGTCAGCAGCCTATGGGTGACAAACAAGTCAGTTGAAGAACTGAAGTATCAGTGGTACCACACCAGACTGTAAAAGACAAGGTGGCCCAAATTTATTTATTTATTTAGGCATTTTATATACCATCGTTCCAAAATTAGATCACAATGGTTTTCAAAATCAGCAGTCAGATACTGGGTCAACATTCCCATTCTAGGTCAACATTCATATTCTAGGTCAATATAGCAGCAAATATATATTCTAGGTCATATTTTTACATAATCTAGTTCATCACAACTGTAAAAACATATTCTTGGTCAACACATTAATAACAAGTACAAGGTAATTTGGGTGCTTTGATGTAGAATTGAAACCTATGATTTCCTTTTCATTATCCCTAATGTTAAACTTAGTCTACACTTAACATCGTGGAGTTTCTCCTTAACCACATATTTTCAGTTTTTTTGTGTTTAGCAATAGTTTCAGCTGAGATAGTTTTTGTTGTATTGCCTTCATATAAGTGGACAGGGTCAAAGCAGTTTTTTCAAATTATTTGTTGAATGGGATGTAGAATTGTGTGTTGTCTGAATATAGCAAGAAGTTGATTCCTAGATCTTCTAGTAATGTGTATAGAGGTACTTATAAATGTTGAATAGTGTAGCCAAGAGTTCTGACCCTTGGGTGACCCCTGTTTCGATTGGGAAGATGTCAAATAAGTGATTGTCCAACTTGACTTGGAATGATCTATCTGTTAGGAAGGAAGAGAACCATTTGATAACATTTCCATCTATTCCAATTTTTCTCAACTGATGGCACAACAGGGTGTGGTCTACGGTGTCAAAGGCTGCTGTAAGATCAATTAGTACCAGGATATAGGATTCATAATTGTCAAACCCTTGTAGTACAGGGTCGGTTAAGGAAATGAGTAGGGTTTCTGTTGAGCGGTCTTTTCTGAATCCGAATTGGTTTGGGTATAGAATATTGCTGTCTTCTAGGTAGCTTTCCAATTGTGATAATACTGCTTTTTCTAGAACTTTAGCGATGAAAGGCAAGTTGGATTTTGGTTGATAATTGTCCCAATCATCAATTCTGCCAGTTTTATTTTTTGGCTTGGTTTAATCATAGCTTGTTTTGCCCTATCTGAGACCAAGCCTTCTGATAGTGAGTAGATGATCATGGTCATGATTGTTGGAATTATTATGCTGTGTACTGTTTTCAACTTGCGGGGGTTGAGTCCAGTGGATGGATAGCAGGTTTAATTTTTGTAATGATTTGGTTAATTTCAAGTTTTGATACTGTGTCAAATGTGTTCCATTTAGCTTGCCCATGATTTTCTTTATGTTCTTTTGTTGGTAAGCAGGTGGAGAATTGTGTTTTAACCTATTGATTTTGTCTAGCAAGGAAGTGGCATATTCATTGCAGGAGTTTTGTTTTGTTTTGGGTTTTTTAAATTTGTATTTTTGCATGGATAAACAAGTAACAACAATCATTTCAAGCCTGCATACAAATATGAATTATTCAATAACAAAAACAGGTGAATATAGTCACAAACAGTATACATAACAAGATCCAACAGATGCCGATTCTGTTTGTCCAACATTTTGTATTAAAGAATAGTGTACCCCCCTCCTCCCCTTCCTAGACCACGTTGGTGGAGAATAACTACTTTTTTCAACAGGACTATGGGTGTTGTAGGATTGCATTGAGAATAACCCCACTGCTGAAGAATTGGCAAAATTTGTGTTTACTGGTCTTCAGACGTGGGTGAGACTATTGTCTGACTTGCTACCCATGAAATGTAAGGTTGCCATCGTTTTAAGAACCTACCCAGACGTTTATGTTTTAGAGCTGTCAAATGCTGCAAGTGGAAGATCTGCACAGTTTTCTGCAGAACATTCTGTCTGTTAGGTGCTTCTATCTGCTTCCAGCTTCTCGCAATTTCTATTTTTGCAGCTAGTAAAATTTGTGTTATAAGATGGAAATGTTCTAGTGTCCCTGTGGTAGTCTGTATAGTTAATAAATATATGGCTGGATGTGGAGCAACGTGTGTACCTGTGATTTATAAGATTAATTTTGAGATGTCCAACCAATACACAGCAATTTTTGGACAAGTCCACCACATGTGGAAATACGAACCAATCTGTCCCATTGCAGGAGTTTTTTGAATAGTTGTTGTTATTCAAGATGGAGGAAGATGGGTCTTTGATTAGGCTTTTAACTGTTTCAAAGAGCAATTTGGAATTAAATATTATACTATGAATCTGTTTTGCATAATAGAGGGGTTTTTTTTGCTTTTTTGCTTTGTTGACAGTATTTTGTTAATAGGAATTTGTATTTTTCTAGATATTCTGTCGACTGGCATTTCCACCATTGCTTTTCAGATTTTCTCAGGGTTTGTTTAGTGTGTCTTAGCTCTTAACTATGTGGATATTTTGTATGTGGGTTCAGTGGTTCTACAGCTTTTCTGCGTGGGGCTTTTCTTCTATTTACTGATTGACTTATGCTGGAACCCCAGTTTTCACACCTTGCAAGGGGAGCAGTTTTTCTCCATGGATAATGATGCAAGAGAATGAGAAAGGAGGGGGCAAATTAGCAATCATCTTCATTGCTATTTTATTTCTGATGCTGTTCTTTATTTTTAGCATTGTGATTTAGATTATTTTATTTAATTAATTTGAACAACATTCTTGGACTCCTGAGAGTGCTTTTCCTGATTTTACTATCCTTGCTGTTGTTATTGTCATCACTGCTCCTTCTCTGAACTCTTTGGTACCTGTTAGAGGTCCTCTATCTTTAGTGTGAGCATTGAGTAAAGACTGGATAGACATGCCAGAGGGCCCCAGAAGATTATTCTTTCTCCCCACCTGAACTGCACCCGGACCCGTACCACCCCAAAATGAAGGATAAAGCACACAACTTGGGAACCGGTTGCATAAGTAAAAAAAAATTCTATGCCCCTAATTAAAAATCTGATGGGTTTGCTGAAATATCATGACACAGGTTTTTTGAGCAGGCATAATTATAAGTAGTTATATTTAGCAAAATAAACTAAAATCAAACAGTTTACTTTACAATTAAGATTAGTAATAATTTAAAAATAGGATGGTAGGTTGTAGGGATGTGCAGAGGGACGCCATACGTTGCATTCGGGATTCGTATTCGTCGGGGGGCAGATACATTGCATTCAGCAAGAGAGCCCCCTGATATGTTTATACGTTAATTCTTATTTGTTTCCCAGCTAAAATTAAATTAACTAAAACCCCCCACCCTCCTGACCCCCCCAAGACTTACCAAAACTCCCTGGTGGTCCAGCGGGCGATCCGGGAGCCATCTCCTGCACTCACACCCTCGGCTGCCGGTATTCAAAATGGCGCCAATAGCCTTTGACCTACTATGTCACAGGGGCTACCGGTGCCTTTGGTCAACCCCTGTCACATGGTAGGAGCAATGGATGGCAGCTGACGGTCGGAGTGCAGGAGGTCGCTCCCCGACCCCCGCTGGACTTTTGGCAAGTCTTGTGGGGGTCAGACTTGCCAAAAGTCCCTGGTGGTCCAGCGGGGGTCTGGGAGCGATCTCCTGCACTCGGGCCATCAGCTGCCACTAATCAAAATGGCGCCGATAGCCTTTGCCCTTACTATGTCACAGGGGCTACCGGTGCCATTGGTCAGCCCCTGTCACATGGTAGGAGCACAAGATGGCACTGATGGCCATGTGACAGGGGCTGACCAATGGCACCGGTAGCCCCTGTGATGTAGTAGGTCAAAGGCTATCGGCGCCATTTTGAATACTGGCAGCTGAGGGTGTGAGTGCAGGAAATGGCTCCCGGACCCCCCGCTGGACCACCAGGGAGTTTTGGTAAGTCTTGGGGGGGTCAGAAGGGTGGGGGGTTTGTTTAAATTGGCTCCTTTAGACAGCCGAATAATTCGGCGAAGATTCATTGTATTCGTGGGGAATCGCGATACATTTTGCTTCCCCACGAATACAACGAATATGGCCCTATATGTTCCAGATTCCCAATTCGTAGGGGATGAATGCACACCCCTAGTAGGTTGGATTTGGCATATGATATTATTTCTAGCCTACATGCTAGTTAAATACCTCACCTCAGTCATACACACAAAATCGTCCTTCACAAGTACAGAAAGACCACAAATTACAAATATGGAGACATAAACTGGAATGGAAAGCCAAAAAAGCCACTCTGCATGCAGTACAAAACAGGAGAAATGGAAACAGAACTATAGCACCCAACACAGTACCAGGATCTGCAATAATGCATACAAACTGATCCACACAAAGTTACAGCTGCATTATGGCATGCAGTCAAATGGAACAATCTTGCCTATGAAAAGACAAACCTACAAATACTAAACCAGGCCGTAAACACTAATACACCTCCAATTAAGAAACAGAAAAAGCCAAGCTGCTATAGATTCCCACATAGAACTAATTGTAAAACTATATAGAAACATATAGAAATGACGGCAGAAGAAGACCAAACGGCCCATCCAGCCTACACAGCAAGCTTTCACATTTATTTTTCTCATACTTATCTGTTACTCTGACCGCTGAGGTCAGGGCCCTTATTAGTAACTTTTTGGTTCTAGTTTCCTTCCACCCCTGTCATTGATGTAGAGAGCAGTGCTGGAGCTGCATCAAAGTGAAGTATCAAGCCTAATTGGTTAGGGGTAGTAACCGCCGCATTAAGCAAGCTACTCCCACACTTATTTGTTTACCCAGTCTGTGCAATTTAGACCTTGTTGGTTGTTATCTGAATATAAATCCTCTTTTCTTCATCCCCCTGCCATTGAAGCAGTAAGCTACATTGTATATGTATTCAAAGTGAAGTATCAGGCTTGATTGGTTCAGGGTAGTAACCGCCACAACAAGCAAGCAACTCCCACGCTTATTTGTTTACCCAGACTATGCAATTCAGTCCTTCTTGGTACTTGTCTGAATGTAAATCCTCATCTTCATTCCCCCCTGCCATTGCCTTTCTGACCTAGGCCTCAAATTTTTCATATATGCAGATGATGTCCAAGTCCTCATACCCATACAACAATCCATCACCAAGTCATTAAAATTTTGGGAGAAACGTCTCTCCTCCATAACTACCCTCCTCACAAACCTCCACTTATCACTCAACACTACAAAAACAAAGCTGCTCATCTCAAACCCACAGAATCCTAGGCTAGCCCTTTCAAGCATCCCCTTGTCCAATTCGACTTCCACACAGCCTTTGTACGTGACCTTGGTGTCATGATTGACCATCAGCTGAATTTCAAAAAGCACATCAGCACTGTTCTAAAAGAAGGTTTCTATAAGTTCCACATTATGAAGAAACTCAAACCCCTACTCTATGCACATGACCTCCGCACTGTCATACAAGCAACCATCTGCCCAAAAATGGACTATTGCAATTCCCTACTTCTGGGCCTCCCATATGCCACTATCAAACCACTTCAAATGCTACAGAATTCAGTAGTTAGAACCCTCACTAATACCAGCAAATCCGACCACATAACACCTGTCCTCAAAGGACTTCACTGGCTCCCTATACCCTCATGTATCCTCTTCGAAACTCTCACCATTATCCACAAAACTTTATACACTCACAATTCTAATTGGCTTGAGGAGCCACTGCGTTTCATCCCGCACAACTGCCCCACTAGAACAACCCACAAAGCTACCCTTCACACCTCCTCCCTCAAGAATGCTCATCTCACCACCATGAGAGAGCGAGCCCTTTCTGTTGCAGGACCCACCCATTGGAATGCTCTCCCCACTGAACTCCACACTGAGCCCTGCCAATACAAATTTAGGAAAAAGCTCAAGGCCTGGCTCTTTAAACAGGCATTCCCAGCATAGGTCTTCTAGTCCTCCTTTTCGATCTCCCCACAATGTTATCATAATTATGTCAATTATTTTATGTTATCTCTGTGTTATCTTATATTCTGTTTCTAATTCATTGTAAACTGATATGATATATTTCCCTTAGTTCATTGTAAACCGATAGGATGCACCCACGAATGTCGGTATAAAAAAGTTGTAAAATAAGTAAATAAATAAATAAATTGAAGCAGAGAGCTACTGGAATATGCATTGAAAGTGAAGTATCAGGCTTATTTGGTTTGGGGTAGTAACCGCCGCAACAAGCAAGCTACTCCCAAGCTTATTTGTGAATGCAAATCTTTTTCCCACATTTCCTCTTGCCATTGAAGCATAGAGCAATGTTGGAGTCGGATCAACCTTATGTATGTTTATAGAATAAGGGTGTTAATCACCAGGTAGTAGCCATCATTCCCACAAGCCACCCCCATGCCTCTTCTCTTCATTCACATGCTCAAGACTTTATGGATCCACAGTCCATAAATATGAATAAATATTTCAAAACAGCTGATGAACAGAATAACATCTAACAAGAGGGTACTATGGGGAAAGGGTTGGGGAAAAATGGTAAAATGTGTTGGGAAAGAGACGCAACTGACGTTCTGTTGTTGGTACTGTATATTAGATGTCTTTGGATTGTATTGGTTGCTATGTACACTGTTTACACCTGCTATTACGCAGGATCCAATGTTTGATGATGTTTCTTCCCAATAAAAAATTACTTTGGAGAAAAAAAACTCTTAAAAATTATTACAAATTATCTAAATATCAATAAAATATTTCAAAACAGCAGACACACCACATGGTACCCAATAATTAAAATGGCAGTCAATCAAGAAAAATGAACTTAAAAAGGTACCTTTACTTACCCTCTCCAGCAGTTCTCCTACTCCTTTCCCTTGCAGGCCACATGAGAAGCAGCAATAGCTGCTGAAGCTGACATCACAGTCCTCTTCCTCTTCCACAACCAGTCTTTGTCTCGTTCACACTCACACACACACCAGTCACACCCTCAGGACCAGTTTCTGTCTCTCACACACCAATCATCTCCCCGACCAATCTCTCTTACACACATACACACGTCACCTCTCTGACTAGTCTCTCTCAATCACACAATGCTCTCTCTTTCTTACTTACACACAGGCTTTCAATCACACACATGTTCTCTCTATCACACTTCCACACAGTCTCTCAATCACACACATACCCCCCTCTCTCTCACAGCCACAGCCAGCAGAAACATGTTTCATCTCTCTGTCACACACACAGACAGAAGCATCCTCCCTCTCTTACATACACACCACACATGCACACAGAAGCACCCTCCTCTTCTCACAATACATTCCACACACACAAGCACCCTCCCCCCTCACATACACACCACACACACACACACAAGTACCCTCCCCCTCTCACATACATACCACACACATCACACACACAAGCACCCTCCCTGTTTCACATACACACACACAAAAGCACCCTCCCAATCTCAAATCAAATACACACACACACACCGACCCCAGCTGATCAGCTCTGATCTTCGGCTCCACCAGCATGGTCTCCGGCGATGGCCAGTGGCTTCCATCTTTGGCTCTGCTGGCCTGATCTCTGGAGGTGGCCAGCAGGTTCTATCTTCTGCCCTGCCGATCTGGTCTCTGGTGGCGGCCAGTGGCTTCCATCTTTGGCCCCCCTGGCCTGGTCTCCGGCGGCGGCCACTGGCTTCAGCTCTGCCAGCTGTGGGTAGCACACGACACACCTGCCGGTGCTTGGCAGCACACTGGTGTGTCATGACACATTGTTTAAGAATCACTGCTCTAGACCATTCCTCAAGCTTCACTAGATGTCTCCTCATGTTTTGCATACCTTCCTGGCTGTTTTCCATGTTACAGATTTTGGTATCATTAGCAAAAAGACAAACTTTCCCGACAATCCTTCCACAGTGTCACTCATGAAATTGTTGAAAGGAACCAGTTCCAAAGGCCAATCCCTGAGGCACATCTCTAGTAATGCCTCCCTCCTCTGAGTGAATTCCATTTTCCACCACCCTTTGTCACCTCCCACATAACCAGTTTCTAATCTAGTCAGTCACTCTAGGGACCATACTAAGGACACTCAATTTATTTATAAATTGCCTATACAGAACCGTGTCAAAGGCCTTACTTAAATTCAAGTACACTACGTCTAGTGCTTTCCCTTGATCCAACTCTCTGATCACCCAATCAAAGAAATTGATTAGATTCATCTGAAAAGATCTTCCTCTGGTAAAAACCATGCTACCCCTAATCTTGCAATCCATTGGATTCCAAAAATAGCATTATCCTCTGGCTTAGCAGTGATTTCATCAATTTACTCACAATAGAAATCAGCCTAACTGGCCTGTAGGTCCCATCCTCCTCCTTACTTCTATTGATATGAATAGGAACCATATCCACCCATTTCCAATCCTCTGGATTTTCTCCCAACTCTAAAGAAGCATTGAAAAGGTCAGCCAGTAGAGCTGCCATAACTCCTCTAAGTTCCCTTAATACCCTCGGATGTATCCCATTCTGTCATATCACTTTATCTACTTTAAGTTTAGATAGCTCTTCTAGAACACATTTTTCTGAAAATCAGTTGAGGTTTACCACACTTCCAATTGTCACCGTCTGTGAGTGAGATTGACTGACACTGCCCAACTGGTGACCCAGCTGGGATCTCACCAACAGGAGGAAAACTCTCAGGGACCAGAACTGAGCTTCACCTATACCAGCCTCTTCCCCTGAAGGTTGAGCCTTTGGGTTCTGAGACTGGCAGGAGTTAGGCAAGGGTCCTATGGACAGGCACAGTCAGTAGACAGGGAGTGGTCTAGGCAGGTGGCAGATATGGAGCAAGGAAGTCCAGGTAAAGGTCAGGGCAGGCAGAAATCAGGCAACATCAGGTTCCAGGCAATGGGTGAGGCAGGCAGAGATGACGCAATAGTCAGGACCCCAGTGAGCAATCCAAGAAGAGAGCTGGATAGGGTGAGGAGAAGACAGGAGCTGGCAGGATAAGTCAAGGGCAGAGGCAAGTCAGGCTAGAATGAGGCAAGGCAGGCTGGAATAAGGCAAGGCAGGAATGAGCAACATACATTGCAAGGCAGGAGAACCTATTGCTGAGGTGCCGGATGGATTTATATGCCCAGCCGCTGATGACATTATCTACTGGCGCTGCGGCTAGGTTCCCACCATGGAGCCTTTAAGACAGGGAAGCACACATGCACCTAAGTAGTCCAGCATGGCAGCATCCTGCCATAAAGATGCCAGCAGCATTACAGAGTGATTGAGGCCAGCCATGGCATGATGCCACAGATAGCCAAACATTACACCAATCTCATTTGTGTTCATTTTATGTGGTCCTGCTCCTGGCCATTCCACTGAGAACATTTAACAGAAAAATGTATTAAGCAATTTTGCTTTTTCCTCATTAGCCTCTAAATATACTTCTTTTTTACCTCTGAGTCTCACAATTCCACTTTTGCATTTACTTCTATCACTACCATATCTATAAAAGTCTTGTCCCCCTGTTTTACTGTATATGCTATTTTTATATCCATTTGAATTTTTGCATTCCTGACTACTTTCCCATCTTCTCTTAGTTTTTCCAAATATTGTCCCGCCTTCCTTTTTCTGTGAACTCTTGTAGTTTATGAATGCTAACATTTTCTCCTTTACCTCTTCAGCTACTTCTTTAGAAAAACATAGCAGCCTCTTTTTCCTCTTTATTTACTTTCCTAGCAAATAGGTAAATAGCCTTAATAATATCTCCTTTTAATTTTGTCCACCGCTCTTCTACGTCCCTTAGATTTTCCCATCTAGCAAATGACTCCTTTAGGTACTCTCCCAGTTTTCCTGAAGTCTAATGTTAGGAGTTGTGGACCCTTGGCCTGAGGTGGGGTTGTTGCTACCTGAGGGGGTTGGGCCCCACAGGTCCCCACCGTTGGGAGGCGAGGCTGGCCGGGAGCAGAGGCAAGCTGGGACTTCACCTGTGCCGAGCCTCGTTCCCCGCAGGTTGAGCTCTTGGGTGCCGGGGCCGGCAGGACTTAGGAGCACCCCTGTGTGGCTGGTCCCGGAGAGAGCAAGTGAGTGAGTATTAGAGAGGTTAGGCACAGTTCGAGACAGGAGCACTCTCGCAGGGAGGAGGAGAAAGAGTCTCTGGAGGTGCAAGGCAGCTGCAGCTCTGAGGGGAGTAGAGCAGGACCACGTGGGAGTGGCCTCAAGGAGAAGAGGTGCAGATGCAGAGACACGAACTGTAGAGCGCTGGATAAGGATTAGAGCGGGGAACCCGCTGTAGCAGGTGCCTGGAGAGTAGCAGTGCAGAGGTACTGCCTGGGACCCGGCAAGCCGGTGACAGGACCTTCTGTAGTAGCAGCGCAGAGGGGTATCCCGAGGAGCGGGAGTGCCGAGACACAGTCTGGTGGCATACTGTGCTGAACCAACTCTTGAGGAGGAAAGGCACTGTAGCAAAGTCCTCAAGGAGAAGTGCCGTGGAAGTCCCAAGGAGCTGCGGGCACTGTGGTGGGGACTCACAAGTAGAGTAGCGCTGAGGCTGGCCCCGAGGAGCGGGAAGCACCGAGAGAGAGTCCAGGTTAAGTTGCACTGAGCCAGGGCCCGCGGAGCGGGAAGTGCTGAGAAGAAGTTCGGATGATGATGCACTGAGTTCGGCTCCGAGGAGCAGGAAGCGCTGAGAGAGAGAGAGTCCAGATGGCAAAGCGCTGAGCCAGGGCCCGCGGAGCAGGAAGCGCTGAGGCAGGAACCCGGAAGGAGAAGCGCAGAGATCTGATGGCAGGAACAACAGCTCCATAGCGAGAAAGTGGCACCCAAAAGGAACCAAGGAACTTGTTGCCAAGTTGGTTAGTGGTGGCTAGAGGTGAAGCTTAAATATCCCGGGTCAGTGATGTCATCAGCTGGGGAAAAGCCTAGAATTCCTGCCATTGGCCCTTTAAAGGAAGGGCAGATAGCGCGTGCGCACCTAGAGAGGACCAGGATTGGAACGCTGGTTGGCGGCGTCCTGCCCCACGTGGAGTGCAGAGAGCTGGGAGGAACACGGCAGTGGTGACTGGCCACCGCCGCAAGAGTACTGGAAGTAGAGAGCCAGGCGTGACATGACATGAGTTGAGCCTGCTGCGGACCGGTGGTCATAACATCTAGGACTCTCACCTTTGAAAGAACCTTCATTTCCTGCAGTTTAATTTTGAGCCACACTATCAAATAATCACTGGATCTCAGATGATTGTACACTACAACTTCAGAGATACTCTCCCTGTTGGTAAGCACCAAGGCCAGTATCACCCTCCACCCCCCCCCCCCCCCCACGGGGGTTCCGTTACTAGTTGACAGAACAATTCCCCCTGCAGAGAATCCAGGATCTCCCTATTTCTAGAAGATACTTCAGGTGGGATGACCCAATCAACATCCAACATCACCTAGCAATAGCACCTCTCCTTACTATTGGTAAGAATAGATCCAATATCACACCTTTCAGTATGGGGCATTACCATTTGATGGAACAATTCTCTCTGCAGAGAATCTAAAGTCTTACTGCTTCTAGAAGGCACCACAGCTAGAATGTCTCAATCAACATCCAGCAGATTGAAATCACCTAGCAATAGCACTTCTCCTTTCATAGCAATTTTGTGAATATTCTCCATTACATTTCTATCCATTTCTTCTGTCTGCGATGGAAATGTGTATATTACACTAATATAACCCACATTGCTGCCTCCTTACTCTTAAGCCCTCTTGTTGCGGATTTGGTGCTGGGGAAGGGTGGTGGTCACCACCTCCAGAGTGGCACAGATCAGCAATATGGGCTAGGGCTAGATTTAGACAGTCCGGTCTTCGCAGGGCTTTTAAAATCCGCCCCATTATATTTTGTGTGTTTTATCTGCAAAGTGTTATGAACTAGTGATTCTCACATGGAATGACGGTATATAAAACATTTAAATAAAGAAAAAAATAAAGAAAAAATCTCCACCCCAATTCTGCCTCCTGGAATGTCTTTGCTCAGTGAACTTTAAAAGCCTGATGCATGCATTAATTAGGGGATGCATGAAGAAGTCGGGCTTGCGTGCATCATGCGGATTTTAAAAACCACTGAGATATGTGCTTATCTCCCACAATGCGCATATCTTGAAAGTTCAAAAGGGGGTGGGGCATGGGATGCTCTGGGTGTGGCATGGACATTTCGCGTAAATACGAACACGGCCCAGTGCACACCGAGACCCCCTCCCACATAACTTTACTTCTGTTATGGATAACATGTTAGTTAAAATTTAAAGAAAACTAGGCAGATCTGTGGGGTTTTAAGGGTCAGGGCTAACTGGGGGAAGTGAAGGCTATCAAACCAGGGAGGGGTTGAAGTATCTACCTTTTAACTAGGTGAACTGGTGGCAAAATGGTAAAACTGGGAATGGCATCAGCATGCGCCCCTTTTAAAATCCCCTAATTTACTTGGTAGAAGAGGGATCTGCACGCACATGTATGTGCCCACTTAAAACTTTGCACACGTGCGTGCGGCCAGGCTATTTTATAACATGTGAGCATATGCATGTGGATGTTATAAAATGGCTGCGTACCTTGGTGTGGGCTGACTTATGTGTGCAAATGTGTGTGTTGCGCTGGAGGTGGACCCTTGGCCTGGTGCAGGATTGGTACGGCCCTCCGGTCAGACCCAGAGAGCTCCTGCCACCAGGAGGCGGAGCACAGGAGGAGATAGAGGCTACTTGGAGCTTCACCAATAGCAACCCAGGGTTCCCTCAAGTTGAGCCCTTGGTTACCCGGGCCGCCTGGTCTTAGGTGGGCCTCACAGGATCTCCTAGAGAGGAAGCGCAGGGAAGTGCCCACCATGAACAAGGGTGCGCGGTCGATGTCCAAACAAGAATGTCCAGAGGTCACAGGAGGCCAGAACAGAGAGTCCAAGTGGATAGCGAGAATCAAGGCCAGAGTATCAGTCCAGAATGGTCAGCCAAAGCAGGGGTCAGTACCTGTAGTCAATCCGGAAGTAGTCGGGCATCGGTCAAGTTCCAGGCAGCGATCAGGAGTAGTCAGAGAACAGGCAGAGGTCAGGTCCAGGCAGCAATCAAGAATAGTCAGAAGCAAGCAAAGGTCAGTACCATGAGATCAGTCCAGAGGGTACTACCAGGGATGGAGAGACGAAGGAACAGGAGATGCTGGAACAGGAGTCACAGGAGACGCTGGAACAGGAGATGCTGGACCAGGAGACACAGGAGACACTGGAACAGGAGACGCTGGACCAGGAGACACAGGAGACGCTGGAACAAGAGACACTGGAACAGGAGATGCTGGTACAGGAGACGCTGGAAGGCAAACTAGAGACACCGGAGTGTACGACCCAATTGCCAAGGCAAGGTAGTGGTGTCTGACCTTATATACTTCTATCAATCAGGGTGTGCCGCGGAGCTGGGACCTGCCCTTGGCTCTTTAAGAGGCCGGGCGGTCCGCACGCGCGTGCCTAGGGATGGGGCTGAAGCCATGGAGGAACCTGAGCCCTGCCGTGAGGCCTGGTGAGCAGTGGAAGGCCCGGTGGTCCTCACCGTGGGACGCCGAGGCCGAGTGGAGCTGGCAGCAGCAGCGGGGTAGGATGACCCGGGACTCGTCAGAGCATGGACGAGGTGAGCAGGCCCAGGCTTGGGCCGAGCGCAGACGGGATGCGCAACAGTGTGCTGTTTTGAAAGTTACTGTCCCTGTGTAGGAATACATGTAAATTTAGGTTGCATACATAATTTTACATATACTCAGCCCTAAGCTATTTTAGTACAGCCATTTGTGCACTTAAAACCAGGTTATATGTATCTAAATGTCTTTTAAAATTATCTCCTAAAGAGTGTATGTAACAAGCAAAATCCTTGTCTTACTCCTCAATTTATTTTAATTGGTTTGGTAAGTTTTTCTATAATCAGTAGATATTTATGTTTTATTATAGACAGTTTGGATGGCATTTAAGTGTTGAACATATCTCCTCGTCTCCAAGATCTCCCAAAATTTATTGCAGTCAACCCTGTAGAATGAATTGTCAAAATCTATAAAGGCTAAATATGTTTCCAGATTAAATTCTCTTCTTTTTTTCTATTATTTGATTGTAAAAAAAGGAATTTTTTATTGCGGTCCTGACCGCTTCCCTTCTGTTAGGGCTCAGGCCCGCCTACCTCCGCTTCAGTGATCACCGCATTCCACCCGCTCCGGACCCCGGGGGCTTCTCTCACTCCACGTGGCGGCCGCCATTACGGGCCTGCTTCCCTTCGGTCACGCGCGCGAGGACGTCCCTCTTGAGCGTCCAGCTCCCGGAAGCCCGGTCCCGCCCGCGCTGCTGACGTCACGCCCAAGTCCCGATATAACCGACGTTCAGACTCTCTCTCAACGCCTTGCAACGAGGTTCACAACTTCTTAGTTGCTCTCAGTTGCGTACCTGTTGATCTCCACGTTGCCTGCTTCTGACTCCGGTTTGCTTCTGACTCCGCTTCAGCTTGCTGCCTGCCTCCAACTCTGGTTTGCTTCTGACTCCGCTTCAGCTCGCTGCCTGCCTCCGACTCTGGTTTGCTTCTGACTCCACTTCAGCCTGCAGCCAGCCTCTGACTCCGGTTTGCTTCTGACTCCGCTTCAGCCTGCAGCCTGCCCCTGACTCCAGTCTGCTTCCGACTCCGCTTCAGCCTGCAGCCAGCCTCCGACTCCGGTTTGCTTCTGACTCCGCTTCAGCCTGCAGCCAGCCTCCGACTCCGGTTTGCTTCTGACTCCGCTTCAGCCTGCAGCCAGCCTCCGACTCCGGTTTGCTTCTGACCCTGCTTCACCCACTGCCTGCCTCTGACTCTGGTTGCTACAGACTCCGCAGCCGCCTGCTGCCCTGCCTTCAGCCGGCCCTCGGTCCTGTGCAGCCGGTCCCCTGCCTTCCGGGTACCTTGGACTTCCTATTCATTCTGCTTGCTCTGGTCCCGGCCTACGCCCATCTCAGCCTCTGGACATTCTGTAGACAATTCTCAGTCCCGAGGACCCGGGACCCTACGGGCTCCTCCCGGGGGGTCCCTGGTTCCTGGGTGAACCCTTCCAGCTTGTGGCTCCGCCCCCCGGCCTACCCTGTCTCCCTAGGTAGGCCGGCCCAAGGGTCCACTATCTTCTCCAGCAGCATCAAACTGCAACATTTTTGATCAATAAATTGTTGGAATATGCTAAATCTAATTAAATTCATGAGCAAGATCTTACTTTATTTTGGGATATGTTCAAGATTGTACTTAAAGTTCTTGTCACAAATTGTAAGATTAATTAAAAAAAATTGCATTGGAACAAGAATTTATAAAAAAAATATTTATTGGTTAGAAATCCATCAAAGCATTAACACCTAGAATATGTAACAGCACAAGCCAGCCTAATAATCTTTTATATCAAAGAGCTCAAAGGTCAATTTGGTTTTATAAAGTACAATTTGTTTTAGTATGGAAACAAGTCAAATAGATTTATGACCAAATTAGTTAGATCATGTGAAGGAGCTAAGTTTATCCTGATACCTAAAGATTTAAATGGGAATGAGTTTCATGATAATGTGCAAATTAAGAAAGTGTTGTGAGATTTTTATCATTCATTATAGCAATAAGAGCCCGGTAATGACTGCATTAGGGAAGAATGTTTTCATAATCTGAACATTTGTTATTTAAATCCTGATTAAATGTCAGAATTAAAAGAGGTTCAGTCTGTAAATAGAGAACTTAAGAATTTAAAGGCTCCTGGACTTGATGGCTTTAATGTGCAATTTTCTAACATCTTGATTGGACATGTTGATCTTTCCCTAGTATAATATGCTTCAAAGCTTGGCATCTAATGATTATTTACCTGAATTTGGTAATACAGAAATTATTCTGAAAAGGGGGAAATTATTAGAAGACTTTGGGGCAAATGAACCAATATCTTTATTGATATTGAAAGAGGATGTGAAAATATATGTAAAAATTATTGCAGAAAGACTAAGGCAGGGGTGACCAACTTCAGTCTGCAAGAGCCACAAACAGGCCAGGTTGTCAGGATATCCACAATGAATATGCATGAGATGTATGAAAATCTATCTCATGAATATTCATTGTGGATATCCTGACAACCTGGCCTGTTTGTGGCTCTCGAGGACTGGAGTTGGACACCCTGTACTAAAGCAAAACTCAATTGAATGCTTATCAGCTTTGATTCCAAAAAGGCTAATACAGCATTTTCCAGAAACGCATAATAGACAGCCCGGCTGGACTAGTATTCCCCAGGCGCTGGAACAGCTGTTCCTCCGGTAGCAGTGCTGTAATGGAGAGAACTGAGAGAATGAGTACAATAGAACATTCACAGAGTCCCAAATATGGAGAAGCCCCGAGGTAGGGAGAGCTGGCCCTCGAGGAGCGAGTACCAGATCCGTGGGAGCAGGGAGACTCGTTGGCAAAGTACTCACACAGCGGTTCCAAGTAGGAGATGGCACTGGTGCTGGAACAGAGGCAGGCCCTCGAGGAGTGAGTACCTGGTTCCAGGGAGACAGCTCTGAGGAGTGGATGATAGTACTCACTGATGGTGTCTGTAGCGAATTCTTCCAAGTAGAAGAGGAGATAGATGCAGGCAGCAAGTCAGGGAACATGGGCCCTCGAGGAGCGAGTACCGGTTACCTGATAGCGACCTGAAAGAAGCAAAAGATGCCCCTGAGGAGCGGGTACCCCATTAGCAGAAAGAGTCCAATAGAAGTTGGAGAGGCAGAGTAGCGGGGTATAGAGAGCGAATCCCATCCGTAAGAATTCCCCTTGCTAACTCAACGGCTAGCAATAAACTGTAGGCTTAAGTATCAGGGCAGCGCCAATGAGTATCAGGGCAGCGCCAATGAGAAAATAAGAATGAGGGCCGCGTGGTGCGCACGCCCTAAGGTACCTGTACAACATGGCGGGAGGCAGTGCCCAAGCCGGTCCGGGGACGCCGGAGAGGACGGCAGGCGGACGTCGCGGTAGCCAGGCCGTGAAGAGCAGGCGGAGCCGCAAAAAAGGAAAGGTAGGCGGAGTGAAGCCTTCTGGAAGTGACGGTCGCAACAACCACACAGCAGGAAGTCATCATCCTCAGATGACCCCACTCCTACTATGCAGGGCAGGTGCTAGGATTTTTACTACTCTGTGCGAACAATTACGATGCTGCCCCCCCCCCTCCCCCGTTCATTCATTATGGTGCAGATTTTATAACCTGCGCGCGCGGCCTACATTTGTGCGCGCTACCCGGCGCATACAAATGTACACCCGATTTTATAATATGTGCGCGCAGCCGCGTGCATGTTATAAAATCCGGGGTCGGTGCACGCAAGGGGGTGCACCTTGGGCTTGTGCACCTTGCGCGTGCCAAGCCCTAGGGGAGCCCTAATGGCTTTCCCCGTTCCCTCCGAGGCCTTGGAGGGAACTTTCCTTCCACTCCCCCCACCTTCCCCCCACCTTCCCCCCACCTTCCCCTCCCTTTCCCTATCTAACCCACCACCCAACCCTACCTAAATCGCCCCCTACCTTTATTTCTGTTGCGTTCGTGCCTCTTCTCGCCCCTCGCTCCACCCTCTCTACCTTGGGAGCGACTCCCTTCAGCTCTGATGAACAGATGCAGCCGCGGCTTCTCCCTGCCTCTTGGTCCTGGTGTCCCCGGGCTGGCTTAATGCTACGGATCTGCCATGTTTCTGATGATGTAAGGGTGCATGCGCGCGCTCCAGACTTTGTACCAGCAAGGGCACGAACCTCGGGGGCGTCCCCCCGTGGTGACGTCATCCATTTTCACTTTAAAAGGTCTTTGTTTGTTAACCTCTAATGAGTTAGAAAGGAACTCCAACAGGACTTGCTTCGGCAGTCCATGATACTTGCAACAAAGATCCGAGTCAGCGAATGGAATCTTTCTCCACTGCTCGGCCTTTTCAAACTTACCAGGAATACCCGCTCCTCGGGGGCTCTGCTCTCTCTTCTTGATTTCAGATTGCCAAGACGGGATCTGGTACTCGCTCCTCGCGGGCCTATGTCCCTGAATACTCAGGAGACTCCTCATTTGCCTGGAAGCGATCGCGGACGTGAACACAGTGAGTTATATTGTACATAGGAATTGGTACTCGCTCCACGAGGGCCTACATTCCTATAGCTCTGAAGACTCCCTTCCATCCAAGACGTTATCGCAGGTACGGAGATCGAAAGTTAGATTGGCAAGATTACAGATAGGAACTGGTACTCGCTCCACGAGGGCCCATGTTCCTAGAATCCTTTACAGACTCTCTTCTACTCTAGAAGCCATTTCATATACAGCTATTGTGAGTTCTTATTACAGACTGTTCAGAGGAATCAGTGCTTGCCTACGGCCAGGGGCGGATTGAGGGAAAATAGTGGCCCGGGGGATTTTTCTCCATACTGGCCCATGGGTACCCAATTACATATACAATATAATTTACATATATAATTTACACATATATGTACACACCCCTATTTTTCGGCATGGTCCTCCCATATCAACACAGTACTATTTGCCAAAACTCAAAGAATAACAACCCCACTTATGAAAAAGAATACCACAAATATTACACCAGAATCTAAAATATCAATACACCTCCTATCAGGAAAACAGAACAGGCCAAGTTACTACAGATCCCTGCAGAGAAATCACATGCTAAAAGAATGCTTCATCTCAGTTTTTGCATGCAGAACACAAACTATCACCAAATACAGAATAAAGCCACATAAAATATAAATAGACATGTGCAGATAAAAACTAAACTGTAAAATGTATCATGCCAGACTCTATACAGTGCAACAATGGAAAAACAAAAATGTCACCATTCCTCATGAAACAATCAATAAAATCAAGATATATAAATCATGAATCATAATTATAAAATCATACTAATAAAATAATTTCAAAACAGCTGATGAATAGAATATCCAATAATTAAAGACTCAAGCAAATTTTGAAACCTTTACCAAACACCAATAAAATATTTCAAACAGCAGGCACATCACATACTACCCAATAATTAAAATGGTAGTCAATCAAGAAAAATGAACTTAAAAAGCCACCTTTACTTACCCTCTCCAGCAGTTCTCCTACTCCTTTCCCTTGCAGGCCACACCAGAAGCAGCAGTAGCTGCTGAAGCTGTCCTCACGGTCCTCTTCCTTAGGGACCACAACCAATCTCTTCTCTCTCTCTCTCACACACACACACACCAGTCATACCCTCAAGACCAGTTTCTGTCTCTCACACACCAATCATCTCCCCAACCAGTCTCTCTCTCTCTCACACACACACACACACACACACACAAAAGCACACACATACCAGTCATCTCCCTGATCAGTCTCACATATAAGCACGTCACCTCTCTGACCAGTCTCTCTCAATCACACAATGCTCTCGCTCCCTCTTACACACAGGATTTCAGTCACACATATGCTCTCTCTATTTTACTTACACACAAGCTCTCAATCACACACATGTTCTAACTCACTTACAAACAGGCTCAATTACACACATGCCTTCTCTCACAGCCACAAGCCAGCCAAAAACATGCTCCATCTCTCTTGCACACACACATTGACACACAGAAGCACTCTCCCTTTCTCACATACACATTACACTCTCACAGATGCACCTTGCTTTCAGACTTGCAGCATTTTTCACTTTTACTAAAAGTGAAAGTGATGATCCCAACCATTAAATAAGAAAACCACATTCCTATCAGAAAGCGAAATGACACCCTTCCTTCAGGTTCTGTCCTCCCAAGGGACAGCCACCCACACCGTACAGCTTCTCTTGTTTTATGCTTTCAGGCAATAAAGCAAGTGTCTTTCTTCAAACTATCAGTCATATGATTATTCATATGGGAGATATGGAACCGAAAGACATCCTTAGTCAACTTCCCTTTTAAATGGGAAAATTCCAGTCTTAGTCATTTAAAAATATACATTTTCTAAAGGCTTAAAAAAAAATAGCAAAACCATTTCAGATAGGAACTATTCTAGTCTTCATGCTTAAATTATGCTTAAAAAAAACAAACCCAAATCCCACCTGGCATCAGTATCTTAAATTTGTAATTTTGCTGAGATGAACATTTTAAATAGTTTAATTTTTTTTTGCTTTAGTATTTGTCTCTACCCACTTTGCTAAATTTTATTTTCCAGAAGAGGGATACTTAAAATTCAGTAATTTCATCTTTCATCCAACTTTTCAAAAGTTGCGCTACCAGCACAAAAGTTGAGGTGTATGTATTATCACATTTCATTTTTTTATAAACTGGCAGATTCCTTTCTCACATACATAACACACACACACACACACACACACAGAAGCACCATTCCTTTCTCACATTTACACATACACACACATATATACACACACACACACACAGAAGCATCATTCCTTTCTCACATTCACACATACACATACATATACACACACAAGCACCGTTCCTTTCTCACATACACACAGAAGCACCCTTCCGATCTAAGGCCCCCAGCTGAACAGCTGGTCTCCGGCGGCGGTTAGCAGCACCGGTGTTCACTTCTTCGGCCCCCGCCAGCCTCGATTTTAATTTCTTCGGGCCCCGCCGGTCTCGGTTTTAATTTCTTCGGCCCTCCGGCTTGGTCTCCGGCGGGGGCCGAAGAAATTAAAATCAAGGCCGGCAGGGGCCGAAGAAGTGAACACTGGTGCTGCTAACTGCCGCTGGAGACCAGCTGTTCAGCGGGGGCCTCGATTTTAATTTCTTTGGTCCCCGCCGGCCTCGATTTTAATTTCTTCGGCCCCCCGGCTTGGTCTCCGGTGGGGGCCAAAGATATTAAAATTGAGGCCGGCAGAGGCCAGCTCCTGAGGCTGGCTGGGAGGCACCCATCTTCTTTTCTTCGGCCTCCGCCGGCCTCGATTTTAATATCTTCGGCCCCCGCCGCCTCGATTTTAATTTCTTCAGCCCCCACCGGAGACCAAGAGGGGGCTGGCTGGATGGCGCACATCTTCTTTTCTTCGGCCTCCGCCGCCGCTGGCCTTGATTTTAATTTATTCGGCCCCTGCCGGCTTGGTCTCCAGCAGGGGATGGCTGGGAGGCTCCCATCTTCATTTCTTCGGACCCTGCATGCTTGGTCTCCTGTGGGGGCTGGCTGGAAGGCTCCCATCTTCATTTCATTGGCCCCTGCTGGCTTGGTCTCTGGTGGGGGCTGGCTTGGAGGCTCCCATCTTCATTTCTTCGGCCCCTGTCGGCTTGGTCTCCCGCGGGGGCTGGCTGATCTTCTTTTCTTCGGCCTCTGCCGGCCTCGATTTTTATTTCTTCAGCCCCCGCTGGCTTGTCTCTGGTGGGGGCTGGCTGGGAGGTGCTGAGGCTGGGCTGAGGAAGAGCCACTCGGGCGAGATCACTTGACCAGCTAGACCGGCCCACAGGGGGAAGCCCGATCCCCCGCTAGGCCAATCGGCCCCTCATACATCCATCCATCCCAGGCAGCCTCCCATTCACATACCCACTCATTCCAGGCAGCCTCCTATTCACACATACACACACACTCATCACAGGCAGCTTCCCATTTACTCAAACACACATACATTTATTCCTCCTCCGCTGCCGCTGCCTACTTGTACCTTCTACTTTGTAGAAAGCAGCCTTTTTGCTACTCCTCTTCTTGTGCTGACACTGAAGTAATTCAATACTCATTGTGCTAGCACTTCCTGTATTCACATCTCACGAGAATACAGGAATTTGTAGGATATGAGTGTTCAATACCACGGAGCCAGCACCAGAGGTGGAGCTGCAGAAGGGCTTCTTTTGCTGTAGCCTCCTCTTCTGCCACTGGTGGGATCGGGTACATCGGCAGCACCATGGACCTCCTCTCTTTCCACTGCCAGTGGAATCAGGTCCACCGGTGGCACCATGGTCCTCCTCTTCTGCCGCCAGTGGAATAGGGTCAACCGGCAGCAGCACAGGCCTCCTTTTCTTCCGCCGCTGGTGGGATCAGGTCCACCGGTGGCAACACGGGGTTCTCCCTGCTCTCGACAGCAACCCACCGGGTGTGCTGCCCTGTGCATCTGCTTGGTTTGCAAACCCGGTGGCACCACGCCTGCTAGTAGAGTGCATGCTTGCCAATGATGCCTTATTTAAAGGGCCCACGGTGGGAAAAGGCTCAAGGTGCTCTCTGAAGATATCACCACTTCAGCCTAAAAAAGGCCTCTCCTGACACTGCTCGAGCACCTCAGCATCAGGTCTTCCTACTTGCCAGTAGTATGTATTGTCATAGTGTCTCCTGCCTTCAGTTCTAGTGCTCCTTGTCTTTGTTCTTCACTCCCAGCATTCCATGTCTTCAGTTCTTCTCTGTGTCCTGTATTTCCTGCCTGGTCTTTCTTTACCCTCCTGCCCTGCCTATCCATCCTGCCATTTCCTTCAGACAGATACCTGTCCAGGAGTTAGACCATGGCCTAACTCCTGGACACTCTTGAATGCCACCTGCCACTGACCACTTGCCTGACTCCTGGACACTCTTGAACGCCGCCTGCCACTGACCTTTGCCTGCCATTGGAATCACTTCTACTACGCCCACTTCGACCCCACGACCTCAACGAATCTCACCACCATCAGCAGAGGGCCCCATCTAAGACTTGCTGGCCCAGCACCCAAAGGATCAACCTGAGGGGACCTGGGCTGGTAAAGGCGAAGCTCTAGTTGGGCCTCTGCTTCATCTGGGTCAGCCTGCCAACAGTGGGTTTCTGTGAGGCTCTTCCCTGCAGGTTGCGTCAACCCTACCTCAGTCTAAGGCTCCACAAACTCATCAAGGCCTAAATGGTCAGTTTTCACAGTGAAGGAAGGTAAATAGTGGAGTGTCCCATGGATCTATACTGGGACTGATGCTTTTTAACATATCCATAAATGATCTGGAAAAGTGATCAGATTTGTAGACAACACAACATTATTCCCAGCAGATAATTCACAAGTGGATTGTGAGACATTTCAGATGGACCTTGCAAGACTGAGCATCCATATGGCAGATGAAATTTAATGTGGACAAGTGCAAAGTGATGTGCATAGGGGAAATAATCCAAATTGTAGTTACACAATGTCAGATTCCATTTTAGGAGTCACCAGCCAGGAAAAGGATTTGGGCATTATCATGGACAATACATAGAAATCCTTGGCTCAGTGTGCTGTGGCAATCAAAAAGGCAAACAGAATATTAGGAATTATTAGGGAAGGAATGGAGAATAAAATGGAAAATATCATAATGCCTCTTTATTGCTCTATGGTGAAATTGCATCTAGAGTACTGTGTGTAGTTCTGGTCTCCACAACTCAAAAAAAGTATAGTTGAACTAAAAAAAATACAGAAAAAGGTGACCAAAATGATAAAGGTGATGAAATGGCTCCCATATTAGGAAAAGCTAAAGAGGTTAGGGCTCTTCAGCCTGAAGAAGATTAGAGGTCAATAAACTCATGAATGGAATGATCTGGCAAATTGATTGGATACTCCATGAAGTTACTGAGTACTACATTTAAAGCAAATTGAAGAAAATATGTTTTCATTCAATGCACAGTTAAGTTCTGGAATTCCTTGCTGGAGGATGTGGTAAATGCAGTTAACAAAGGCTGAGGTTAACAAAGATTTGGACAAGTTAAGTTCCTGGAGAAATCCACTGCTTATCCCTGGGTGTAGGCAGCATGGAATCTATTATTTGGTATCCTGCTAGATTCTTGCAATCTGGATTGGCCACTATTAGAAACAAGATACTGAGCTTGATGGACCCTTGGTCTGACCCAATATGGCAGTTCCTATAAATTGATATTGTTGTAAGTCTGGGGTCCTTTTGGACTCCAATCCAAAAACCCAATAAATGGTACAAAGTAACTCTGGAAAAACATGATATATGTTGTTTGTTAACATTAATTTAGCTAAAACTTAACTTGGTGTGTGTGTGTGTGTTTGGGGTGGGGGGGGGTTGTTAACACAGCAGCCAAGATGGTTACCCTCCCCCAACAAAAAGGAGCCCAATGACTTGATCCACCTGCCAAGCATCTCACCACCTACCTCATCCAATGAATCTCAAATAAATATAGGGGCAGGAGAGAGAACTCCCCTGTGTCTGGCTCCAGTTGCCAAAAGAGCACTAGCTGACCTGAGGTGTTCCTTTGTCCAGCGTGTATGGAATAGGCAGTAATGAGAGGGTGCTTGGCAGAGAGGTGGAAGATCGGCCTACAGATTCTTATCTTTGAATACCGAAGGAAGGGAGATTAGGATGGCACGGATACTCAGGGGCCCATCGTTTTTTTTCAGTGGAGGGGTGGAGTCAAACTGCAGAAGTCCATGCTTACATACTCAGGAGGAGGTAAAAGTGGTAAGACTGGGCAGCAGGATCAAGTCTTTGCTCACACTTGTGGGGGGGAATCAAGCCAAGGGGGGCCCATCTTTGCTATTGGGGTGGGGGATCGAGTCCATCTTTGCTCAAACTTGGGAGGAGTGAGGAATCAGATCATGGGGCCGGTCTTTGTTCACACTTAGGGGTGGATTGGGCCTTAAGGTCTATTTTTGCTCACACTGTTTACTTTTTGCTGAAGGTTTTTGGCCTATCAGCATAATTTAGCCTGGATTCATTCTCTGCATTATATAATTTCAGTTATTTTTCACTTATAATTGCAATTAATCCTCTCAGACCTCTGCAAGCATTCCTGCAGCTGCTACCATGAGAGACAGAAATGACAGGTTGCGACCAAAAGCAAAAAGGCAGCCAAAGACATTGTGTCTGAATGAGATGGGCCGACATGAGCAAACTGTAGGGACAATATTTCAGAAGCTATTGTCCTGTTTATATCTGATAATATTTTGTCAAGAATAAACAGGGAGGCAGAATGTAAGTGTAGCAAATGGAATTAAAGTAATCAGATTACATAAAAACTTGAATGATATTGAACTGAAGACATATATGGGCCTCCTTATTTTGATTGGCTTGTTCTATGGAGCCAAAAAGCAACAAGGTAGGCGATCCAGTAGAGATTGATGGAGACGTGCAATATTATTGCACGTCTCCATCAATAAAGACTTGAAAAAGACTTCTTGTGGCATCCACCACTTTGTTGCTTCCTTGTTCTATGGAGGCCATGAAATCCTGAAAGAGTTGAGGTTTCCATGCATAGGGCATCCGTGTTTTTGTGCCACAATGAGTCTGAAAAGATTCCAACAAACAACAATACACATGCATTTTCATATTAAAGTTACACAGGAGGAAAGGAGAGCTGGACAAGTTTGCTGCCTTCCATGATGTGTGGACACCATTTGTGAATGAGCAGCTGGCAGCTTTCAGGCATCTCTGTCTCTCTAGACAGTATATGCCCAGCAAATCCTGAACATGTAGCACCAGATTTGGTGATGGAGTAATGCAGTACTGGACAAACATTATAGCACCTAAATGGAAATAAAGTAAATACTTGCATATACAAGCTAGAGAAGAGCAGTACAAAAAGGTAGCCATGTTGCACAAAAGTTTGTTTGGCCCTGGTACAAATCAGGAAGGAATGTTGTGGGTAATGACTTTTTACTAGCTCAGATCTATCAGAAAAACCGACACGTGAAAACTTGACCTACCAAGGCACCATCACGAGAAACAAGGCTGACATTTCAAATGAAAGGTAGCCTGATCACAAAAGAGAGAAATTCCCATCCATCTTTGCTTTTGATGGGGATCTCACCCTCGTTTCATATGTGCCCTGGAAGACTAGAGCAGTAATGTTGCTATCAATAATGCACTATGACATGAGAGTAGTTGAAGAGGAAAGAAAACCACTCAATGTCATGGACTATAACAAAACAAAACTGCAGGTAGAATGGACAACCTGGATCACAACTTGAAAATGCAAAACAAACAGGTGGCCAATGACAATGTTTTTCAATGTGATTAATACTGGTGCAATTTGCCAGCTTTGTTGTTTGGATAAGAAATCTTTCTGCTTGAAACAGCAGATTACCTAAAAAATAGATAGTGCCTGTACCTTACTCAGCTGAGTGAGTACCTGATTGATGGACTGGTTAAACAAAGACAACAAAACACCTAGAATCTGTCCAGGCCAATCAGAACTGTATTGATTGCACTGGACCACACAATCCCAGTACCCACTTCTGCAGTTGCTGAAGGAAAAAGGGTACATTGTTCTGGCTGTCCCAGAGCAGCAGAAGGCAGATCATGAAGATGCTGTGAGGACTGCAAAAGGTTTGTGTTCAAAGAACACATAACTTCTGTAAAGCAGTGTTTTGATTGTTCAATGAAAAAAATCATGTAGATGTGTGTATCTTACTATTTTAATACTTTGAGTCACTGAAAAAGGGCAATTCCTAAGAAAAATGTTTTTCCCTGTGTTTATAAAAAATAAAAATGTGTTTTCATGAGAAATTCATGTTATGTCAGAGTGCCTCAAACTGGGGACCTGGTCAAGTGGAGGTCTACTGCTCTGCTCACTGAGCCACCAGAGAATATAGTTCCTTGTTATAAAGCTCCTGACCAAGAAGCTCCTTGCCTCTAACTTACCATTACAGGAATATTGTTGTAGCTTCCTTCTAGCTGTGGATTTCAAGTATCTTGCTGTATTCAAGCTGCGCAGTCTTTCAGTAGGTGCATTGTTATGAAAGCAGCCCTGTCGCTCAAGTAAGGGGATTGGCCAAAACTAGGGTAAAAGGGGGTAGATGGAAACAGGAAGCTGTACAGCAACCAGAAGGCTGTCTAGTACAGTGGTTCTTAAACCTTTTTCCTGACGGGCCACACCTAACACACAGGCCAATACAGAATGGTGCGCTCAGCTGAGCACACCATTTAGCCCCCGTTTGGCCGCATGTTTTAGATGCGCTATTATTATCTCTTATACTGTAAGGGTAATAGCGCATGGATAACACGCAGCCAACCCACCCCAAAACAAATAGCACTCATCACATACAAATGCACGTTGATGAGCCTATTGGTTATTTGCCCGGAATACTGAAAGTAAAATATGTGGCCAAGGGCAGTCGTTAACTTTGAAAGCACCAGGAAAAGTGTACAGAAAACCAGAAAAAAACTGCTT
This sequence comes from Rhinatrema bivittatum, assembly GCF_901001135.1. Taxonomy (NCBI): domain Eukaryota; kingdom Metazoa; phylum Chordata; class Amphibia; order Gymnophiona; family Rhinatrematidae; genus Rhinatrema; species Rhinatrema bivittatum. The sequence continues at coordinate 257,874,202 of NC_042616.1, read as the reverse complement.
TTCTGAACACCTTCTGACTTAATATCATAGCGATATTAAGTCGGAAGCACCAAAAATTTTAAATAAATAAATCAGCTCGCTGGTTGGCAGGTTTGAAAACAGACATTCAATTTTGCCGGCATCCGTTTTCCGAACCCGTGGCTGTCAGCGGGTTCAAAAACCGATGTCGGCAAAATTACGCGTCGGCCATTGGACCTGCTGACAGCTGCCTCTTCTGCTAATAAAGAGGTGCTAGGGATGCGCTATTGTCCCTAGCACCTCCTTATTACCACCCGGCCTCATTTAAATAAAGAACTGCGCGCCCAGGAGAGGTGCGTGGGCGCGCGTTGGCAGAGCGGGCGTTCATCTCAGAGAGCCAGCTGCCCTGCACCTTTTATTAAATCGGCCTGACAGTGAATACATGACCATCATGGTCACACTCTGCTTCCACAGGAAACCCCCTGCCCCTTCACCCAACCCCCAACAATGGGTGCAGAGCCGAACTAGGATATTTTCCCAAATAACTCACCATACAAAAAAGATATTCTGATTCTGGTGTGCTCCATAACAGCAACACATAATCCCTTTACTACCTCACGCATTGTAAAATACAAAACTTGTAAAAAACAAAACAAAAAAAACCCCCCAACATATGTAGCAAAACTGTCATACCATACCAGCACTAACTCTGAGGACTTAAACAGCAATAGCCCTATCTACATGCTAGTAAAATACCTTATCTCAGACACACACACACACAGAACCAGCCTTCACCAAATACAGAATAAAAGACCACAAATTACAAATGTGGAGACAAAAACTGTAATGGAAATCCCAAAAAGCTACTCTGCATGCAGTGCAAAACTGGAGAGCTAGAAATAGAAATACATTTCCTCCAACACTAAGCAAAGTACAAAGATAGAAGAAATACACATTCCCAAAACTGACATATTATGGCTCTTGTACTCCATCACTCCCCCTCCATGCCTCCATCATCGCTTTCAATCATCCCCTCATACTCACATCCCTGCTCTGGATCCTGCCCCCCCCCCCCCCCCAATTCTCTTCCCCGTGCTTTCTCTCCTCTCTGCTCGACTCTCCCTGACCCTTTTTTCCCCTCTATTCCTCTTGTCCAGCTACCCCTGACTCCCTCTTTTCCACCTTTATCTGCTCAGCAGACCCTAGATTCCCTCTCTCTTCTACCTGTCCCTGCCCAGCAACCCCAATCTCCTTCCCCCCACCACCTAGACAGGGCTGGTGCAAGGGTATTAGGCGAAGCTTCTGGCTTGCGCCTGTCCCCCCCCCCCCCCCCCCCCCCTCTCCAGTCCAGGCCCTGGCTCCAGCCCCAATCTCATTCACTCAGACACAACTCTTACACACACTTAGATTCCTTGTCTCATTCACAAACTGACACAGGCTCCCTCCCTCCCTCTCTCTCACTAACACCTTTGTGCTCTCGTACACACACAATCCCTCTCACTCACACACACACACACACACAGATGCCGCTTGTGGCCCACTGAATCTCTGCTCTTCTCGGCCGTGAATGGGATGGGCTTTGCTTGTGGCCCCACATGGCTGCTCTTTGTCACCCCCTAATGGCTGGCGCCCCAGGTGACCGCCTAGTTCGCCTATTGGGACGGGCCGGCCCTGCCCCTACAGGATTAACAGAGCATCAGCAGTTTCACTTCCAGGCCCAGTGTGGGGGGAAGATAAAGTAAGTGTCTCATCAAGCCCAGAAGAACAGGAGTTGGCAATGTCTCGCTGTTATTTGGGTGAAGAAGGAAACAGCCTCCCACTGGACCAGAAAGAGGAGAAGGAATAAAAGAGAAGTCAACCCACCCAACCCGGGCTGATGACAAGAGAGCGCAGCCTCCTGCTGGCCCTGCAACACACCTACCAGGACCCCGTGACACACCTATTGAGAATTACTAAACAGCTCCCCAAGGGATTTATACAAGTTATGGTATTTTTTCTCTTTTCCCTTCATTTTTCTGTGCCCCGTTCTGCTGGACACAATGGGGTAAGACAGAAGAGGAGTTATATAATCGATGCAATATCGACTGTGGACTTGCTACAGGCCATTTGCCAATGTTGTTCTATGTTTACAATCTTAATAAAAAGTATGCATAATGAGGTCACTATTGAGCGGGGCGGCTGAGTGGGAAAATGTTACCTGGTAACTTTACCCGGACATTCAGCACAACTTACCCAGGTCATGGTTTTTCTGAGCCTACTTACCTGGCTTGCTTTAGCTGGGGTAGTGCCGAATATCCACACTCACTGGCTAAAGTTTTAGCCCCAGCCTCAGAATGCCCTCCCCAGCGGTGCCTCTTTTTTACCTGGCTACATTTTGGGTGGGAAATGATTTACCAAGACAAAAAAATAACTGGGCAGGAAGGGGGGAGATTTTTAAATCATGAGTATTTTGTCTGAGTAACTCCAAACGTTAACTGGATCAAATCCCTTTGAATATCAACCTCAATATGTATTATAGGATTGAGGGTGCTTGATTTTTCTCTACTGCCTCACCAGTTTGTAAAATATTTTACCATCCATCATTTATAATATGCTCTCTTTCCATTACGCTGTTATGCGAGACTAATTGCAACTTCCATTTTCTGGATTAAAGATTAGGAAATATTTAAATTCACTGTAAGAGAGGTAGAAGGAACAGGAGGAGCAAAAAGCCCAACTGACACTAGGCAATTAATGATTGTCCTTGAGATCTTGTTTAACCTGTTTTACAGCACTCCCATATACTAAGGTGCGCCATTAATGAAATGCTTATGCTTGTCAATGCCAGATAGCACAGAATGACACAGAACTAGAGAAATCCCCCAGCATAAAATGGTGCACAATTAGAGGAATTCATGAAATCTTCCTGCATTTTTGTCCATGACTTTTACCTCCAGGAATATATTTCTTCTTAAAATGTACATAAATTAAAGGAATATTTGTGGGTAAACAGTTACTTATGCCTGTATAGGTCTGTCATGTCTTTATCTTTTCATGAAAAAAAAATATTTATTGACATGAAAAAGAAGTAATGAACAAAGGCACAGTACATTATTTTTCCTTTTACGTACTATGCATAAAATGCACTGGCCAGTAAAAGTAATGTCCATACAAAACCTCTTAATACCCCTAGCACCCCCTATACATGCACAACACCAGTGAACCTTATAGATAATTTCATTGCTTTCCCATATGAAAAACCACAGCTGCAAAAAACCATAATAAAAGAAAAGAGACCTGGTAAAAGATGTCGAACCAGCGATCAGGCAGGCAAATTATCCACTTGTAAATCATTAAGAGAAGGCTACAGGTTATTGGAGGCAGTGGCCCAAATATTGGAAAAAAAGTTGTTCTTTGATGGAAAGGCCCAAATTGACAAATTCTTATGGTGAACAATGATGAATTACTTTTCTCCACTGCATTACCGAGGGAGGAGTAGAAGATCTCCAACTCGCAGAATAGATACTTTGGCCAAAAGCCACATTTTCCACAACCAAAGTTTGTGGAACTTGGATAGGACTTGTAAAGAGAAGACATCATAAAAAAGACATGACACTGCATGAAGTGGAACATCAGAAGGCAGTATCAAATTCAAGAAGTTCTGAATCTGATACCAAAAAACTCTGTATTTTCGTACATGGCCAAAACTGGTGTCCCAGCATGTCTATGTGCACTTTACATTTAATCCAATCCAAAAAAAGGAAATGACATTTCCTTTTTTTGGATTGGATTTAATGTTGATGGAAATTGTCTGAGTTCTTTTTTGAGTCGTCGTCACTTTACATTTAAGACATTGGTCTGAACCTGAAAGATTAGCCAAACACGCTTGTCGCTGTGAAAAATAAAAACGTACAAGAAAATTAAATGTATATTGAACTTCTCTCAAGTTAGCATTATTTTATGATCAACTTAATTTGTTTTGCCTTTATCATGTTTTGCCTTTATCATAATGCACTCTTGTGAAGATTTGCCTTTATTTTGCCTTTATCATAGTGCACTCTTTGCCTTTATCATAGTGCACTCTTTATTTTGCCTTTATTGTAGTGCACTCTTTATTTTGCCTTTTTCATAGTGCACTCTTGTGAAGATTTGATGTCTTTCGGAGTGAGGAAATGCACACAACGATGAGATTTGTACAATGTTCTCTCAATCTAGCTTGATGGACCCTCTACCTGGGTATCATCAAGCTAGGCTGAGAGAACACTGTGCAAATCTCATCATTGTACATTTCCTCACTCCGAAAGACATCAAATCTTCACAAGAGTGCACTGTTCTGTTCGTACGTCTCACTCTGCATGTAAAAGTGACCCCTAACTCCTACACTACTACCTAAACTTCACCTCGAGTTAGTAGGTAGGCCTCCTATAGTAGCATAAATAGCTGCTTACTATGGTACCACCCCCAAAGGATCTTTCTCATCTCAGGTCCTTCCCCAGCCTAAAAATGCCCACAATGGAATTTGTGAAAAAATCACAAATTGCATTATGGGCATGTCCCACGGCTTAATACTATTGAAAAAGGTGTAGTTATTTTCAGTGTTAAAACTGTGCGATATCAGCTTCGAGAAGCCAGCCCACTTTTACAAAGTTTCTGCCCCAATCCCTCCCGTTTTAAAAATTTGCATCACACCATGTGTTATGGTGCTTTTTGCATGTGAAAATGCCTTAATGCATGCGAAAACGCCATAACGCGAGTTGATAAATGACCCTACTAGTTTGGTGTAGATCTATCTCCTCCTTGGATCCTGCTTGAGAGATTTCAAGCTGAGGATGTAGAGCTGGATGTTTTTGAATAGAAAATAATTTTTACCCCAGATTTGACAGTTATGGCAAATATTCTTAAAGTCTGGAAATTAGTAGGGACATTTTTCAAGCTGGCCCAGCAAATATTCTCTCCAATTTCACCTTTGAGGTATTAATCCTAATATATTGATCAGCAACTTTACCCCAGATATAGAGTATTGGCACTTTGCGGGCTGTTGTTCATTGGGCAGTTTTGGAATGAAATTATATTAAGTCCTTTAGTGAACTAGTTTGAGAGTTTTCTGCCCCTATATAGACTTATCATCTATTTTTGGAATTACAGGAAGCTCTACAATGCTTAGTTGGTAGTGGTGAGGTTCCCAGGAAACTAAACTGTATGAAATTGGTACCGTATTTTGTAGATATGGCTAAATCACTCTAGTCTAATCTTCATAATGAGGGCAATTTTCAAAAGACATTTACCTCTCCAGTATAAATCCTGTTCCAGCGTATGCTATGAGGCATGACCAGGAGCCCTAGCATCTTGCAATTCTGCTGACTGCTCTAAACCTCTGAAGTCCATCATCATGGAGATAGAGGCCTCTGCCAAGACAGCAGGGGCTGTCTTCATCAAACTTGATGATTTTGGAACCTACAAATCACCTCTTTCCCCTGCTGAAGGACCCTTGTCTGTAGAACAGAACCAGGCAGCAGATGTTTCATCTCAAAAACCAAAGAATCTCTGGACATCATGTTGAAACCCCCGAGTTCCTCATTGGTAAAGATGTACTTTCAACGTCTCTCCAGAGCTGAAGATAAGAGGCTTATGGAGAGGGCATAAAGGAGGGGTACTGTTAACTTTACCACTCAAGGGATGGCTCCACAAGCGGCTGCAAGTACCCATGTACATGTACTGCTCCTGACCTGCTCCTAGGTGTGTACTTGTGGCACGCACCAAACCGTAAAGGCCCTATGGTGGGAATCAACATTCTCAGTGCTTCCCGATGACATCACATGGCCAGATATTTGAATCCCAGCTGTGCAACTCAGCAGAGGTCTTTACCTTTGTCCAAACTTGCCATGTCTTCGTCAAATTCTGTTTTCATCCAAGCCTGTCTTGCTTTCGTTCAAGCCTGTCTTGTCTTCATCTAAGTCTGCCTTGCCTTCATCCAAGCCTGCTTTTGTCCAAACATGTCTTCAACCTCAGTTATGCCTTGCCTTCGCCACGGTTCTTAGCCTCAGCTTCAGCCTCATCCTCACCTTGTCTTCAGCCTCAGCTATGCCTTGTCTTTGCTATGATCCTCAGCTTTGCCTTGTCTTCAGCCTTAGCCTAGCCTGATCTTCAGCTCTAATCCGGTCTTCAACCATAGCCACAGACTTGTTCGCCCACCAGTTGCACAGACCTCAGTGCATTCACTCGCCTTGGCAAGAGGGGATCATGCTCACAAGACTGGGCTGATTGAGAAGAGGAAAGTAGGGCAAGTGAAAGGTGGGAAAATGCGAGAGAGGGTGGAAAAAGGAGGGGAAGAAAGGAAATATGAGTGAAGGGAGAGGAGGACATGAAGGAGAAAGAGGGAGGGAAAGTAAGAGAATGGATGAGAGGTAGATGTGATAATATTTTTCCTTCTCTGATACCGTTTGACTCAAACTGCTTGTTCAGGATCAGAACCACGTGTGTGCAGCAGAGGCCCCTCCCCCCCCCCCCCAAATGAGAAATATAGTGAAGCAGAAATGACTTAGAACACCTCTGTTGCAGCATGTAAGGATTCTTTATTTCGGAAGTTAGGATAGAAAAATAATAAACATTCTATACACAGTTACATTGCTCTGTACGAGTGATTATGTTGGTGTGACCAGACACAATAGGCAGGGAGGAAGATGGAGATTCAACTCACTGGTACAGGTTAACATCCTATGTAGATGTTTTTACAGTCCCTCCCCTTCCCCTACAGGACAGGTGATATCTATTGAGGAACCATTAAATCCCTTGCAGTCTGATTTGGAGGATGACCAACTTAATGACAGCAACCTCTTCTGGCCAAACCTCGACAGTGGGAATGCCATCAGCCTAAAACAACACAGTAGGTCCAGCCTACATCTGGGCCCAGTTTTTGATCCCTCTGAGTAATCAACAGTTCTGCATTCTGGTGGGGGGAGGGCAGAATACAAGCCTTCTTTGAATCATGGCGCCAGATAACCAATGATTTCTGAGTCCTCAATATTTAGGATCCCTGAGTCAGGGAAACCCACCTGGGGAGCGGCATAGAACTGCAAGGCAAGATTTTGAGCAAGAAAAGGGCTGGTCTTCCGCCTAGCCACCCCTCTCCCCTACAGGTTGAGCCCTTGGGTTCTGGGGGCCAGGAGGTCTCTGCAGTGGCAGTCCATCATAGTAGTGAGTCCACACAGGCTGGAACCCAGCAAGGTTGGGCAGACAAGCCTGGAGACAATGCTGGCTACTAAACAGGACCTGGAACTAGATAAGACACAGATCAGGCAAGGCAAGGACAAGACTCTTATACAGGCAGGACTGGTCAGGACACTGGAAAAGACAGGACAAGATTCTGGTACAGGCAGGACTGGACAGGACACTGGAAAAGACAGGACAAGATTCTGGTACAGGCAGGACTGGACAGGACACTGGAAAAAACAGGACAAGATTCTGGTACAGGCAGGACTGGATAGAATATTGGAACAGACAGGGCAAAACCAACACATCAGACTAGGACAGGAGTTAGACAAGGCAGACAAGAGAAACACTGAACAAAGAACACAGAAGCCCGAAGCACAAAGGCAGCAAGACTTGGACAGATGGGATAGACCCAAAGGCACCATGGCAGGATACAAGAGAGAATAGCCGGAAGGCCCCAAGGCAGGAAACAAGGCAGGATAGGCCCAAGAGCTTCAAGGCAAAACAAGAAGCTAAAAGGCCCGAAAGCCACAAAGCTAGGTAAGGCAACAAGGAAAGAAGGCCTGTAGGCTATAAGGCAAGACAGGAACAAGGGTCAGGTCAGGTCACAGAGCCAGAGGTGACACCATAAGACAAAGTTAGAATGGCAAGGCAGGTTTACATAGGGCAGGAGCTTGGACATGGCAAAGGCAGTGAGGTGGAGCTTGGCAAGGCTAGTGGTGAAGCTTATTATGGGCCTCTGCTGGTATGGAGGCATCATTGCAGAAGTCAAAAAGGTAGGATAAGGCTGCATAGCAGGCGAAATCCTAACACTCAAAATCTAGAGTCTGCATTTCTCCTGGCTACCATTCCTTCCATATTACTCGACCCTCAATCCAGATCCATTTCACTTGACACAGCTTCATCTGCAAGTACAATCATTCCTTCAACAAAGGGCAATGTTATGGTTTTGGTCTGTATCCTGATATGGTGATCACCACCTTCAGGAGTGACACAGGGCAGGAGGACAGGAAGAACTGCAGCTGATTTGGTGAGGCTGGGTAGAGTCTCTGGAGCTGGGTGCGTGGCTGAGAGGAGTCTCTGGAGCTGGGTGCGTGGTGGTAAAGGTGAACTTCAGGAAACACTGGAACAGAATGTGGGTATGCGTGGATGTGAATGCAGATAAGTGTGAACTGTTACACTGGAACAGAGTGCAGGTATGGGTAAAATCAGAATACATGCAGGTAAGCATGAGACTGGATGTTTCTGGATATGGGACAGGTAGGCAAGGAAGGCCGGGCCAGCCAGGGGAGAGTGCTCATGGGGGGGCCTCTAGTGGTGAGGAGGCTGCACAGCAACCAGAATCATAACAGTACCCCCCCCCCCCCCGGGGGTACTGGCTGAAGGAGGATGCTATGGGCTGGCGTGGACGGATTTCTTTTGTTAAATAGACTTGTTGGATGCAGGTGCCTCTTGCAGGGTGAAGTTGCCTAGATTTCTTCTGGGGTGGTGCGACTGGTTTAAGCCCCTGCTGGAACTGCTGAGAGGCTGGGTCGAGCCCCTGCTGGGGCCGCTGAGAGACAAGCTCAGACCCCTCCTGGGGTGGCATGGTGCAACTGGAGCAGTTATCCCTTTCAGGACTGGCTGGCTGGAAATAAATACCCCCTGTAGGCTGGACTGGCTGGGAGCAAATGCTGTCTGCTGGAAGAATTTGCTGAATGCAGGCACCTCCTGCTAGTCATGGTGCCAGTTTGCAGGCATCTCATGTAAGATCCTGCTGCTAACTGGTCACAAGGTGTAGGACTTTCCATGACTAAATTGGCCATGTTTGACTGAGAAGAGTGTATAGACGTGGCTACAGAGCAATTGGTGGGTAGAAACAAGCTGCCAGTACTCTGATCATGGGTCCCTGGTTCTGATGTGTGGGGTTGCAGATTAGTAAAAGCACAGGCAGTTCTGGAACGTCTTGGGAAGCAGCTCGTCAGCCGTGACTGACCTGCAGCTGTGAAAGGCAGAGCTCTGCTTGGCTTCGTTAGTGTTCTCTGCTCTACAGAACCTTGTTTCTGAGGACTGAGCCTAGAAGTCACTGGAATATTACTGACCAGGTGAGTGCCAGGGTTTTCTGGTAGAGATTTTTTTTCTGAGAGGTTTTCTCTAAGGTGCCATGAGAAGGGGTGCTGAGATTTTTTACCAAGGCAGTGCCAGTTGTAATTACATAGTTTGCCTGGCTAGACACAGACCACAGGTCAATTAGACAGGTTTATGTTTCTTGTGCAACAGCTGGTCTAGTAGCTGTGCAATGGGGGGCAAGCTTTGTCTGGGGGTAGTAAGCTAGAGATACAGGGATATTTCCACCATCTTGGCTTAGGAGAGTTACAGTTCAAGCATTCTTGGTATTCTGAAACATTTTTCTTCTGACAGCTACTGCATGCCCAGCACTCCTGATCTAAAAACTGACAGGCTACACAGTTTTGGTAATGTGGGTAATTCAAAGTTTGATAACGAGTACAGGTAAAATACTGCTGAGTATCAGAAATGTTATGTAGAGCAGAATAAAAAGTTGACTCACTAAACTGGTGCAGACTCCTGTCCCTACATCTGGAGGTGGATGGCTTCGGCATGCTATTATGGTTTTGGGCTGTAGCCTGGTGTGGTGAACATCAACTTCAGGAGTGACACAGGACAGAACAGGAACAATTGTAGGTGATCTGGTACAGGCTGAGAAGAGGAGTCTCTGGAGCTGGGTGCATGGTGGTAAGGGTGAACTTCAGGAAACACTGGAACAGAATGTGGGTATGCGTGGATGTGAATGCAAGTAAGTGTGAACTGTTACACTGGAACTGAGTGCAGGTATGGGTGAAATCAGAATACAGAAACAGCATGCAGGTAAGACAGTCTTCTGATACTGACCTCAGCTTACTCCTGACCTGCCTGCCTGCCTGCCTGCCGCCTGCCTCAAGACCTCAGCCTGCCTTTGACCTCATCTGACCTCCGGAACCTGATCCTGCTTTGCTGACCATTCCTCGGACTGACCTCTGGATCTTGACCCTTGCCTGCCTTACCTCGTCTCCAGATTCTGGCTCTGATCCTCACCTTGTCATTACCAACTCTGTTCTGGTTCTCCTTGTTCCAACCAGCCTCCACCTTCGAACCCGATCGTGCTCCCCCTGTGTCCGTGGGCATGCCGGACTTTCATTCTCTCAGGAGATCCTGCGAGACCCACCTAAGTCCAAGCGGCCTGGGTCCCTACGGGCTCCTCCCGGGGGGGACCTCGGGCTTCCAGTGGTGAAGCTCTTCACAGCTTTTATCTCCTCTAGTGCTCCGTCCCCTGGGGGCAGTTACCACCTGTTCCCTTTAAGGAGGTGTTCCATCACTGTCCCAGGACAAGGGTCCACCCCGGGGCGCAACAGCACAACATAAGGCTCATCCAAGCACTCACTGTTGCAGCTAACCTCAGAGTAGGGAGTAAACAGTCACCATAGCGGATGAATTCCAAAAGTTTTGCATGAAATATAAACAGAGCAACCCCCTGATTGAGAGCCAGTAACAGGTACAAATATCCATTGAGTTTGTAAACTTAGATTGTGCAAGGCCTGCTTTAATTAAATTGTGAACTGGAGACTACCACTTTGCCTTGTCAAATATTTTTAATTATATTTGAACTGTAATAAAAGAAGATATTATGTATGGCGCAATCAGTTTGAATGTCAGCTGCATCATATCCAGCTGCAGGCAAATCTAGTTTTTCCAGCTTGTAAATACTCTCATTTCTGTGGGACCGGGCACCTGGTGTACTAGTCTGAGCTAGGCCCAATATCTGAATATGATTTGGTTCGGCAGGAGCAGTAGGCAACACTTGGCATCTGCCACTGCTAAAAACAGCCTGCAAGACTCCAGAGTGTGATATCAGCCATCTTAAAGACCACATCCAGCTTTAGATAGTCTGTGTGTGTACTTTCTTATCAAGCATTTTTTGGCAATTGTAAGAGTAGGAAGATTTTGGAGTATTCCCAACTCCTTCAACGGCTACCTCCAGTGCCAGACTTTAGCAATGAGACATTTAACAAAGACAAAAATCGTTCAGCTATTATAATCATTTTTTTTTTAACAGTAATAACATTTTGTTAGGCTTGTATGGCTATATTAATCACTGAATTATTCTAGCATCACCCAGTGTGAGAACCTGCAAAAAGAATAAGGACTCTTGTATAGGAATTTTACTTAAAAATTGGATAAAGGGGCTAGGACACCTAATATGCAACTTTTGGTATCATATCACTTGTCATTAGCCAAGAAATTACCAAAAACAACCAAGGTATAATCATTTACCAATCTTTTGGACCTAATTTAGCATTTTTTAGTTTTTTTGTTATGCAGATAAAAATATGAGCTCGATTCCAAAGGTTAAAAACCAAGTCCTTTCTCAACTCAAAGTTCCCATCGGCAGGATGAAACATAGCACGGGGTAATTAGAAACAGAAAAAAATGTAACTTGGTGACTCAGCTCATGTACTCTCTTCAGCAGCGTGAAAACCCATGCTCGCTGCTGGGAAACTGGTCCGACACTGACAACATTTCGACGAAAAGGTCATCTGCTTCAGGGGTAAGGTGGAATTTCTAAAATGTAAGCAAAGAGTGCAAAGGAACCCCTGATGGCGGAAATCTAAATACTAAATCATGGGGTTTGAGGAGGATTGAGGCCCTGGTGTAAGGATCCAATCTCTGGGCTGGGCCCCTGCATTGGCCCTGGGTCTGGGCCAAGGCCTAGGCATCGGAACTCAGCCTCCAGGCTGATCTCTGATGTTAGGCCAAGGCCTAGGCATCGGGGCCTGGCCTCCAGGTCAGGCTTCAGCTTCGGGCCTGGGCCCAGGCTCTGGCCTAGGCTGAGTCCCAGGCATCTGGACCTGGCCTCTGGGCCAGGCCCTGGCATCAGAACTGGATCCCGTCTCTGGCCTAGGCTGAGGTCCAGATGGTGGGATCTGGCCTGGCATGAGATGCCTGACATATCAGGTAAGTGGTGGTCAGGAAATATCCTGACCCTGCAAAATTTTTCTTGGGCCCTAGGCCTTTACTCAGGTCTCGGCTGAGAATCTGGTGTCGGGTCCCGGCCTAGGCCAAGACCCCAGCATTACTCTCAGGCGTAGGCTGTGGCCTATGCCTAGGTAAGGCCCCGGTCTCGAGCCTAGGCTGAGTCACCAGCATTGCACTCTTTGGGCCTCAGCCTATTTCTTTTTTTAAATGAAGGAAACTAATAGTATTTGTTTAATTCAGGGGAACTCTCAATTCATTTTGGGCACCACAAAAGAAACAAATTGGCCTATTCATTTTATTTTTCAAATTCACTTTATCCAAATGCACATCCCTAGCAATCAGCGAAATCAGTGGGAAAAGTGTACATGAGGCTACTTCCCCAATCAATAAGGAAAGCATCCTGAGCTAATCTGAGATCACTAGGTAGAACTGAGCAAAACTGGTCAAGCTTTCTGTTCTGCTCCAACATGAAAAGGTTGATAGATGGCAGATTCCCTAAGTCAAATAGTTGGTTGACTTCTGATTGTTGCAGAGACCACATGTGGATGAAACACTCTGCTGAGGTGACCCACCAAGGTGTTGTAAATCCTAGGGAGATAGGTGACTTACAGGGCAGCAGGATTCTTGATTGCCCTCTGCCAAATCCTTAATGCTTTCTGGCAGAGAGTCGCTGACCCTGTGCCTCATTGTTTGTTGACATAAAACATGCTAATTTAGTTGTCAGTTTGAATCAAAATATTCTTTTCTTGAGGAAAATGCATGAACATTGTCAGAGTATATCTGATTGCTCTTGGTTCCAGTAGATTGATCTGAAAGTGACTTTCCTTGAGATATCAAGTGCTCCTGGGTCTGAATGGATCCTGTGTAGGTGCCCCATACCTTTGGGGAGGTGTCCTTTACTAGAGTTACTTGATGGGGGAGAGTGACAACTGGAGCTCCATCCTGAAGCACAATGTGTTTCAACCACCAGTACAATTTCAGCATCATGTCTACAGAAATCTGTACTATATTTGACAGCATTTATGTTAGTTGATCCCATTGACACCACAGACCCCACTGCCAAACAACGAATATGGTGGGTTAGTAGGACCACATGATTGGCTGCAGCCATAAGACCTAAAGCAACGAGAATCATTTCATTTTCAATTTTTCATTTATTAAAATGTATTTATCGCTAAACACATATGGCCTAAGTGATGTTCAAAAAATAAAACATTCACTCTGGCTGTCACATGCTGAGAAGTCAGCAGCTTGTAAATAAGTGATCTCATGATGCTCACTATAATCTGATGGTAAAGCAGAGTTGCTCTCCGAGGACAGCAGGATGTCAATCATCGCACATGGGTGACATCATATGACTGAGTCTGGCACAGAAAACTTATGTCAAAGTTTCTAGAATTTTGACTGAGCCTCACTGAGCATGCCCATGGCATGCATTATATCATGCGAGGTCCCTTCAGTTTGATAACCTAGCAAAGGAATACACAAAGTGGAGACCCAACTACATGAGGAGATGGATGGTTCTCATGAGGACTGACATCCTGCTGTCCTTGGAGAACATTTGTTAAGGGTAATCAACTTTTGCTTTCTCTGTGGAAAAGCAGGATGGCAGTCCTCACATATGGATGAATTCCTAGCTAAAGTTGAACACCCCCACCCCCCCCAAAAAAAAAGAGGACAACAAAAATAGTGTCAATAGGCACAACCAGGAGAATACTTTTGCTGGCAACAGGCCTTTTTTTTAATATGGATATACCCTAAGCGAGCAGCCTGGATAAAAAACAATTTGCCCTAGGTGGGAACAGTTCTGGAGGACAAAATAGCCAAACCTTCTGTTGCGTGGGTTATCCCTGTCTAAACAGTGTGATGTGACTGAGTGGAGAGAACTCTACATCACAGTCTTGAAGATCTCCTCCAGGGGGACTGCTCATAAGTGAGCCACTGAGGCTGCCATGGCTTCAACAGAGAGAGCCTTGACATAACCCACACGATTCAAGTCCACCCGGGCATAACACAAGTGCCCTGAATGCAAAGCCCATCTATATGAGCTCCCCAACCCAGATTGGTTGCATCCATGGTTAGGACCATTTGAACTGGAGGAATTTGGAAGAGAACACCCTGAACCAAATTGGAATTGTCCTGCCACCAGAACAAGGAATCCCATAGCAGAGTGACCTGGATGCAATCCCAAAATCTTGAGTGGCTTGAAACCACTGCGATCTCAATGTCCATGGGTTCACTGCATGAACAGATGTGCCATGGGAGTAACATGAACTGTTGCGACTATGTGGCCCAACAACTTCAACATGGGCCAAGTTGATGGGAGCACAACATTTTTTTCTGTATGACACACAGCAGCACTAATTCTCTTGAACCTCTGCCACAATGGCCATCAGGGTGGCAGCCCATTGCTGTGGAAGGAAAGCTTTTGCCTGAGTCGTGTCTAGCAGAGCTCTAATAAATTCCAATTGCAGTGATGGGTTGAGGTGAGACTTTGGGTAGTTGATGACAATCCCTAGTAACTCCATCTTCCAGATGGTCATGCACATGGACTCCTCTGCTCCTGCCAGAGATGTGCTCTTTACTAGACAATTGTCAAGATAGGGAAACATGTACGTTCCCAGTCTGTGCATTTGCGCCACTACCACAGCTAAGCATCTCATGAAGACACATGGGGCAGATGTGAGCTCAAACATTAGAACGCAATGCTGGAGGGACAGGTTTCCCACACAAATCTGAGATACTTCCTATGATTGGCGAATATCTTGATGTGAGTGTTTGCATCATTGAGAGAACATAGCCAGTCCCCTTTTTTCAGGAAAAAGATAAAGGTATTCAGGGAAATACTCTTGACCTTCTCTTTTTTTTGATGTGATGGAGTTCCCCTATTTTCTTTGGAATCAGGAAGTACTTGGAGTAAAATCCCTGCACTCTTTGGTAGAACAGGCTCAACCACTCTGGCTATTAAGAGGGAGGAGAGCTCCACAACCAGCACTTCCAGATGCACTGTGTGCTGCCAAGAGAGGTTCAGAGGGCGATTTGGGGGGACACCCAATAAGTTTAATTTGTATTCCAAACAATGCCAAGAACCCACTCATCTGAGGTTATACTGGACCACTGATTCTCATAGAATCATAGCCTGCCCTCAACTTAAAGGTCCCCTGGCAAGGGTACTCGAATGTGGGCTATACTCTATGCAGTCCAATCAAAACCCTGTCCCAGGTACTGGCTGAGATGCCATCTGGGGCTTAGTGTTATGGTTAAATGGTGTTTGGGTGGATTCCTGTGTACTGAGGCTGATGACCACACCCATGGGGAGGAGCCCTGTGAGGCGCCGCAGTACTGGGCTAAACGCAGACGCACAAACACAGAGTTTCATTCTTTTATAAAACAGCTTGTAGTGTGCCACCAGAGGTGGCAGTAGTGAGGTAGTCTGGATGTAGCAGTCTCAGGACCCTCGGCTGAGGGGACCCTTCTCACCCCGTTGGTAAAGGGGGATTCCGTTGTAGATTTTCCAGCAAGGCAGTACTGTGGATGAGATAGACTGAGAGTTAGATTACTCACAAGATGGTTGCTGTTAATATGCGATTCCACCAGGTTGAAGAAGTTGGTAGTGGCACCGAGGCAGGGAGAGCAGGCCCTTGAGGATCGGGTACCTGATCTCTGTAAGGCACCTGAAATGAAGCAGAGGGCCCCCGAGGAGCGGGTACCCAGGTTAGCAATATTCCGAAGGGCAGAGAGAGAGCTTCCAGCGGCAGCAAGGAAGTGGCAGAGTAGCTTAGACTGGCCGAGACCAAGTCCTTGCTAACTCAACGAGCTAGCAACAAAGTATAGGCTATATACCCGGATGGCATGATGTCAGTAGGAGGGAATGCCCCTGAGGTTCGCGCCATAGCTGGAATAAAGATGTGGGTGGCATGCGTGCGCGCACCCTGGTAGACCCTTGGGAGGAGCATGGCGGGAGGCAACACCATAGCCGTTCCGGGGATGCCGGAGAGGTCGGCTTGTAGATGTGGCGACAGCTATTTTCCCTAGGGATGCAGGAGGAGCCATGAACAAGGTGAGGCAAATTTATTTATTTATTTATTTTTATATACCGATGTTCGATTTTACATATCACATCGGTTTACATTTAAACAAAATTTGCAGGAACTCATGTGTTACCTTTGTCAAATACATTAAACAATTAAATAAGGGGATTGTTAACAAGGGATATAAAAGAACATGGGGAATGGCTAACACTACGGGATGCATGAAGAGGTGCACAAAGGGAAGTGCCCCTTTGTCGCTCCCCTTCAGTGCGCGACGCACGGTGCGCAACGCCTGGTGTTCTGGCGCCGTTTAACGTCCGTCACAGTCCTCAGTGACATCAGAGGGGGCGGGTCTCCCGATAGAGGATCACTCACCGCCCCTCCCCTCTCAGTTCCAGATGGATTCTTTCACCTTTTTTTTCTTTCTTTCTGTTTTTCTCATCACTGTTAGTTATTTCAGGGAGCACGGTGGTAATGGTGTGTGGCATCCCTGTGCATAGGCACCTGGAGTTCTGGCGTCGTTTAACGTCCGTCACAGTCCTCAGTGACGTCAGAGGGGGAGGGTCTCCCGATCGAGGATCACTCACCACCCCTCCCCTCTCAGTTCCAGATGGATTCTTTCACCTTTTTTTTTCTTTCTTTCTGTCTTTCTCATCAATGTTAGTTATTTCAGGGAGCCCGGTGGTGATGGTGTGTGGCATCCCTGTGCGCAGGCACCTGGTGTTCTGGCGCCATTTAACCTTAAATGGGGTGAAGCCATCTAGCACTGACGGATGCAACACTTAGGTGCTCTTTGCTGCTTGGGACAGCTGTGAGGGGCCTGCAGAGAGTGGAACTAAGGGGTCATAGCATAGTGTCTACTAAGTCAGAAGAAATGTTTACTCTGCCCCGATTTCAGATACATTGTGGAGGAGGAGGTTGGTTATGGAGGGGGCGTGGAGAGCTACTGGAGTGTTGCACTTTAATCATGAATTTATGCCACTGCATTCATGACTTGATCTCCAAAGAGATTCTCAACCATACATTGTATGTCAGCAAGTCACTCCTGCACTTCTAGATAGAGATCAGAGCCATGCAGCCAGGTGACTATGCACACTCCTATCCCAATGGCAGAGACTCTAGACGCTGCTTCAAAAACATTGTTGGTCTACTGAACCCTGTGTTTTCCACGCTCTAGATCCTTGGTCACTAGTGACTGGAGGGAGTCTTGCTGCTTTTGGGGAAGCTGCTTGGCCACCTCTTGCACTTGCTTCAGAATGTCATGCATATGCCACTATGCAGCTCATGAGCTGCATAGTGGTCTACCAGCTCATGAAGAGCTGGTAGGCCACTATGCAGGTAATGAGCATGACATCCTGCAACATTTATGTTCTTATTTTCCTCCCAAGTGTCCATGGCTCTGGGGTCTCTACATGGTGGCACTGTGGAGTGGGTTCTAGAGCAATTGGCCCACTTGAGAGTGGATTCAACAACTACAGATTGGTGTGGAAGCTGATGCTTGTTGAATACAGGAGCCTTTTGGGTGAGATAAACCGTGACTGTCTTCTTATGCACGGGAACCTCCAAGAGGGGGGTTCTCTTACATCCTCAACAGTAACTCCTGAAGGATCTCAGGCGCTGAGACTGCCACGATCTCCTTAGGAGGCTCCATGTATTGGAGAATATCCAGCATCTTGTGCTTGGAGTCTTCCTCCATTTGTAAAGGGGATTGCTTCTGCTATCAACTTCACAAAATTTGTAAAGAAGAGGTCCTCTGGTGGATGTAAGGAATTGAGCAGAGACTTGAAAAATGACAGTGCCACTCTCAGTGCCATTGATGCCCCAACACTGAGGCCCTAAAGCACCTTTTTCACAGCCAGCTGCACACATCTCTACAATTCCTCTTTAAAGATTGCCCATACCAACATCGACTGGGAGGCAGGAGGAGTAACCATGTCCTCTTTGGAAGTGAGAGGAGAAATAGTAGCTGACACCAGGACTGGTGGAGACCATGGTGAACCCCCAGGAACCTATGAGGATGAGCTCTCCTCACTGTGGGGACACTTCAAGGGGTTTCTTGGCAAGAGCTGGATCATCCCTGTGCTTGGCATGTGCACCAAAGCTTATTCAACTTTCCTTTATCTTCGGCATGGTCCTTCCCTGGTGCCGAGGTCAATGAGGACAAACTCAAAGTTTTTTTCGACCGGGAGGAGCTGGGCGATGGCCTGTCTCCAGGATCCTTACTCGCCACTGATGCCAAAGGAGCCAATGGCCTCCCTGTTGTTGAAGGCTCCACATCCATCAGTGTGGCTCTGTGGTCTTTTGGTGTTGATGCCTCCAATGCCAATACCGATAGATTGGTCTTCTGGTGTTCTGAACAGAGGTTCCATCAAATCTGAGTGGGACCAGCATCCTTTGGGGGCCATTTAAGTGCACGTGCGGTAATTCTGGACATCATGCAATTCCCCCAAGCCGAAGAAACATCTATCAAGGTGATCTGTGATAGACATAGTTCTTGGGCATCACTGGAATCCTGAAAACCTGTCAGTACACAACATACCATATTCAATATAAACTCGTTATCACTATTCATACCCTTTTAAACAATATTCTCTCACCATGGATTGCAGCTACTTTATAAATCTACACTCCAACTTGGACATTATGATCCTCAAACCAAACGACCCCTCCCTAAGACTGATTCACTTAGAGGAAACCAGAGAATGTGCCTTCTCAACCACTGGAGCTGTACGGTGGAACTCACTCCCTATGAAGATAAGAACAATCTTAGATTCAAAATCTTTTAAGAAGACTCTAAAAACACATGTATTTCAAAAGGCCTATTCCTCAATTTGCAAATTAGTGTGTCATGATGCTCAGGCCCTCCAGATTTTTCTATGCAACTGCTCATGACTTGATGTTGTGCATTTTTGATGTTTTATTTTTTATAGACTTATTGTGTATATTATTTTGTATCCTGCCCTGAACTTTGGAAGGATAGGTACATATATTTTAAAAATAATATTAAATAAGTTTCCTAATGCTGCCTTTCCAATTTATTTGTTTTCTCTGGAGGTATCATACATTTTGCATGCTGAATGGGAAAGGCTAGGGAGGGCAGTGGAAAGGGTGGCTAATGTGGGTTAAATGTTATCCTCAACTAAAGCTCAAGTTACAAAAAGTTACAAAGGGAATTACACCCCACCACCCAAGTCTTGATCTGCAGCTATCCCGTTCCCTCCCAGCACCCCATGACTATGATTTGTCTCTGACTCCCATCAAATTCCTACTGCTACTTCCTTCCAGTGGTGTAGCAAAGGTCTCCGGTGCCCAGGGGCCAATACATTTGTGTTGCCTCACCCATGCCACCCCCCTTTCCACTACCACCACCACCACCACCATTCTCCTTGCAGAAATTATTAAGGTCATAGAAACAGCAGACATTTCAAATAAACCCCTCTTCTTGCCTTCTACTTGTGTACAGATGAAAAAATATATAAAAAGAGCCCCCCCCTTCCCGGCACCCCTTTTAGCCTGGCACCTGGGGGATTTGGACCCCTCCGCCACCTCTCGCTATGCCACTGCCTCCTTCCCACTTGCGATTCTCCTCTTTCAGCTGCTACCTGCTCTATGTTTTGTTTGGCGGCTCATGGGACGCCCCCGTGAGCCTCTGCACTCACCCCTGACGCCGTCAAACTGAAGACCTCCTCCAAAGGGGGGATGCTGCTGAGCTTCATGGCAGGATGCCGCCAGCACTATCGCCACTGGTCAACCCTCTTAGGCAGGCACACGCCCAACTGCTGATCATTTAAAGGGCATGTGGTGGGAAAGGGCCTTGCCGCCCACTGATGACATTACCAGCCATAGCCCTTATAAGGGCTCTTCAAACCCCCTTCCTTGCCTGGGCAACAGGTCCTCTAGTGTGCCTATGTGGTCCAGTGCATGTTGCTTCCCTATGCATTGTTCCTTGATTTGTTCTTGTCTGTTCCTTGCTTCGTCTGTTCTTTGTCCTAGCCTTGTTCATGCCCTGCCTTGTCTTGTCCTTTGTTCCCTGTTCCCTTGGCTTGACCTCCTGCATAATGACCCTGGCTTGGATTCAGACCTTCTTTGATTGCTGCTTGGACATGACTCTTTGCTTTGGACCCGACTGTGCTCTGTCTGCTGCCTGCTCCAGCCTCTGGCCTGTTCTCTGTTACCGCTATCTGCTGCCTTCCTCGATCCCTGGCCTATTACTAAACTCTACTGTCTGTCGCCTGCCCTGACTTAGGCTTGGCCTTGGACTCTCTCTCTTGTACTGCCCTAGACATTCACCTAAGACCTGCCGGCCACCAGAACCCAAGGGCTTAACCTGTGGGGGAGGTGGCTAGTATAGGCGAAGCTCCAGCTGATCCCGCCACAGGGCTTCTCTGCCGTTTAACTGTAGGTGTGGGCCTAGTGGGCTTGCTCACTAGGCAGCGCCAATCACATCACAAAGGGTCTACTCTTCCCACGAGCCTTATACTCTAGGTACTCTCTCTTTCTGGCCCTGCATGGGCCTTCTCATCTGATGGTGTCAGCCTCCTCCTGCATATTTCCTGCTCTGTGCAAGATGATAATCTGGGACCCAATTTTATTGCATTTCTCTTCTAGCAATTTCTTCAAAGGAAAAGTGCTTATCATGAACTTTTACCCTGTCTCTGTCCTCTCTTTCCTGTATGTTTCTGCTGTTCTCACTATCCTATCTCCCTGTGTTGTTTGAGCCTCATCTACTGTCTTTCCTCTGTGCCTGTGCTCTTCTCTCATTCCTTCCTTTCTATATTTGTCCCTATTCATTTGTCTCACTTTGCTGTCTCTCAGCTATTTCCCTGTGTCACTTCTTCCTTTTTTCCATTATGTGTCCTTTCTCTTCTCTTTTTTTATCTCCTCTCTTCCTGTATGATTTTGCTTTCTTATTTCCATCCCTTAATTTATCTTCTGTGCATCTCTGCTCTTCTATCATCTCTGTCCCCATCTGTCTTACTCCTCTCTTCCTCCCTCCCAACCTACTTGTGCCTCTTCCATGTGTCTCACTCTTCTGTCTCTCCCACTATCTCCTTCAGTGTCTCTCATCTCACCCCGTGTAACTCTATTCTTTTCTCCCTGTTCCTGAGCATCTCCTTCCTTTGATCCCCCTTCTTCTCTAAGAGAATAACTTTCAAAACTGCTCGTGTGTGCTCATTTAAGTGTGTATATGGGTGCATGCAAAGTTGCTACTGTATTTTGTAACCTGCATGCATACAGTTTGCAGAGGTTATAAAATCGAGTATGAGTGCACAAATGCTTGCATATATAAAAACCAAGAACTGTGCAAGTTCAGACTTTTCTGGAAAAGTAGTGGCAATTATTTATTTATGTATTTATTTATTTATTTAAAATTTTTATAGACCGACATTCATCAGGGATATCACATCGGTTCACATTGTAACGCAAACAGACGCCTGGGGAGGCGTTTTACATCAAACAGAGTTATATCAACAATTTATAACAAATTAACAAAAGAACAATTGAGGGGGGGGGTAAGAGGGGGAATATAAGGAGGGTAAGTAACATTGAATGTTAAATGTTAAGAATAGGCTTTACTAATATATATAAAATAAAATAATATTATAACAGTATATACATATCCAATATGAGGCGATGACATATTAAATAAATTTGAGTATAGTTTGAGAGGAGAGGGGGGTAGAGGAACCTAGGGGGGGGGGGGGAGAGGGAAGGAGGGTATTATTGAGATAAGTTTTGATTTATCCGGGGGGGAGAGGGAAGGAGGGTATTATTGAGATAAGTTTTGATTTATCCGGCTAAGTAGCAGCATTTAAGTACATAAGAAATTGCCATGCTGGGTCAGACCATGGGTCCATCAAGCCCAGACATCCTGTTTCCAACAGAGGCCAAAAACCAGGCCACAAGAACCTGGCAATTACCCAAACATTAAGAAGATCCCATGCTACTGATGCCAATAATAACAGATGCCATTCCCTAAGTCAGCCTGATTAATAGCAGTTAATGGACTCTCCTCCAAGAACTTATCCAAACCTTTTTAAAACCAACTACACTAACTGCACTAACCACATCCTCTGGCAACAAATTCCAGAGCTTAATTGTGCATTGAATGAAAAAGAATTTTCTCCGATTAGTCTTAAATGTGCTACTTGCTAACTTCATGGAGTGCCCCCTAGTCCTTCTATTATCCGAAAGTGTAAATAACCAATTCACATCTACTCGTTCAAGACCTCTCATGATTTTAAAGACCTTTATTAAATCCTCCCTCAGCTGTCTCTTCTCCAAGCTGAACAGCCCTAACCTCTTTAGTCTTTCCTCATAGGGGAGTTGTTCCATTCCCCTTATCATTTTGGTAGCCCTTCTCTGTACCTTCTCCATGGCAACTATATTTTTTGAGATGTGGTGACCAGAATTGTACACAGTATTCAAGGTGCGGTCTCACCATGGAGTGATACAGAGGCATTATGACATTTAGCCAGATAAGTCTGAAAAGCGCTACTTGTCCATCTAAGTTGCGCTTTTCAAACTTATCCAATTATGTAAGACAGCTGGATAAGTTTAAAAAAAAAATGCTAACTATCCAGATAAGTTCAAATTTGTCTATCTAAGTAGCAGCAAAAGCGCAACTTAGCCAGAAAAGTCAGAATTTAGCCAGATAAATGTGCGCAAATGATATAACGATATATTTGTACTTCCAGTTTTAAAGGAATATGCAAATAGATTTTACTTGCATTATTTAGATGCATTTACCCACATAAGTCAGCTTTTACACATTCAAGTCAGGGGATTTTCTAATATTTGAATGAAATAAGTAACCTGTTTTATCAATTAGTAAAACCTAGTTCATCCAGTCCATCTGCAGCTCATGAAGACCCTCCTAGCTCTTCAGCCTGAAGTCCCTCCCATTTCAGCAGATGCCCCACCCAGTCATTTTTTTACTTTTAAGATATTTTTGATCACGTATGCCAGATAATGACTAGGTGTAAATATACCCAAGTAAAAGACTTGGTGCGCATCACTTTGCCAGGTTGTAAAATAACAACTTGCATAAATGTTGGCCCATTCCCAGAATGTCCTGGTCCACCCCTTTTTTACATATGCAAATTTACTCATGGACCCTGATTTATGTGTATATTTTGCAATTTTTAAAATAGCATACGCTCGCATATATACTATTTTACATGCCCATGTGCTATTTCTTACACATGCACCTTTTCAAAATTCACCTTCAAGTATCTTTGTACTTCTCTCTCCCTTCTCTCCTGTGTATCTCTCTGCAACTCTTATTCCTCTCTTCCTTTCATCTGCCTTTTCTCTTCTCTCCCCACATTCTGTATATCTCTGTCTTATATTTCTCTGCTCCTCTCTCTCCTCTGTGCGTCTCTGCTCTTCTCTCATCATTTTCCCTGGGTGTCTCTGCTCATCTTTCTACCCTTTCACCTGGGAGTGTCTCTTCATCATTCTCTCTCTCTCTCTCTCCTAATTACTTGTATGTGTCGGCCCTTCTCTTTCCCTCCCTCCCTATGTATCTCTTCCCTATCCCTGTTTTTCTCTCTCTGCTCTTCTCCAGGGCTGGTGGAAAGGTAGCAAGCGCCCTAGGAGAACTATCAGCCTTGAGTTCCCCCCCCCCTCTCCCCCCACAGACTTATCTACTGACTGAGACAGGAAGGGAGAGCAGGAAAAACAGCAGCAGAGACCGTGATCGCTAGCCATCTGGGGCCTGACCTGGAAGTGAGGGGGAGGGCATTAAGAGACTGAGCCATCAGTGAGTGGGAGCACGGCTTGGCAGCTCCCCTCCAATCAAAAGAAAAGAGAGATCTGGCATAAGAGAGACAACAGGAATGCTTCAGCTTAGCTGCCACTGTTGGTGAGTGGCGAGGCGGACCCAGAAGTACTTGATCCTTCTTAAAAAATGGGTGGGCAGCCCCAGGAGGTTCCTAGGATTTTGCTGCCCCTCCCCCCCAATTTTGGCATTATAGGCAACTATTTAGCTTGCCTAATGGAAGAGCTGGCCCTGCGCTTCTCTCTCTCTCTCTCTCCATGTGTGTATCTCTGTTCTTCCCTCACCACTCTCTCCTTGTAAATCTCTTGCAGTTTGGTGGTAGTGAAGGCAAAATTTGTGGTTCCAAAGATTTCACCGTTTGTGGCACCAGGTGGGCAGCTTTAGTCTGTGCTGCTCTTATATGCTGGGTGTTGCTGGTGGAAAGTCACAGGAGATGTGCCATGTACATTGGTCTTCATACTGAGGGAGTACCGGGACAGGACAGAGCCTAAATTGAGCTTATAATTCTGCAAGAAGGCAGAGCGGATCCCTGAGAAACGATGTCCCTTAAATGCCTCGGGTCTGTGCCAGATAGATCCTGTAATATCTCGTATGAAAAGAAAAATCAAACAGAATACATTCAGTATTTGTATCACTTTAAAATTAGAATTGAAACTGGGGGGGGAGGCACCAGAGAGCTTGCTGCCAGATATGCGAGAGAATTGCTCTCTGAGGATCAAGCCAAAAATCAGCACACACTGCCAGAAAAACTACTATTTCTTCCAGATATTTATCTTAGGAGATAACTGTTATGGGCAGTAAATAAATCAGGTAAATGGAATAGAAGCAGCTTTTACAATGTTATTCGATGTCAAAAGATCCAAGAAAGACCTTCCATCACAGCAGAAAATGGCTGCTGGCAAGAAAACTAAAACTGACACCTCTCTTAGCCTGATCACAAAAGAGCTGCATTCCTGAAGGTACTAATGACAAGGGATCATGGAGAAGCTAAAGAAATTAAGAGGTCAGTTTTCAAAGGGTTTAAGTGCTTAACTTTGGCAGCTTTTTTTTTTTTATATATATATATATGAGCCTCTCTAATGCAGATGGCTTCCTTTACAGCACGATGTTCTTTTATTTAAAAGAGGAACACAGGACTCTACCTACCCTTTCTGGGTGTAGTATAATCAGTTGCACAGAGGGGGTAATCAAACCAAGCACTACTAAAGTTTAGTTACATATAAGATTCTAGCACAGCTCATCCAGCACTGCTTACCTGGTTTCCTGCTTTGGCTAAGTCTAATTTTAATATGATTTTATTCTGTATTTTCCCCAATATAGTTTGCTTTTATCACTGCTGTTTAGAATTTGTTCTTGTGGTGGGCAGGATTATTGTTTTCCAAAAGACGTTGCTAAATTCTCCTGTTCTGCTTCTGTCTTGTGTGCGGCTGGAAAGAGAATGCCAAGTGAAAAATTCAGATCATACATTATCAGGCACTTAAACTAGGAAGTGGGGGTGGCAGGAGGTGGCAAGTGAATTTGGCATGTCACCCAACAGGAAGAGGGGAAGAGTAAGGAACAAAATCAATCCAAAAAAAAGCAGAAAAGGAGACTATGAAGACCAGCTGGAAGGCTATGACTACAAGTGCTCGTAGTCTGGGCAACAAAATCCCAGACCCGCAGGCCCTAATGGTGGAGGCGGACTTGGACATTATTGCAGTAACAGAGACCTGATTCACTGATTCTCATGACTGGGATACGGCCATCCTGGGTATAACTTGCTATGAAAGGACAGAGAGGACACAAAAGAGGGAGGAGTAGCTTCTTATATAAAAAAGCAATATCCAAGTAACTGAATTGCAAGGGTTGTGGGGTAAAGAAGAAGCCTTATGGCCCATCCTAAAAAGAGAAGTTGGTGCTTCCATTTTTACTGGTGTGATCTACAGGCCACTGACTCAAACAGAAGAACTGAACAGAGAATTTATTGAAGACATCCAAAAGGTGGGAAAGAAGGGCAAAGTGTTGCTTGTTGGAGATTTTAATCTGCTGGATATGGTTTAGAGTATCCCTTCTGTGGAATCTAAGAGAAGTAGAGAGATAGTGAATGCCCTTCAACGGGCTCTGCTCAAACAAATGGTAATGGAACCCATGAGAGAGGGTGTAATACTTGATCTAGTGCTCACTAATGGTGATAAATGTCTCAAATGTTAGAGTAGCAAATAGGGCACAGATAAGTCATGCAAAGACCCAAGTTTTTTTTAATTTCAAAAATACGGACTTTGTCAAAATGGGGATGTACCTGGAGGAAGAACTGGAAGACTGGGAGGAAATGGGTGAGGTGGAACAACAGTGGGCAACAGCCCTTATGGAAAGTTTAATCATTCCCTTGTAGGACACTAGCTGATTAATTAGTAAATTCACCTGTAAATTTAAAGTACTCTAATTCCAACTCCCTTAGTATCCTAAACTTAACTAGGAACTCAACAAAATTAAGATGAAGACAGCTGTCCAGTAGCAAGAAGGGGACTTTCCAGTCTTTTGCATTGAGTGTCACATGTATGATTTTTTTACCCACCGGTGAGAGATTGTATGTGTGCACCTGGTGCAAAGAGCTCCTGGCTCTCAGGGAATGAGTCCAATCTCTAGAGGCTAGAGTGGCAGGCTTGGAGGAGCTGAGGCAGACAGAGAGGTATATTGATGAGACCTTCAGGGACATAGTAGCCAAGTCCCAAATCCAGTCTGGCAGCCCAAGTGCTGCCTTGGATCAGAAAGGTCTCCCAGTAGGAGAACATCACCCTGGTGTAGCAGGAAGTGATCCTGTATCAAGGACCTGCTCTCCAGGTGATGAACTGTCCTCTCACACTGAGGACAAGTCTCCTAGGGCTACTGCCCAGGAGGGAAGGGTTAGACTGGCCATCATAGTTGGTGATTCGATTATTAGAAATGTAAATAGCTGTGTGGCTGGTGGACGTGAGGACCGCCTGATAACTTGCCTGCCTGCTGCGAAGGTGGTGCACCTCACGTGTCACCTAAATAGGATTATAGACAGTGCTGGGGAGGAGCTGGCTGTCGTGGTACATGTGGGCACCAACAACAGAAGAAAATGTGAGAGAGAGGTTCTGGAAGCCAAATTAAGGATTTTAGATAGAAAACTGAAATCCGAACCTCCAGGGTGGCATTCTCTGAAATGTTTCCTGTTCCACATGCAGGACC
This sequence comes from Rhinatrema bivittatum, assembly GCF_901001135.1. Taxonomy (NCBI): domain Eukaryota; kingdom Metazoa; phylum Chordata; class Amphibia; order Gymnophiona; family Rhinatrematidae; genus Rhinatrema; species Rhinatrema bivittatum. Next base: position 257,847,040 of record NC_042616.1, on the reverse strand, counting down.
CCAGAGGCAGGCAGAGCTCCAGAGTCTCAGTACATGGATGAGAAAATGGTGTAGGGAAGAGGGATTCAGTTTTGTAAGGAACTGGGGAAACCTTTGGGGAAGGAGGAGACTTTTCATAAAGGATGGGCTCCACCTTAATCAGAATGGAACCAGGCTGCTGGCACTAACTTTTAAAAAGGAGATAGAGCAGCTTTTAAACTACAACAATGGGGGAAAGCTGACAGTCACTCAGCAGTGCATGGTTCGGAGGAATGTATCCTTGAAAGCACCCCAACAGAGAGCAAATGTAGTTCATGTGCCTATATGTAAAAACTCACCTGAGCTAAAGATTTCCAAATTATCCCTATCAACTGAAAAGCAGGTTGTTAATGCAAACAAAAAACAGACATTTCAAAAATACACTTTGAAATGTCTGTATGCCAATGCCTGAAGTCTAAGAAGTAAGATGGGAGAATTAAAGTGTATAGCAGTAAATGATGAGATTGACATAATTGGCATCACAGAGACCTGGTGGAAAGAGGATAACCAATGGGACAGTGCTATATCAGGGTACAAATTATATCGCAATGATAGGGAGGATCAACTTGATGGGGGTGTGACACTTTATGTCTAGGAGAGTACAGAGTCCAACAGGATAAAGATCATACAAGAAACTAAATGCTCAGTAGAATCTATATGGGTAGAAATCCTATGTGTGTTGGGTAAGAGTATGTGATAAGAATATAATACCATCCGCCTGGACAAAATGATCAGATAGATGATGAAATGCTAAGAAAAATCAGGGAAGCTAATCAGTTTGGCAGTGCAGTAATAATGGGAGATTTCAATTACCCCAATATTGACTGGGTAAATGTAACATGTAATGTTACTTTATATACCGTTGCTTCTTGCAAATTTGATTATATGTACAGCCGTCATAAGCTTTGTTGATTAATTTAATTGTTTCATTTTAATCTTGTCATTTAATCTATGGTTGAATTTTGCTACTTTTAACTCAGTTTTTAGATCTGTATCTTCATAGCCTGTCTTTGGTTATTGTTATCCTGTTTTTCCCCTATCCCTTGTTATACTGTATTTTCCACACCTTTTGTTAAAATGTGAACCGGCATGATGTTTCTGACGAATGCCAGTATATAAAAGCAGTTAATAAATAAATAAATAAATAAATAAATAAATAACATCAGGATTTGCTAGAAACATAAAGTTCCTAGATGTAATAAATGACTGCTTCATGGAGCAGTTGGTTCAGGAACCAATGAGAGAAGGAACTATTTATGCAGGATTTGGTGAGAGAGGTAATGGTGGTGGGGGCACTTGGCAATAGTGATCATAACATGATCAAATTTGAACTAAGAACATAAGAACATAAGAAAATGCCATACTGGGTCAGACCAAGGGTCCATCAAGCCCAGCATCCTGTTTCCAACAGTGGCCAATCCAGGCCATAAGAACCTGGCAAGTACCCAAAAACTAAGTCTATTCCATGTAACCATTGCTAATGGCAGTGGCTATTCTCTAAGTGAACTTAATAGCAGGTAATGGACTTCTCCTCCAAGAACTTATCCAATCCTTTTTTAAACACAGCTATACTAACTGCACGAACCACATTCTCTGGCAACAAATTCCAGAGTTTAATTGTGCGTTGAGTAAAAAAGAACTTTCTCCGATTAGTTTTAAATGTGCCCCATGCTAACTTCATGGAGTGTCCCCTAGTCCTTCTACTATCCGAAAGAGTAAATAACCGATTCACATCTACCCGTTCTAGACCTCTCATGATTTTAAACACCTCTATCATATCCCCCCTCAGTCGTCTCTTCTCCAAGCTGAAAAGTCCTAACCTCTTTAGTCTTTCCTCATAGGGGAGTTGTTCCATTCCCCTTATCATTTTGGTAGCCCTTCTCTGTACCTTCTCCATCGCAATTATATCTTTTTTGAGATGCGGCGACCAGAATTGTACACAGTATTCAAGGTGCGGTCTCACCATGGAGCGATACAGAGGCATTATGACATTTTCCGTTTTATTCATCATTCCTTTTCTAATAATTCCCAACATTCTGTTTGCTTTTTTGACTGCCGCAGCATACTGAACCGACGATTTCAATGTGTTATCCACTATGACACCTAGATCTCTTTCTTGGGTTGTAGCACCTAGTATGGAACCCAACATTGTGTAATTATAGCATGGGTTATTTTTCCCTATATGCATCACCTTGCACTTATCCACATTAAATTTCATCTGCCATTTGGATGCCCAATTTTCCAGTCTCACAAGGTCTTCCTGCAATTTATCACAATCTGCTTGTGATTTAACTACTCTGCACAATTTTGTGTCATCTGCAAATTTGATTATCTCACTCGTCGTATTTCTTCCAGATCATTTATAAATATATTGAACAGTAAGGGTCCCAATACAGATCCCTGAGGCACTCCACTGTCCACTCCCTTCCACTGAGAAAATTGCCCATTTAATCCTACTCTCTGTTTCCTGTCTTTTAGCCAGTTTGCAATCCACGAAAGGACATCGCCACCTATCCCATGACTTTTTACTTTTCCTAGAAGCCTCTCATGAGGAACTTTGTCAAACGCCTTCTGAAAATCCAAGTATACTATATCTACCGGTTCACCTTTATCCACATGTTTATTAACTCCTTCAAAAAAATGAAGCAGATTTGTGAGGCAAGACTTGCCCTGGGTAAAGCCATGCTGACTTTGTTCCATTAAACCATGTCTTTCTATATGTTCTGTGATTTTGATGTTTAGAACACTTTCCACTATTTTTCCTGGCACTGAAGTCAGGCTAACCGGTCTGTAGTTTCCCGGATCGCCCCTGGAGCCCTTTTTAAATATTGGGGTTACATTTGCTATCCTCCAGTCTTCAGGTACAATGGATGATTTTAATGATAAGTTACAAATTTTTACTAATAGGTCTGAAATTTCATTTTTTAGTTCCTTCAGAACTCTGGGGTGTATACCATCCGGTCCAGGTGATTTACTACTCTTCAGTTTGTCAATCAGGCCTACCACATCTTCTAGGTTCACCGTGATTTGATTCAGTCCATCTGAATCATTACCCATGAAAACCTTCTCCATTACGGGTACCTCCCCAACATCCTCTTCAGTAAACACCGAAGCAAAGAAATCATTTAATCTTTCCGCGATGGCCTTATCTTCTCTAAGTGCCCCTTTAACCCCTCGATCATCTAACGGTCCAACTGACTCCCTCACAGGCTTTCTGCTTCGGATATATTTAAAAAAGTTTTTACTGTGAGTTTTTGCCTCTACAGCCAACTTCTTTTCAAATTCTCTCTTAGCCTGTCTTATCAATGTCTTACATTTAACTTGCCAATGTTTATGCTCTATCCTATTTTCTTCTGTTGGATCCTTCTTCCAATTTTTGAATGAAGATCTTTTGGCTAAAATAGCTTCTTTCACCTCCCCTTTTAACCATGCCGGTAATCGTTTTGCCTTCTTTCCACCTTTCTTAATGTGTGGAATACATCTGGACTGTGCTTCTAGAATGGTATTTTTTAACAATGACCACGCCTCTTGGACATTTTTTACTTTTGTAGCTGCTCCTTTCAGTTTTTTTCTAACAATTTTTCTCATTTTATCAAAGTTTCCCTTTTGAAAGTTTAGCACGAGAGCCTTGGATTTGCACACTGTTCCTTTTCCAGTCATTAAATCAAATTTGATCATATTATGATCACTATTGCCAAGCGGCCCCACCACTGGAAGGGGGACAATAAGTAAGTCTGCAGCTCTATCATTAAATTTTCAAAAGGGAAACTGATAAAATGAGGAAAATAGTTAGAAAAAAACTGAAAGGTGCAGCTGCAAAGGTTAAAAATGTTCAACAGGCATGGACATCGTTTAAAAATAAAATCTTAGACGCGCAGTCCAGCTGTATTCCATGCATTAAGAAATGTGGAAGGAAGGTAAAACAATTACCGTCATGGTTAAAAGGTGAGGTGAAAGAGGCTATTTTAGCCAAAAAACATTCTTCAAAAATTGGAAGAATGATCCATCTGAAAAAAATAGGAAAAAGCATAAGCAATGTCAAGTTAAGTGTAAAACATTGATAAGACAGACGAAGAGAGAATTTGAAATAAAGTTGGCCGTAGAGGCAAAGACTTATAATAAAATCTTTTTAAAATATATATGAAGCAAGAAACCTGTGAAGGAGTCAGTTGCACCATTAGATGACCAAAGAGTTAAAGGGGCTCTTAGGGAAGATAAGGCCATTGCACAAAGACTAAATGAATTCCTTGCTTCTGTGTTTACTAATGAGGATGTTGGGGAGATACCAGTTCCGGAGAAGGTTTTCAAGGGTGATAAGTCAGATGACCTGAACCAAATCACTGTGGACCTGGAAGATGTAGTAGGCCAGATTGACAAACTAAAGTGTAGCAAATCACCTGGACCAGATGGTATGCATCCTAGGATTCTGAAGGAACTAAAAAATGAAATTTCAGATCTATTAGGTTACAAATTTTGACTATCATTAAAATCATCCATTGCACCGAAATACTAGAGGGTTGTCAATGTAACCCTAATATTTAAAAAGGGCTCCAGGGACAATCCGGGAAACTATAGACCAGTGAGCCTGACTTCAGTGCTGGGAAAAATAGTGGAAACTATTCTAAAGATCAAAATCACAGAGCATATAGAAAGACATGGTTTAATGGAACACAGTCAACATTGATTTACCCAAGGGAAGACTTGCCTAACAAATCTGCTTCATTTTTTTGAAGGGGTTAATAAACATGTGGATAAAGATGAACCGGTAGATGTAGTGTATTTGAATTTTCAGAAGGTGTTTGACAAAGTGCCTCATGAGAGGCTTCTAAGAAAACTAAAAAGTCATGGGATAGGAGGCGATGTCCTTTCGTGGATTACAAACTGGTTAAAATTTTCTCAATGGAAAAGGGTAAACAGTGGAGTGCCTCAGGGATCTGTACTTGGACCGGTGCTTTTCAATATATTTATAAATGATCTGGAAAGGAATACGATGAATGAGGTTATCAGATTTGCAGATGATACAAAATTATTCAGAGTAATTAAATCACAAGCAGATTGTAATACCTTGCAGGAGGACCTTGCGAGATGGAAGATTGGGCATCCAAATGGCAGATGAAATTTAATGTGGACTAGTGCAAGATGTTGCATATAGGGAAAAATAACTCATGCAGTAGTTACACGATGTTAGGTTCCATATTTGGAGCTACCACTCAGGAAACAAATCTAGGCATCATAGTGGATAATACATTGAAATCGTCGGTTCAGTGTGCTGCAGTAGTGAAAAAAGCAAACAGAATGTTAGGAATTATTAGGAAGGGAATGGTGAATAAAACGGAAAATATCATAATGCCTCTGTATCGCTCCATGGTGAGACCGCACCTTGAGTACTGTGTACAATTCTGGTCACCGCATCTCAGAAAAGATATAGTTGCGATGGTGAAGGTACAGAGAAGGGCAACCAAAATGATAAAGGGGATGGAACAGCTCCCCTATGAGGAAAGGCTAAAGAGGTTAGGGCTGTTCATCTTGGAGAAGAGACAGCTGATGTTGCGGTCCTGGCCGTGAGCACCACGACCAGGCCCTTACCTTCTTGGTCCCGGACCTGCTCCTGCTTCCGGAGCCCTGGCTTGCGGCCTGTTTGGCAGCGTCCCCGCTGGGGCTGCGCCGCCGCAAAGGTGCCTGAGGAAGCCCTGCTCCTAGGCGCGCGTGCGCGCCACTTGGGCGCCTTTCTAGCCTGTTTCCCGCCAGTGGTGACTCCGCCCAGTTCCTGACGTCAGACGCCGCAGCCTTGATAAGCCAGCTGTGGCCATCCAGTCCTCGCCTTGCAACGGGTTAGCTTCCCGGTTTCCTGTTGCGCTGGGCCCCGGAGTGATTCGCTTGGCTTCGTTGCTCCATCCCTGCTACAGTACCAGCTTGGTTCCTGTTTACCTGCTACAGTACCAGCTTGGTTCCTGTTTACCTGCTACAGTTCTTGCCTGGTTCCAGTACCCGAGTCTTGCTACAGTACCTGCTTGGTTCCAGCACCCGAGTCTTGCTACAGTACCTGCTTGGTTCCAGCACCCGAGTCTTGCTACAGTTCCTGCCTGGTTCCAGTACCCGAGTCTTGCCACAGTTCCTGTCTGGTTTCAGAACCCGAACCCAGTTACAGTATTGCTACTGTCCTAGTCTGGTTCCAGTTACCTGTCCTGATCCACAACCCGCCTAAGTCCCAGCGGCTGGGCCCCTACAGGCTCCTCCCGGGGGGGGGGGGGCTTCGGCTTCCAAGGGTGAAGCCACCTAAGTCCCAGCGGTTGGGCTCCTACGGGCTCTTCCCTGGGGAGTACCAGCTTCCAGGGTGAAGAGCATCTACGTCCCACCTGAACATCTGCCTCCTGGCCTGCTATTCATTAGAGACATTGACCATCTATTCCCAGTCTCCAGCAGGTCGGCCCAAGGGTCCACTAAACTGAGACTCCCACAACAGCTGAGGGGGGATATGATAGAGGTCTTTAAAATTATAAGAGGTCTTGAACAAGTAGATATGAATCGGTTATTCACACTTTCGGATAATAGAAGGACTAGGGGGCATTCCATGAAGTTAGCAAGTAGCATATTTAAGACTAATTGGAGAAAATTCTTTTTCACTCAATGCACAATTAAGCTCTGGAATTTGTTGCCAAAGGATGTGGTTAGTGCAGTTAGTGTAGCTGGGTTCAAAAAAGGTTTGGATAAGTTCTTGGAGGAGAGTCCATTAACTGCTATTAATCAAGTTGACTTAGGGAATGGCCTCTGCTATTAATTGCATCAGTAGCATGGGATCTTCTTAATGTTTGGTTACTTGCAGGTTCTTGTGGCCTGGTTTGGCCTCTGTTGGAAACAGGATGCTGGGCTTGATGGACCTTGGTCTGCCCCAGCATGGCAATTTCTTATGAGCTATTTCAAAGGCAACAAATCTATATGCTAGAAAAGTAAATAAGAGTAAGAGGAAAAAGAAACTGATCTGGTTCTCTAAGGAGGTGGCCAAAAAAATAAAGGCAAAAAGAATAGCGTTAAAGTATAAAGGATCCCAAAAAAGGGAACACAGGGAAGAATATCTGTTAAAACTGAGGGAGACGCAGAAAGAAATAAGGAAAGCAAAAGGTTAAGTGGAAGAAAGAATTGCCAAAGAGGTAAAGCAAGGAGACAAAACATTTTTCAGATATATCAGTGAAAAAGTGAGGTCAGAAGTGGTATAGTGAAATTGAAAAGTGAGAAGGAGCAATGTGTAGAGAGTAACAAAGAAATGGCAGAAATATTAAACAAATACTTCAATTAGGTGCTCACTAAAGGAGACCCTGGCGAAGGACCATTGCAGGTTAACAAGACCATAGTTGGGGATGGAGTAGATAAAACTCCATTTACAGAAGAGAATGTATGGGAGGAGCTAGGCAAACTGAAAGTGGACAAGGCCATGGAGTTGGATGAGGTACACCCCAGGACACAGAGATCTCAGAGATGTGTTGGTGGGTCCACTGAAAGACCTGTTCAATAGATCCCTGGAAACTGGAGTCATACTGCAGGATTGGAGAAGAGTGGTGGTAGTCCCACTTCAAAAGAGGGGTAGAAAAGAGGATGCCGGAAACTACAGGCTGGTTAGCTTTACCTTTGTGGAGAGAAAATTAATGGAGACTCTGCTGAAGGAAAGGATAGTGAACTCTCTCTACAATGCGGTGGACCCGAGGCAACATGGATTCACAAGGGGAAGGTCCTGTCAGACAAATCTGATTATTTTTTTTGATTAGGTGACTAGAGAATTGGATCGAGGAAGAGTGCTCAATGTGATCTACTTGCATAATAAAATGAGAAGCTAGGGAATGAGTGCCAAGGTGGTGGTGTGGATTACAAACTGGTTGACTAATAGGAGAGAAAGTGTAATTGTAAATGGAACCTACTCTGAAGAGAGTGCCACAGGGTTTGATTTTGGGACCAATTCTGTTCAATATCTTTGTGAGCACATCACGGAAGGGAAACAAGGTAAAATTTGTCTATTTGCAGATGATACTAAGATCTGCAATAGAGTGGACATGCCTGAAGGAGTAGAGAGAATGAAAAGAGATTTAAGAATGCTGGAAGCAGGGCCAGTGGAAGCACTAGTATTAGGGGGCGCCGCGAGCAGTTGTGTCCCGAGGGGAGCCAATGCCCCCGGGCGCAGGGAGGCTCATGCGGCTGCAGGTGGACCTCATCCCACTGGTGGCTAAGCAGAGACACATAGCAGGCAGATCGGCAGGGCCGTGGTGGAGCTCACTTCACCACAGCCTGAAGAAAAAGGTCGCGTCTAAGCCTGCAGGTGCTCCTCCTCCTTCCTGCCCATGCAGCCCCGGAAGAAAACGTTGCCGGAACCGCGTGGGCAGGAAGGAGGAGGAGCATCAGCTGCGGGCAGAAGAAGAGCAGTGCTTATGGGCCGCCGTGAATCCCAAGTCGCAGTGGCCCAAGAAGAAGAAGATGCCCGGTAGCAGGGCCACCGCGGATCCCACATTGCGGGCAGCCCAAGAAGATCAGGGCCGCTGCAGATGCCATCCTGCGGCGACCCGTGAAGAGGAGGCCCAGAGGTGAGAGAGAGGCTGAGGGCCTGTAGAGTGTGTATGTGTGCATGTATGAAATGAGTTGAGAGATTGTATGTGTGAGAGTGAGTTGAGAGACTGTGTGTAGGAGTGAGGACCTGAATGTTTGCAGAGACAGCATGTGAGTGCCTCTGTGTGTATGTGAGAGAGATAGCATGTGACAGTGAGAGCCTGTGCTTGAGCAAGACAGCATGTGGGAGTGAGAGAGAGCCTGTGTGTGTGAGTCAGACAGCATGTGCCAGTGAGAACCTGTGTGTATGAATGATTGTATGAGAGAGAGCATGTGACAGTGAGAGCCTGTATGTGTGTGTATGAGAGAGAGAAAGCATGTGAGAAGGAGAACCTGAGTATGTGTTTGAGGGAAGAAGATGGCGAGAAAAGAAATAGAAAACAAGACAATATAAAAGGAAGTGGCAAAAAATAAGAAAGGGAAGGTGGAAAAAAAAAGCCTGTGACCAACCAATTAGAAAACTAAGATCAGACAGCAAAGGCAAAAAAAAATAAATTACTTTTTAGTGATTGGCACATGTAATCTTTGGGAATGTGCAAAAGTAGCACTTTCTCTATGCGGATCTCACAATGTATGAGATCAGCGTGGAGAAAGTGGAAGCCCACGGGGCCTGCACAGAGGAGGCAGCAGAATGGGCTTCAGTGCCAGTAGCAGCAACCGGCACCTCCCCAATAGCCATGCGGCATCAGTGACAGTGGCAGCAGAGAAATGAGAAAGACTCTGAGGTTGCTGGCAAAAGAAAGAGAGAGGGGGGTCTGCCTTTAGTGTGTGCATGTGTATGAATGGGAGTCTGCCTGGGGGTGTATGTGTGTGAATGCATGGGTGCCTGCCTGAGGGTGTGTCTGTGTATGAGAATGAATGGGTGTCTTCCTGGGGTTTGTATGTGTGAGAATAGGTGCCTGCCTGTGTGTGGTGTATGTGTGTGTGTGAGAATGAATTGGTGCCTGCCTGGGGGGGGTCTGTGTGTGTGAGAATGAATGTGTACATGCCTGGGGGATGGGGAGGGAGTGGTGTGAAAATGAATGGGAGCCTGCCTGGGGGTCAGTGTGTGTGTGTGTGTGTGAGAGAATGACTGGGAGCTTGCCTGGGTGTGTGTGTTTGTGTGTATGTGAGGGAGCCAGTGAGTGTGAGAGCATGCGTGTGTATGAGAAAATCCAGGGGAGTAAGAGTTTTTGTGTGTGGGGGTGTGTGTAGAGGGGGAGAGAGTGTCTTAGAGCCTGAGAGTGTGTCAGTGTCTGTGAGAGCAAGAGGTTATGGTGTATATAAGAACATGAATGTGTATGTATGTGACAGTGTATGTGTGAGAAAGAATGGACATGTGAGTATGTGTGAGAGAGAGAGGATAACCTCCTAATCCTCGACAATATCAGGGTGACTGGAAATCAAGAGCTCCCACAGAAGGGGACAGCAGGGGCTTTTTAAAATTCTTATTAGTTTTAATTATTGGATGTTATTTGATATATATGCTGTTTTGAAATATTTTATTGGTGTTTGGGAAATTGTAAAAAATGTATATGATTTTAATTAATAGAAATTATATTTATCAGTAGTTTTAAAATGTTCTTTTATTATGGTTTTACTATTATAACTGATGCTTTATGTTTCTTGATTTTATTTGTTTTATGAGGAATGGTGGTTCTGTTTTTCCATTGTTTATACAGAGTCTGGCTTCTTGGAGTTTCCATTTCAGTTTTTGTCTAATTTGTGCTCCTTTATTTTGTATTCTGTATTTGATGAGAGTCTGTCTCTGCTCTGTGTGTGTGACTGTGATGAGAGATTCTGCTAGCAGGTAGTGTCCGTATAGGGATCTATAGCAATCGGGTTTGTTTTGTTTCCTCAGTAGGTGGTGTATTGGTATTCTAGGACCCAGTGTAATATTTACCCTTGCTTTTTCACAGGTAGGATTATTGTTGTTTGAGTCCTTGGTGTTATTACTGTTATGTTACAATGGGATTGCAGTATAGATTTTGGGTTTTTGTGTTAGTTCATAATGTGCCTGGCAGTGGAAGGTGTTTGTGCTGCTGTTACTGTGAGGTGACACCAGAATTTGAAAATATCTTTTAGTATGATGAGCTGTAAGGGAAACATCCAAGCTCCATTGTTTGGGGGAATTTCAGTGGATGCACAGAGTTACAGAACTGGAGGTGCAGGATTTATATTGACATTCTGTCCCTTCCTATATATTCCAGACTTCACTCTCATAGCCATATATAATTAATTGAATGAGGCTATCAAATAATTTTATAGTAGTTTTATTAGAAGTGTGAAACTGGCCGGCTTTTTAAAATTACGCAGAAGACCCTTTTGACTTTTTTATTTTTTTTTGTAACCAATTTTAAAGCAGGATCCATGCTATAGAGGTGGGTGTGATGAAGAAATGTCATTTTGGCTCCACCCCCCCAAAAAAAATCTTCTGTATAGAGATGCCGTTGATTTTCTGTGACCTTAAGCATTAGTACAAGAAGGATTAAGGGGGGATGCTGGAGAGGCACACAAATGCATTGGCCCCTGGGCCCTGGAGACCCTTGGTGCGCCTCTGGGTGCGAATCATATGGGGCTGCAAGTGGTGGCAAAGAGGAGTGGAGATTTGGCGGGCCACAAGCAGTGCCACAGTCGGTGGGCGTGATTGAAAATGAGGTAGGAGTCTGGCCCGAGACCGGGGGGGGGGGGGGGGGGCGGGGCGGGGTGCAAGGGAGAAGGCTCACGTAGGGCACCTAATCCCCTTGCACCGGCCCTGGCTGGAAGTGTGGTCGAAGATTTGGCAGCTAGGATTCAATGCCAAGAAGTGCAGAGTCATGCATCTGTGGTGCAGTAATCCAAAAGAGCTGTATGTGATGGGGGGGGGGGGGGTTTTGAAAGGCTGATGTGCACAGACCAAGAGAGGAACCTTGGGATAATAGTGTCTGGAGGTCTGAAGATGGCAAAGCAATGTGACAAGGTGATAGCTAAAGTTAGAAGAATGCTGGGTTGCATACAGAGAGAGGAATAACTAGTCAGAAAAAGGAGGTGATAATGTCCTTAGTGAGGCCTCACTTGGAGTATGCGTTCAGTTCTGGAGTCCATATATCAAAAGGGATAAAGACAGGATGGAGACGGCTTATAGAAGAGCAACCAAAATGGTATGGGTTCAGTATGAGAAGGACTATGAGGAAAGGCTGAAGGATCTGAATATGTATAACTTGGAAGAGAGGAGATGCAGGGGAGATATGATACAGGCATTCAGATACCCAAAAGGTTTTAATGATGGCACATTAAACAAACCTTTATGTTGAAAAGAAATCAGAAGAATTAGGGATCACAAAATGATATTCCAGAATGATGACTCAGAACCAACGTCAGAAAATATTTCTTCATGGAGAGGGTGGTGGATGCCTGGAATGCCCTTCTGGAGGTGGTGAAGACATAAACAGTGAAAGAATTCAAAGGGGCATGGGATGGGATAGACACTGTAGATCCCTAAAGGCTAGAGGATGGAAATGAAGAAAAGAGTGCTTATGCACCTCCATCATGGATCTCTGCTCCGACAGCAGGGGAATTAGATTTGAACAGCAACCAATGAGGGCTCCGACTTTTACGGTCTGGGGAAACAAATAAGTATGGGGGTAACTTGCTGATGCAGCGGTTACTACTCTTAACCAATAAGCCTGACACTTTGATGCAACTCCAATATTGTTCTCTGCTTCAACAGCAAGGGCTAACAGGGAATTGGATTCAAAATGCAACCAACAAGAGCCCTGACGTTTACTGCTTGGGAACTGATAAGCATGGGGGTAACCTGCACAGCGCAGCAGAAACCACCATTAGCTTGCTGGGCAGACTGAATGGACCATTTTTCTGCTTCATTGTCTATGTTTCTGTGTTGGTGCTCTCCTCTTTCAATTATTGTAACTCCATTTACTTAAGTCTTCCTGTTTACATTTTACAACCGATGCCGCTGGTTCAGAAGACTGAAGCACAAATTATTTCTGGCATAACTTGTAAGACATCACATTACCCCTGCACTAATGGAGTTGTATTATCTCCCAATTTCTTGGCAGGTAAAATTTAAAATGTTACTATTAGTTTGTAAATGCTTAAATGGATTAGCTTCCCCTTCCATTAATGCCTTTTTTGAAAATTCACCAACCAGTTAGAAGCTTCAGATTTGAATCTCAGAGGTTACTATGTATGCCTTCTTTTCAGCAAGTAAGACTTGATGAATTTTGAGAGCACTTGTTTTATGTACAAGGCTCTGCATGTGGGAACATGCTTCTAGGCAATATTAAATCTGAAACCTCCCTTTTAAACTTCAGGAGACTAATCAAAACATTGTTGTTCCAGCAAGCTTATGGTTTATGACTTTCCACTGTTGATTTATGATGTATGACATGAGCAATGACTGGTTAATTCTCTTGCAGATATTTGTTCTCAAGCAATAACATCAGGAAACCTAATTTGTAATCCAGGCAGTTTTTAGCTTTGTTTAGTTGTTGTTTTATGTTTTTATTTTTATTTTTTTTAACATTCTTGGGGTAGATATTCAAAGCTGGCCATGTAAGTAACTTAGTCGGTTAGAGCTAATCTGGCTAGGTTACAGTGTATATTCAGTGGCATGGCAAAACCGCTGTATATACACGTATATGTGCACACTTCGCAGGATAAGTCTGCCTGGCTAAATTTAGATCTGCTCTATGCGGCATCTAAAATTAGATATAAACTTAGCCAGCTAAGGGGGTCATTTATCAAAGGCTTATCGCACGTGATATGGCCATATCGCGTGTGATAAGCCTCTATCGCATGCGAAAAGGGCCTTTTCGCATGCGATAGAATGCAAATTAGGGGGAGGGGAGGAGTTAGGGTCGGGAGGGAGCGGAGTCGGCAGTGTCTTTGCTGCCGGCGATAATGTTACTAACATTATCATCAGCAGTAGTGCGCCAAATTTCACCAGCTTTCATGGTGGTGCTATTCGGTGCGAAATCCGGCAACTGGCGCCCCGCCGTGGTGCAAAGGCTGTGGGTTTTCGCAGGCCCGCCCCCTGTTTTTGCAGGATTCATCATTCTGCGAGGAATGATGAATCCAGGCCTAAGTTCGAATATTGGTAGTTAGCCATATAAGTTAGACAGCTAACTTGTTCCGCCCTTGATCTACCCAGTACATGTCTACTTTTTGTGTATGTAACATTTAGCCATATAAGGGAATTATATGGCTAAGTGGCAGCTGCTGAATGTGGGTGCATAGGTCCTGCTTATCCAGCTAAATAGCGGTGAACGAGCTTTAACTATCTACCCCTTATGTTTTGTCTGATTTATTTTACATTATTAGATTTCTATTGATTATGTTTTTATATTTTTTATGACTGTTTTATTGTAAACTGCCTAGATAGATTGATAACGCAACATAAACAATTTTAAATAAATAAAAAATAAATTTTAAAGCAACAGAATTGTGGGGCTTATGAGGTAAAGAAGAGACACTATGAGTAAATATTGTTCACTTTTATCCTCCTGTGTCTGTGAAAAAGTAAAACAAACATTTTAAATTACATTGGTGGTCAGAGAAAATCCAGGCAGGGCCCCATGCGAGGAGATTCTGAGTGGGCTTTTGAAGAAGGGAGTGGCCATTTGGTGTGGGAAGGCCTGAAATCTGTTATTTTATTTATTTATTTATTTATTTATTTATTTAATTAAGTAATAGCTTTTATATACCGTCATTAAGTAAAATACCATCATAACTGTTCACAAGAAGGCACCTAAAATATTATTAGGTCATTACCAAAAATACTAAAACAGTTAAAGTGCTAAAATCTAAAAATCAATTACAAAGCTTTGTTTAATATAAATAACTTCAAATAAACTCTTCCTTAAAAATTAAAATATCTAATACATTAAAACATTAAAATTAAAAGGTATAAGAAAATAATATGTGCACAGTCTTTCATTTCTTGTTTTCATTTTCATTGCCAAATGCTTGTTTAAAAAGCCAGGTCTTTAACATACCTTTAAATAACTTGTAGTTTCTTTGAACTCTTAACTCTAATGGCATAGCGTTCCACAACTTATGCCCTGCTAAGGACAGAGCTCGGTCTCTAACCTGCGTCAGTCGTGCTGTTTTCATTGTAGGAACAGTTAATAAAGCCTGATTTGCAGATCTAAGATTTCTTTGCGGCACGTGCAGGCGAATAGCAATGTTAAGCTTATCTATGATGACAAAGCAGAGTGGCTTATGTATGAAACATAATGCTTTATATTGAATTCTTTGATCAATTGTTAACCAATGGAGGTCTGCCAATGTAGCTGTGATATGATCTCTTTCCTGTCAATACTCTTGCCGCAGAATCCTGCAGTATTTGAAGTGGTCTCAATGTTGCATCAGGTAGTCCCAATAATAAAGCATTGCAATAATTGGTACTTGCAAATATGAGTGTCTGTAGTACTGTCCTAAAATTAGCAAATGTTAAGAGGTTTCAATTTTCTCAAAATCATCAATTTAGCATATCCTTCTCTTACATTTAGGGAGATGTGTTGTTTCATATTTAATTCTGAATCTATTATAACACCTAAATTACGTACTTTTTTTTTTCAAAATCACCGATTGACCGTTTTTTAGGCTAATTGGTTTTTCAACTGTGTTCATATTTTTACGTTCTAAATGAAGGAATTCTGTTTTATCTATATTAATCACTAATTCCATTTGATTCAACAGTTGTTTTATTATGTCAAGATAAATATTAGCTAATTTTAGTGTTTTCTCTATAGTGTCGTCAATTGATAAAATTAGCTGAATATCGTCAGCGTATATATATATAATGCACAGTCCCCAATCCTGCGAGCAACTGGCAAAGCGGCAATAAATAAATATTAAAAAAGGTCGCAGACAAAGCTGATCCCTGTGGCACACCTGTAAGCACATTTATTTTCTCAGATATTGCGTTTTTTATTTGCACTTGGTAAAATCTATTTCTCAAATATGATTTAAACCAGTTTAAAATTTTGTCCTGAAGGCCTATATCCATTAATCTTTTAATCAATAATAGGCCCCAAAGTCATTTTTTTTTATATAAATTTTTGCTGTGGCATAAAGATGAAAGGAGCCTTCCGCAGAGGAGCATTGTGGGAGTTGGGAGGCAGGCTTTCAGCTGGTGGTGAGGCATTGGCAGGAAGTGTGCTGGCTGCCTCCTGCCAGCAAATACAGGTGCGAATGAGGGAGGGGACAAGTGCAGGGAGTAGGCCCATGGAACCTCAGCTGCTGCTGTGTGGAAAATACAAAAGTAGTACTAAGCGGAGGGCCTTGGAGGAGGCTCCCATTCTCTGAGAAATGTCACTTGCCTGCTGTTGGTCGCCGTGGCCACAGTGACCAATACCTATCACATGATTTGGAGTGACCGGCTCAACGTGGCATACCTGAAGCCCCAATAGGCCAGTCCACCCCGACCACAGAAAACAAACAGAAATAAGATTGAAAATGGAGTAAATGTAGAGTCTCACTGGAACTCTAGAAAGAGGAATATTCCACCTGTGTAGGTAGAAGAGACGTATACGTGGTGGTTTATAGCTCTATTATGAGGACTGCTGTATTGGTAATATCCTGGTTCTATAAAAAGAGAGACCATCTTAAGATGTGGACTTTTAGGAGACAGGATGGTGCTGTCTCTGCTCATGTTTTGTCCCTCTTATTTTTGGGAAAGAAAACCTTTAGGCCTTATTGTAAAAGACCTGGTTTAGAAAAGGTGACCTCTTCCTATTTTTAGGAAATATTAATTCTTCTCTTTGGAATTTAGGTTGAAGGAAGTTCTCATTCACCCTTCCTTCTTTTGTTTTGGATATTGAAGACTGTTTTTTTTTTACTTTTGTTTGCTAACTTCATGGAGTGCCCCCTGATCTTTCTATTATCTGAGAGAGTAAATAACCGATTTACATTAACTTGTTCAAGTCCTTTCATGATTTTGTAGACTTCTATCATATCCCCCCTCTGTCGTCTCTTCTCCAAACTGAATAGCCCTAACTTCTTTAGCCTTTCTTCATAGGGCAGCTGTTCCATGCCCCTTATTTTGGTAGCCCTTCTCTGCACTTTCTCCAGTGCAGCTATATCCTTTTTGAGATACAGTGACCACAATTGCACACAGTATTCAATGTGTGGACTCACCATGGAGCAGTACAAAGGCATTATGACGACATCCATTTTCTTTACCATTCCCTTCCTTATAATTCCTAACATTCTGTTTGCTTTTTTGATCGCCACAGCACACTGAGCCGACAATTTCAATGATTTATCAACTATGATGCCTAGATTTCTTACCTGGGTGGTAACTTCTAAGATAGAATCTAACCTTGGGTAACTACAGCAAGGGGTTATCTTTCCCTATATGCATCACTTTGTACTTGTCCATGCTATATTTCATCTGCCATTTGGAAGCCCAATATTCCAGTTTTGCAAGGTCCTCCTGCAATTCATCACATTCTGCCTGAGATTTAACAACTCTGCATAATTTTGTGTCATAAGCAAATTTGATCACCTCACTTGTATCCCTTTCCAGATCATTTATAAATTATATTAAAAAGCAATGGTCCAAGTACAGATCCCAGAGGCACTCCACTGTTTACCTTTTTCCACTGAGAAAATTGACCATTTAATCCTGCTCTTTCCTGTCTTTTAACCAGCTTGCAATCCACAAAAGGAAATCATGTCCTGTCTCATGACTTTTTAGTTTTCTTAGAAGCCTCTCTTGTGGGACTTTGTCAAATGCCTTCTGAAATCCCAAATACACTACATCTACTGGTTCACCTTTGTCCACATGTTTATTAACCCCTTCAAAATGTTTGTGACTAGCTAACTAAACTAAAAGCAGATAAAATGATAGGACCAGATGGGATACATCCGATGGTGTTAAGGGAACTTATAGACGTTCTGGAGCTCTGCTTGCTGACTTATTCAATGCTTCTTTAGTCTTGGGAGTAGTTCTGGAGGACTGAAGACAGGCTGATGTAGTTTCTATTCACAAAAGCGGTAGTACGGAGGAGGCTGGGAACTACAGGCTGATTACTCTGACTTTTGTGTTTGAACAAATTAATGGTATTGCTGCTAAAACAGAAGATAGTGCAGTTTCTGGAATCTTATGGATTACAAGATCCGATGCAACATGACTTTACCAGAGGTAGGTCTTGTCCGATGAATCTGATCAATTTCTTTAATTGGATGACCAAAGAGTTGGATAAAGGGAGAGTGCTAGATGTAGTGTATTTGGATTTCAGGAAGGCCTTTAACACAATTACGCACAGGCAACTTATAAATAAATTGAGCGCCTTTGATATGGGCCCTAAAGTGATGGATCAGGTACTTGCTGAGTGGGAAGAAACAATGGGTAAGCGATAAATTTGTTTCACTCTGAGGAGAGGAATATTACTAGCAGTGTGCCGTAGGGATTGATCCTTGGATCAGTTCTTTTCAACATTTTTGTGAGTGACATTGTGGAAGGATGATAAGGAAAGATTTGTCCTTTTGCTGATAATACCAAAACCTGCAACAGGGTAGGCAGCCATGAAGTATGGAAAACATGAGAAGGGATCTAGCAAAACTTGAGAAATCATCTGGTATCTGCCAGCTAAGATTTAATGCTAGAACATACAGAGTTATGCATTTAGGATGCAAAAATCCAAGGGAGAGGTACAGTATATGGGGTGAAATTCTAAACACAAAAGAAGAGCAGGATCTGGAGGCGATCGTATCTGATGATTCTTAAGATGGCCAAACAGATGGATAAGGTGATGGCAAAAGCCAGAAAGATGCTTGTCTCTATAGGGAAAGGAATGGTGAGCAGAAAAATAGAAATTATGTTGCCCCGGTATAAGTCCCTGTTGAGACCTTATTTGAAATACTGTATACATGTTGCATTTGGTGGTCTGCAGGCTAATCCGGTGAAGCTCCACCCTTACCTCCAGCCCCAAGCCAGTTGCTGAGGCCACGAAGCACCATTACCTCTTAACGCAGCAGGACGCCACTCGCAGACACCACAAGGAGCTGTTGGGCCTTCACATGGCAGGACTCCGCTAATTCCAGTGTGCCATGCCTCCCCCTAGTTGCGTGTGCATGTCTCGCTGCCACATTTAAAGGGACTGCGGCCCCTAGAGATGATGTCACAGAGGCTATACTATAAAAGGATAGCATCTCAGCTACAATACACCTCAGCAACAGGTCCCACTACATTATGTAGAGCGTGTTGCTACAGCATCTCGTCCTGTTTCAGCCCAGCTTGTCTTCAGTGTCTTGTCTTCAGCCCAACTTGTCTCCAGCTCCTGCATTGTCTTAATTTCAGCCCTGTCTTCAGTGCTCCTTGCATTTGGTACTTTTTCTTGCCTGACTTCACCGCCTATCAGTACCTTCTTTCCTTTGGACAGATACTTGGATTGACTTTGGCCTGACCTGGGATCGCTCTAGACTACTGTCTGCCACTGACCTCTGCCTGCTTCTTGACACCCCTTTTTGCCACCCGCCTACCATACTGCTATCCAAGGACCTCCTCTCCTGCTCACAGCAGAGACCCCACCTAAGACCTGCTGGCCCCGACACCCAAAGGTTCAACCAGAGGAGAATGAGGGCTGGTATAGGTGAAGCACCAGCTGGGTGGCTGCTTTGTCTGGGTCCACCTGCTGACGGTGGGAACTTGCAGGCTCCTCCCTGCAGGTAGCACCAATCCCTCCTCAGTCTAAGGATCCACATACACAACAATACAGTTTTGGAGACCGCATCTTCAAAAGGATTTATATGAGTTGGAGTAGGTCCAGAGGGTGGATACTAAAATGGTCAGAGGTTTTCATTCTTAACCATATAGGGACAAAAGTAAAGATCTAAAGATGTGTAACCCCACCCCGGTGTGCGTGTCTTGCACAGGTGGGGCCATAAACTTATCTGTATGTTCTTTGGGCCAGGAACTCTGACTAGCTCTTCTCTATTGTCCCTTCCCTAGAGTGTGTGTTATGAACGGAGTTGCTGGAGTTAGCAATCTGTTGTGATTCTGCTAGGGAGTTAGCAATCTGATGTTATTTAGGAGAGTTGTGGGTGGATCCTTGGACCGATGGCAGATGACCACGCCCCCAGGAGGGACCACCGGTCAGGCTCAGAGTATGGAGACAGACACACACTAGTTCTTTTATTAGACAGTATACTGAACCACCAGAGGTGGCAGTAGTGAGCTGGAATGCCCTGCTGGGCTGTAGTCCCTCAGATACTGGAACAGCAATCCCTGGAGGCTGAGCTGTAGAGAAACTGAAAAACAGTGAGTAGGCAGAGTATGCAGAGTTCAAGAACTGAACCAGATGGTAATACTCACATAATGTCTCATAGAAGCTCAAGAGCTGGAATGAATAGGCCCTCAAGGAGCGAGTACCTGGTTCTAGGGAAAGCTCTGAGAGAGCGATGGTAACTCACTGATGTAGTTGGCAGTGATGACTTCCAGGCAGAAGAGAGTACCGAGAAAGTCTGGGAACGAGAGCCCTCGAGGAGCGAGTACCGGTTCCAGACTGTCACCTGAAAAACAAAGGAGAGAGCGAGGCCCCCGAGGAGCGGGTACCCCTAGTAAGTCCGAGGAGGCAGAGTAGCTTATGTAGAGTAACACTTGCTAACTCGATGTGTTAGCAAATTCCAAGACCTTATATATCCGTCGCGGGCGACATCATCTTCAGGGGACACCCCCAAGGTTCGAACCATCGCCAGTACTTCAGTCGGGGCCGCACCGCGCGCCCCTAGGCCTCCAGGAAACATGGCGGTTTGCAGCGTTCAGCTGGTCCGGGGTCGCCGGAGGACTTCGGCAGAAGAACGTCGCGGCAGCCAATCTTCCCACGGAGGAAGAGGGAAGCGCCAAAGAGGTAAGGAGGGCGGAGAGAGGGTGTCGGGAACCGACGGACACAACAGTGTGGATCCTTTTGGTTGGGGGAAAGGTGTCCTTTGAGAGCCCAGTGCAGGGGTGACTGACATCATTCTATATATCTCTGAGAGAGGGGTCACTTCTCTTCTCTGTGAGTGCTGCATGCCAAATCAATACAGTAAAAGCCCTGAATTAGTGTCCAAACTTAAGTTTACTGAATAAAAGAGTTGTTTCTAGCACCACAGTCTCATTTTTAAAATCCTTTGTTCTCTATCTGTGCAGAAGTCTTTTAAGTAGGCAAGGGATCCTACCACCCTCCTGGATTAGGTGAGATAGAGGTCCTGATGGGCAGGGTAATCTTCTTTAAGCTGGTCAGGAAAACCTCTTCCATGAATGGCCAAAAGTCCTGTCCTCGCACAGAGAGTATACTTCTTTCTCTCCCCAGGGGCTGAAGATTCCTGATGGGTGTCCTCTAAAATCTTTACACTTCTGTTACTGACGGTTAGCAGGATCTTCCACTTCTTTAGATTTACCTCAGTCTATGACTCTCCTCGGGTCCCCAATGGGGGGATCCCCAAAAGCAGGTTTTCTTACTCTGCTCCACTGCAAGTCAGAAGGAGCAGACAAACAAGTTTCCTCCTAGATGTCTAATGTAATAGTTTTTCCCATAATTGAAGATAACACCAGTTATTCCTTGCAGTAGGTCACCATCTCAGATGGACAGGTCTTTCCTATTCCTGGGCATCCTGAACACAGGGTTCCCTGCTCGCTGAATCCAGGAAAGGCCCAAGTGTCCAGTCAGTCTCCTACCAATAACAGATCAAAATCATGAAAACAACCCAGAGGGTTATCTAAACCAATTAGGGAATAGGCTGGCAGGACCACCCTCCTGACCCTGGTCAGGAACCCAAGGCTGGGTTAGCCTGTTCCCTCTGACTGGACCTGAAAAACACAATAAAAGGTAAGTGCTTATCACCTCCTAACTCTCCAAAATTATAAAAGACTGCCTCCAGACTATCAGAGGGAGCTATTATAAAGCCTCCTAGGGGGATGGCAATTCGCAGGATCCTCAAAGGGATGAAATGGAATTTGAATGGGTCCTCCCTCCATTCACTAACCTGCTCCATCTAGTATATCCCAGGGCTTAATGGTAACCAATAGGATAGTCAGCTTACACATGTATGCCCTAGGGGAAAGGTGGGCTAGAGACATTTAAATATCTTCATGCGGAGGAGGAGGGCCTCTTTTAAGTGGAAAGGAAGCTCTGAACAAGGGGTCATGGGATAAGGGTGAAAGGAGGAAGACTCAGGAGTAATCTAAGGAAATATTTCTTTACAGAGAAGGTAATGGATGTATTGAGCCGCCTCCCCATGGAGGGGATGAAAATAAGGACAGTATCTGGATTTAAGAAAGCATGAGATAAATATAAGAGGATCTCTGAGGGATTGGTAGGGATTGTAAAGATGAACAGTTGGTGTAGATGGGCAGACTAGATAGGCTTTGATGATCTTTTTCTGCCATCATGTTTCTATGATTCTATGGCTCTATGTAGTCTGACATTACTACAGGACAAAGTCAAAATCATTGCTGAACTGAAAATGGACTTTGAAGATGCAAATAATAGGAGTTCAGAAAAACAATCTGAAAATGTGGGTGATTCCAGAGGGATGAAAGATGATGAGCCAGTGTAATTTCTGGAGACATTTCTGCCAAAGCTACTGGAAACAGAGTTTATGAAAGACTTTGGGATGGAAAGATCATATTAGAGTAGAGATGGCCAACCTTTCACTCACCAAGAACCACAAAACCAGAATGCACTATACTAGAGAATCTCAACTTTAAGAGTTGGGAGAGAGAACCCTTACCCCTCTCTTTTTTATCCCCAAAGAAATAATCAATTTTATCAACCTCCTCATCCCCACCAATATCTCTCTCTCCATCCCCCTACCTGGCCCTCTCTCTCTCTCTCGCTCGATCTGGCCCTACCAGTCTCACTCTATCTCTCTCAATTCCCTATCATGGCCCCATTGATCTGTCTTTCTTTCACTCTGTCTTCCCAATCCTGCCTCCACCAGTGCCACCACCGGCGCCACCAGTCTTGCTCTTTCTCACCTGCCCTACGTCTTGTACAATTTTGCCCCTATCTCCTCAGCACCAGTATCCTCCCTGCTGAGCCCCTGTCATTTTTCGTGTTATGGGCAGAGCGTGAGAGAGAGAGACTTTCAAATTTGACAATGGGCATAAGTTGGAGGGGAAGGAGAGAGTGAATGACTATATGATCTTGTGGCTGTCTCTCTCTCACTCTCCCCCCCCCCCCCTGTGCTCTGCCCAGCATCTATCTATCTTCTTTATTCTGTTCAGCATCTCCCTCTTTCTCCCCTGCACTCTCTTATCATTCACTTCTTTCCCAACCTATTCCTCTGAATTAATTAAAAAAAAAAATCTCCCTCATAAAATATTTTTCAAAGCTTAAGAAAACCCCATTAAAAAACCATTCCTACCAGTGGGATTCCCAGGTCAGGCAGAGGCTCCTTCGGTCCTTCCTTCCAGGTAGAGCTCTGCTATAGTCCAGAAGAGTCCTAGCAGCAGATAACTCCTAATACAGCAGCAAGAACTCGGTGGTCTGGCTCCTGCTGGAGTAGGGAATCCCAGTCTGGGTCTTTTAGCAGCATATGGGCAAAAAGATAGCTCTGTGGCTCATAGGTCCTACACATGCTAATCCTCCTCCTCAGCAGGCATCTCAAGGGAAGAAGAAATACGTCTTATAACCTGTGGATTGCTTAGAAGAGGAAGGATTACCACACGTAGGAGCCGTGAGCTCCTGAGACAGACAGAACACCTGCGCCTGGCCCCAGAGAGAAGAAGATGAATCCTTCAGCTTGCTGATAAGCAGTTTCCCAGAGAGAAACACAATTTCGATATCGAAGAGCCATATGTGGCTCGTGAGACTGCTAGTTGGCCCCTCCTAGCATAGAGTGCCTTTCCGAAACACCAGCAAGAAAATAATACCCAAAATAAGTAGTGATTTATAGCTTGAGATATCCTTGACTACAGGAAATCTGGAAAAAAGTAAAAGTAGGCAATTTTATTCGATCCATTGTAATCAAATTACATAACAATACAAAAATGGATTAAGTTTCTGACAATTCAAGAGCAACTAAGAAATATAAAAGCAAAGTTTGGATTGTTCTATTCTGTGAGGATGAAAGTCACTGTGAATAATGAGACAATACAGTTTAAAATAGTGAACAAACTTCAAGGCGGTATTTATTCTCCTTAAATGGAGAGCAACCATGTAGTAAGGTGCGCTCTCCAGAATGCAGTTTTACCCGCAGTTTTTGTGTGCACATTTTTCATGCACAAACTGTACTCCCGGTGCAGTAAGAAGTTTTGCACACAAAAAATGCGGGTGTAAAACTATGCATGCCGCTTAGCACTCTCACATGGAAATTCCATGCTAATGAAGGCATTAGCTATTGCTGCCCCTCCCCCCCCCCCAATGCAGAAAGGTGTGCTGGCTTAATTCATGTTTTCTTAGCACTGGAAATTTTACTCCTGTCAGAGAAGGAGGAGTAAACTTTCTGGTGCTACAGGAGTTCTGGTGCCAGGACCTGTAGTTGGTATTTATGTACAGGAAACATACTTTGTGCACATGAAACACGCTTTCTGCGGATAAATATGATTTAGGTGTACAAAAAATATTTTCTGCTCTGAAAGCATTTTTCTATGCTGAAAGCATTTTTCTATGCCTAAATCAGTGATGGCCAACCTTTTCAGCTCAGTGTGTCAAAATTCATAAAAAAACCGAGCATAACTCGGGTGGTGTGTCACTTCTAGAAAAATCCATAATTTTGTGATATTTGTAGCTCTAATCAACAAAGTTATAATTTTAATATATATACTGTATTTATTAATAAAGCAAAAACAAATAATTCTTTACCTTACCTGCTTAGTGACTTTTTTGTTGCTGAATTTCATTGGCTAAATCTTCAATTGAAGGTTGGTATTTCGTACACTTCAAGTCCAAGCAAGCGTTACAAACTTCATCTGTCAGTCGGTTTCTTTTATTGGCTCCCATTCATGTTCACAACACTCCCTCCCCATCTCCCAGGCATGCACACATTCATTCTCACACACACAGACCCCCAGGCAGGCACCCATGCATTCACACACATACACCCCCAGGCAGAGTCCCATTCATACACATTCACACACTAAAGGTAGACCCCCCCCTCTCTTTCTTTTGCCAGCAACCTCAGAACCTCTCTCATTCCTCTGCTGCCACTGTCACTGATGCCGCGTGGCTATTGCGAAGGTGCCGATTGCTGCTACTGACACTGAAGTCCATTCTGCTGCCTCCTCTGTGCAGGCCCCGTGGGCTTCCACTTTCTCCATGCTGATCTCGTACATTGTGAGATCCGTTGAGAAAGTACTATTCTTGCACATTCCCAAAGAGTACATGTGCCAATCACTAAAAAGTACTTTTTTTTTTTTTTTGCCTTTGCTGTCTGATCTTAGTTTTCTAATTGGTTGGTCACAGGCTTTTTTTTCACCTTCCCTTTCTTATTTTTTTGCCAATTCCTTTTATATTGTCTTTTTTTCTGTTTCTTTTTTCTCCATCTTCTTCCCTCAAACACACAGTCAGGTTCTCATTCTCACATGCATTTCTCTTTCTCACACACACAGGCTCTCACTGGCACATGCTCTCTCTCATACAATCATTCATACACACAGGCTCTCACTGGCACATGCTCTCTCTCATACAATCATTCATACACACAGGTTCTCACTGACACATGCTCTCTCTCATACAATCATTCATACACACAGGCTCTCACTGGCACATGCTCTCTCATACAATCATTCATATACACAGGCTCTCACTGGCACATGCTCTCTCTCATACAATCATTCATATACACAGGCTCTCATTGGCACATGCTCTCTCTCATACAATCATTCATATACACAGGCTCTCACTGGCACATGCTCTCTCTCATACAATCATTCATATACACAGGCTCTCACTGGCACATGCTCTCTCTCATACAATCATTCATACACACAGGCTCTCACTGGCACATGCTCTCTCATACAATCATTCATATACACAGGCTCTCACTGGCACATGCTCTCTCTCATACAATCATTCATATACACAGGCTCTCACTGGCACATGCTCTCTCTCATACAATCATTCATATACACAGGCTCTCACTGGCACATGCTCTCTCTCATACAATCATTCATATACACAGGCTCTCACTGGCACATGCTCTCTCTCATACAATCATTCATACACACAGGCTCTCACTGGCACATGCTCTCTCATACAATCATTCACATACACAGGCTCTCACTGGCACATGCTCTCTCTCTCTCTCTCACACACACACACACACACACACACACACAGGCTCTCACATGCTGTCTCTGCAAACATTCAGGTCCTCTCTCTCAACTCACCTCATACACGCACTCTACGGGCCCTCAGCCTCTCTCTCACCTCTGGGCCTCCTCTTCGCGGGTCGCCGCAGGATGGGCTCTGCAGCGGCCCTGATCTTCTCGGGCTGCGGCAGCCCTGCTACCGGGCCTCTTCCTCTTCTTGGGCCGCTGCGACTTGGGATTCGCAGCGACCCGCGGCGGCTCCTCCTCTTCTGCACGCGCTGATTCGCTTCCTCCTTCCTGCCCACGCGGCTCCGGCAACGTTTACTTCCGGGGCCGCACAGGCAGGAAGGAGGAGCATCAGCGCGTTGTCTTGAGCCTCATCGCTGCGACGCATGAGCTTCCCTGCGCCCGGGGGCATTGGTGGAGGGTAGGGGGAAACTAAAAAACACATTTAAAGGCTCGGCGCAGCTGAAAAAGAAAAGGCTCGGCGCAGCCGAAAAAAAAAAAAAATTCCTGATAGTCCTCGAAACGCTGCGCGTGTCAGCCAAAACGGCTCGGCGTGTCACCTCTGACACGCGTGTCATAGGTTAGCCATCACTGGCCTAAATCATACTTTTATGCACATTATTGTAAATGCAAACAAGTGTGTAGATGGGTTCAAGTTTAAATAAGATTCTTGACTACCACTGGACTAACTAGAAAATCTAAGTTTGTTCATGTGACGCTTTTATAGGTTGAGAATTTCTGCTCTACAGGCAGATTTTTTTTTAATTGGGGATTGTAGTAGAATGGTAGTGGGAATACAAGCAGCCAGATACAGCCATTCATTTAACAGTTCAAGACATTTATTATGGCTGTTAAACCCAAAACAAAACTGAGCTTCATAAGCAACACAATTATAGGAACAAAAGAAAACACAGAGGCCACCATGTTGCAATCTGACCTGATATATAACAAAAAATCATAACTCATCAATAGAATGTGCAGAAAGGAGAATTCCTGATTTCTTTAGATTTGACGGCGGCATATCTTGTTTTTTCAATCTGAATTGGATTGTAGATTCCTTCATTCAGTGTCAGGTCAGTATTTTCAGTTTCAAACTCTACCCTTTGGGCTGGCTATGGTGCCAAGGACCTTCAAAGGAGAAGGAAGGTATCCTAGTGCACCCTTATCTGGATGATTGGCTGAAATGGGTAAAATACTTCCAGGAAAGCATTATGACTTTTCGGTGGGTGATCCAATTACAAGACCTGGGTTGGATTGTCAACTTTTCCAAAAGCAATCTTGTTTGGGTAATTGCCAGGTTCTTGAGGCCTGGATTGGCCACTGTTGGAAACAGGATGCGGGGCTTGATGGACCCTTGGTCTGACCCAGCATGTCAATTTCTTATGTTCTTATCTTAACTCTGTCCAGTGTTCTACCAGAGGTGCCTGAATAAGAACATAAGAACATGCCATACTAGGCCAGACCAAGGGTCCATCAAGCCCAGCATCCTGTTTCCAACAGTGGCCAATACAGGCCATAAGAACCTGGCAAATACCCAAAAACTAAGTCTATTCCATGTTACTGTTGCTAGTAATAGCAGTGGCTATTTTCTAAGTCAATTAATAGCAGGTAATGGACTTCTCCAAGAAATTATCCAATCCTTTTTTATACAGAGCTATATTAACTGCACTAACCACATCCTCTGGCAACAGATTCCAGAGTTTAATTGTGAGTTGAGTGAAAAAGAACTTTCTCCGATTAGTTTTAAATGTGCTACATGCTAACTTCATGGAGTGCCCCCTAGTCTTTCTATTATCCGAAAGAGTAAATAGCCGATTCACATTTACCCATTCTAGACCTCTCATGATTTTAAACACCTCTATCATATCCCCCCTCAGCTGTCTCTTCTCCATGCTGAAAAGTCCTAACCTCTTTAGTCTTTCCTCATAGAGGAACTGTTCCATTCCCTTTATCATTTTGGTTGCCCTTCTCTGTACCTTCTCCATCGCAACTATATCTTTTTTTTAGATGCGGTAACCAGAATTGTACACAGTATTCAAGGTGCGGTCTCACCATGGAGCGATACAGAGGCATTATGACATTTTCCGTTTTATTTACCATTCCCTTTCTAATAATTCCCAATATTCTGTTTGCTTTTTTGACTGCCACAGCACACTGAACTGATGATTTCAATGTGTTATCCACTATGATGCCTAGATCTCTTTCTTGGGTGGTAGCTCCTAATATGGAACCTAACATTGTGTAGCTATAGCATGGGTTGTTTTTCCCTATATTCATCACCTTGCACTTATCCACATTAAATTTCATTTGCCATTTCAATGCCCAATTTTCCAGTCTTACAAGGTCTTCCTGCAATTTATCACAATCTGCTTTTGATTTAACTACTCAGAACAATTTTGTATCATCTACAAATTTGATTACCTCATTTGTAGTATTTCTTTCCAGATCATTTATAAATATATTGAAAAGTACGGGTCCCAATACAGATCCCTGAGGCACTCCACTGCCCATTCCCTTCCACTGAGAAAATTGTCCATTTAATCCTACTCTCTGTTTCCTGTCTTTTAGCCAGTTTGTAATCCACGAAAGGACATCGCCACCTATCCCATGACTTTTTACTTTTCCTAGAAGCCTCTCATGAGGAACTTTGCCAAACGCCTTCTGAAAATGCAAATACATTACATCTACTAGTTCACCTTTATCTACATGTTTATTAACTCCTTCAAAAAAGTGAAGCAGATTTGTGAGGCAAGATTTGCCTTGGCTAAAGCCATGCTGACTTTGTTCCATTAAATTATGACTTTCTATATGTTCTGTGATTTTGATATTTAGAACACTTTCCACTATTTTTCCTGGCACTGAAGTCAGGCTAACTGGTCTGTAGTTTCCCGGATCGCCCCTGGAGCCCTTTTTAAATATTGGGGTTACATTTGCTATCCTCCAGTCTTCAGGTACAATGGATGATTTTAATGATAAGTTACAAATTTTTACTAATAGGTCTGAAATTTCATTTTTTAGTTCCTTCAGAACTCTGGGGTGTATACCATCCGGTCCAGGTGATTTACTACTCTTCAGTTTGTCAATCAGGCCTACCACATCTTCTAGGTTCACCGTGATTTGATTCAGTCCATCTGAATCATTACCCATGAAAACCTTCTCCGGTATGGGTACCTCCCCAACATCCTCTTCAGTAAACAGTGAAGCAAAGAAATCATTTAATCTTTCCGCGATGGCCTTATCTTCTCTAAGTGTTCCTTTAACCCCTCGATCATCTAACGGTCCAACTGACTCCCTCACAGGCTTTCTGCTTCGGATATATTTTAAAAAGTTTTTACTGTGAGTTTTTGCCTCTCCGGCCAACTTCTTTTCAAATTCTCTCTTAGCCTGTCTTATTAATGTCTTTGTAGCTGCTCCTTTCATTTTTTTTCTAACTATTTTTCTCATTTTATCAAAGTTTCTCTTTTGAAAGTTTAGCACGAGAGCCGTGGATTTGCTTAATGTCCCCCTTCCAGTCACTAATTCAAATTTGAATATATTATGATAACTATTGCCAAGCAGCCCCACCACCGTTAACTCTCTCACAAAATCCTGTGCTCCATTGAGAATTATATCTAAAATTGCTCCATTTCTTGCCAGTTTCTGAACCAATTGCTCCATAAAACTGTCATTTATTCCATCCAGGAACTTTATCTCTCTAGCATGTTCCAATGATACATTTACCCAGTCAATACTGGGGTAATTGAAATCTCCCATTATTACCGCACTACCAATTTGGTTAGCTTCCCTAATTTCTCTTAGCATTTCACTGTCCGTTCACCATCTTGACCAGGTGGACGGTAGTATACTTCTATCACTATAGACTTCCCCAACACACATGGGATTTCTACCCATAAAGATTCTATTGTGCATGTAGTCTCATGCAGGATGTTTATCCTGTTGGACTCTATGCCATCCCGGACATAAAGTGCTACACTGCCTCCCGGGTGCTCCTCTCTGTCATTGTGATATAATTTGTACCTCGGTATAGCACTGTCCCATTGGTTGTCCTCCTTCCACCATGTCTCTCAGATGCCAATTAAAACTAGGTCATCATTCACTGCTATACATTCTAATTCTCCCATCTTACTTCTTAAACATCTGGCATTAGCATACAAACATTTCAAAGTTTGTTTTTTGTTTGTATTTTCATTCTGCTTTTTAATTGATAGGGATAAGTTAGGATATTTTAGCTCAGGTGAGTTTTTAGTTACAGGCACTTGGACTACTTTTCTTATTATTGGAACCTCACTATCAGGATGCCCTAATTCTAATGCATCATTAGTATCCTTTGAAGATAACTCTCTCCGAACCATGCACTGATGAGCGACTGTCGGCTTTCCCCTTTGTTCTAGTTTAAAAGCTGCTCTATCTCCTTTTTAAAGGTTAGCGCTAGCAGTCTGGTTCCACCCTGGTTAAGATGGAGCCCATCTCTTTGGAAGAGACTCCCCCTTCCCCAAAAGGTTCCCCAGTTGCTTACAAATCTGAATCCCTCTTCCTTGCACCATCGTCTCATCCACGCATTGAGACTCCGGAGCTCTGCCTGCCTCTGGGGACCTGCGCGTGAAACAGGGAGCATTTCAGAGAATGCTACCCTGGAGGTTCTGGATTTAAGCTTTCTACCTAAGAGCCTAAATTTGGCTTCCAGAACCTCTGACCCACAATTTCCTATGTTATTGGTGCCCACAAGTACCATGACAGCCAGCTCCTCCCTAGCTCTGTCTAAAATCCTATCTAGGTGATGTGTGAGGTCCGCAACCTTCACACCAGGTAGGCATGTTACCAGGCGATCCTCATGCCCACCATCCACCCGGCTGTCTACATTCCTAATAATCAAATCACCAACTAGGACGGCTGACCTAACCCTTCCCTCCTGGGCAGTAGGCCTTGGGGAGACATCCTCGGTGTGAAAGGACAATGCATCACCTGGAGAGCAGGTCCTTGCTACAGGATCCTTTCCTGCTGCACCAGGTTGATGCTCTCCAATCATTGGACCTTCTTCCTCCAAGGCAGCGCCAGGGCTGCCAGTCTGAAGTTGGGACTTGGCTACTATGTCCCTGAAGGTCTCATCTATATACCTCTCTGTCTGCCTCAGCTCCTCCAGGTCTGCCACTTTAACCTCCAGAGATCGGACTCGTTCTCTGAGAGCCAGGAGCTCTTTGCATCACATGCACATGTACAACTTCTCACCGGCGGATAAAAAATCATACACGTGACACTCGATGCAAAAGACTGGGAAGCCCCCCTCTTGCTGCTGGACTGCTGCCTTCATCTCAAATTTGTTCAGTTCCTACTTAAGTTTTAGGTTGCTATGGGAGTAGGAATGTGTCTAATTAATGTCATTTAAATGTATTAGTGAATTCACTATATGTCTGGTAGTGGCCTACAGGGGAATGATCAAACTCTCAATAAGGTGTTTTGTTTTTTTTTTGGTGAAAGTGGCACCTGCCTATAAATTAAAGGATGAGCTTGGGGTGGGTGGGAGGGTTGGGAAATACAAACAGTCTGTTGCAACCAAGGGCTTAGAGGCCTTCAGATCCTGTTGCGACCGCGAACCACGGGTCCTGATACGGGCGCGACCGCTAGCTCATGGGAGAGTGTGAGACCCTGGACCACAACGCAGATCAGGGAGGAGCCCAAAGGCACACCGTGGGAGGTGAGAGCATGCAAGCACGGGTGGAGTAGGAACAAAGCAGGACTGGGAACTAAGGCAAGAAACTCGGAACAGGAATCAGGCAAGATCAGCCTTCCGCTGGACCTACATGCACTAATGTGACCCAGCAACGCAATGCTGGTCACGAGAGTAACCCTCCGGCCACTCGGTAGCCCTTTCGGACCCACTGCTTGGGAAGAATGAGTGCGTGAGACCAGATGGAGGCTGAGGACAGGAACAAGACGAGGACTTGGAACTTGGAAGGACTCAGACGAGGACTTGGAGCTTGGAAGGACTCAGACGAGGACTTGGAACTTGGAAGCTACAGGTGGGCACTGTCCCTCAGGGCACCCTACACAGCCCATGGACTGGTGGCAGACCACTCTGTCCGCTTGCACGCCCTACACAACCTAAGAAGGCCGGTTGCGGCCCAAGCGGGAGCAAGACAAGCACCAGAAGGGGATCCAACCAAATGAGACTCCAAAGACAGGAAACAGGAACTGGATCCATACAGATTTACCCTCAGGGTGGCCATTTGGAGGACTCGAAGAGCTGGCAGACTCGGAACTCAAAAAACTCAGAACTTGGAACTCGGAAGACTCAGAACTTGGAACACTTGGAACACTCGATCATCGGGACAAAGCGACGAAGGACCTCTGGAACATCGGAACATCAGGACTTGGAACAGGCAACGAAGGACCTCTGGACATCGGAACATCAGGACTTAGAATATCAAGACATGGAACAAAGAACCATCTTGGACACATGAAGACCACGGAGGACCTGGACCGGCACAAAAGAACATGGATGACCATGGGATCTGATTGAAGGCCCTGAGGAACTGGAAATGAGCCCTTTTATAGGGTTGAAGCAGGAAGTTGGCTGATCAGGACTTCCAGTGGGGCCACGAGCTTTTCCCACCACTGGCCCTTTAAATAGATTGAAGAGGCACATGCCGGCACCTAGAGGAAGGCCCAGAGAGAACGCAGGACCCTGGACAACAGCGATCTCTATGCACAGATGCAGGCAGGCGTTGGGAGCGGCCTCCAGGCCGCAGGATCACGTCTGAGCGGCAGCGGCTTCCCTTGCCACTTGAGGATGACTTCAGCGGTGGCTCAGGGCTGCACAGAAGGAAGCAGGGCCCGGCAGCGGCACTCAGCCACGGAAGGTGGAGGGAGACAGCAACGGCCCTCCTACCACGAAGGGCGGAGGCAGGAGTGGCTCCAAGTCCTGGCAGTGGCTAGGCCACGAAGATGGCGTCAGGCAGGACAGCAGCACTGGTGGCCGGGCTGCGAGGAGCAGCCCAGAGGTGAGTCAGCGGCGGTACCAAGCCGCGAAGACATTCGGCGGCCTGTGGTAAGTGGGAGCCTGGTGGCGGGATGAGCTCCGCGAGCAGGATCACAACACAGTCTAACTTCAGTTAGTCAGCCAGAGTGACTCACTCACTGCTCTCTTGATTACCAAAGTTGGTCCTAATCAAACCAAATCACATTACCTTAACACCTTTCCAAGGTGAGTAACTGAACTGAACTTTTCAACCTTTTTACTTAGATATTTATTTATTTATTTAACAGTTTTATATACCGACCTTCATAGTAAATAACCATATCGGATCGGTTTACAATTAACAAGAATAAAAAACTAGGGTAACTATTCAAGTAAACGAAAGATAAACAGTAAGTAGGAATGAGTCAAAGTTACAATCAACAGGGAAGAGAACTTGGAAGCTTGCAACAAGCTGGAAAGAAGATAAGGCAGGAAATAAATATGAAGTGATGCCATAGGGCGTACGGGTTAAAGCTTAATGGTGCTTTAACCTGGGAGAGTCAGAGTCCATTCGTGAGTATAATCATCATAACGGGTAAGCGTGAAGGACAACTAGTGATTGTCTGGTGGGTCGGTGAAGGCTTGGTGAAAGAGCCAGGTTTTAAGTCTTTTTCTAAAAGTTAACAGGCAAGGCTCCACTCTGAGACTTGAAGGGATGCTATTCCAGATAGATGGGCCAGCTATCGAAAAAGCTCTGTCTTTGGTCATCGAGAGGCGTGAAGCTTTAGTAGGGGGAAATTTCAGGGTGCCTTTGAGAGTATCTCTAGTTGGTCTGTTAGAGGAGTGGAGTTTGAATGGGATTTCCAGGTCGAGTTGAAGATGATGATGGATAGTTTTATGAATTACGGTGATTGATTTGTATAGAATTCTGAAATTAACTGGTAACCAGTGTAGGTTCCTGAGGATGGGAGAGATGTGTTCGCTGCGGCTGGTACTGGTCAGCAATCTCGCAGCCGCATTTTGTAACATCTGCAGTGGTTTGGTAGTGGATTTGGGAAGGCCTAGGAAAAGGGCACTGCAGTAGTCTATTTTGGCGAACAGTAGCGCTTGGAGGATTGTCCTGAAGTCGTGGAAGAATAAGAGTGGTTTAAGTCGTTTTAGAATCTGTAATCTGAAGAAACAGTCTTTGGAGGTTGTGTTGACCATTTTCTTAAGGTTTAGACGATTGTCTAGTATTACCCCAAGGTCTCTAACCTGCTTGCAAGTAATGTGAGAGATGTGTGGAGATGGTGGGGAGATATTGATTTCGTTTGAGGATATGTGGAGCAGCTCTGTCTTGGAGGCATTAAGAACCAGGTTTAAACTGTTGAGTAGATTAGTGATGGATAGAAGGCAGTTGTTCCAATGGGTGAGCGCTTTTGAGATTGATTCTGTTATCGGTATTAGAATCTGCACGTCGTCTGCGTACAAATAGTACACTGCTCCTAGCTTATTTCTAGCTTCTGGCAACTTTTTTTTTGTTGTTGTTGCTTTTTTGTTTTTAATATACAAACACTCTAACTTCTGCTTATTAGCTGCCTTACTGATTATTTAAAAAATACAGTCTAACGTCTGTTTTTTCGCTGCCTTACTGACTATTAAAAACACAAACACAGTAAATGATATTCCCAAATAGTTAACTTCACCCCAATACTTTTAAAAAAGAAAATTTTCCAAGCAAAAACATGCTGATTCCTTTCAGCTACCAGCAAGGTGATCCTCTCCTCTCAATGCTCCCACTGTGTGTACACAACTCTCTTGTTCATAATTTAGGCACCTCTGATGGACAGAGTTGCAACATTCTATCAATGAGTTATGATTTTTTGTCATATGTAGGGTCACTTTTCAATGTGGTGGCAATATCAAATGAATGTTGATCAGAAATAACAGCAATATAGAATTTGCAATAAAGTGTGACTACTGCTCTGGTTCGGATTGGGGTAGTGTGATTAATTCCTTGGAGGTTGAAATGATTTTAGCCATTGGTAAGACTATGAGACTATGATCCTCCC
Organism: Rhinatrema bivittatum; assembly: GCF_901001135.1. Lineage (NCBI taxonomy): Eukaryota > Metazoa > Chordata > Amphibia > Gymnophiona > Rhinatrematidae > Rhinatrema > Rhinatrema bivittatum. The sequence continues at coordinate 257,812,197 of NC_042616.1, read as the reverse complement.
ATAAATCAGCGCAGTTGACTCTTTATTAGAAGGGGGCAGGACCGCAGTATGTATGAATTGTGCCTATTGGTGTGATGCCAGGTCCTGGATTTTCTGACTGCTCTCTGGAATATACAACTCAATGAGAGCAATACGGAATATTTGGGGGATATGAACACTTGATGTGAGTTGCATTTTAAATGCCACAAGGTTCATTTGGGCTTGAAGTTATCCAACTTCAAGCCCAATCTTGGGATTCTGGGGGTATTCCAAGTACCCCCAGAATCCCAAGACCCACCTCAGGGTAGAAGGTCCCAAGTGACCATGGGGCCAGAATTGGTCCTGGGCATAGCCACCAGTCTGAAGTCAGGAGCAGTTGTGATTGGAGTCTCTGGATCTATTCTCATTGACGCAACGAGAGTAGGAACTAGAATTATCAGGCATAAAGTCACTAAAACTAATATCTCTGGTGCGGAAGTTGGAACCACAGAAATAACAACTGAACTCTCTGAAACAATCAGAGCCAGGCTCTCGGGTGGGGGTTCTGGAATTATTGAGACAAACGAAGCCAGACTCTAATGTGGAAGCTAGAGTCACTGAGATGACTGGATACAGACTCCTCGGTATGGGAAGTGGAGTTGCTTTAACCGGAGCTGACTCAAAGCAAGGTTGAAGGTTAAGGCACAAAGCCTTAACTTGGAATCTTGGTAACAGTGGCAAATTCTCCCAGGGTAGCCAAATGTAAATCCCACAAGATCCACCTTGTCTAAAGTAGCCAGGAGTGGAACTAATTGGATAACTGTAACCAACGGTGCAAGAACTGCAGCTGGAGTTGGCATCACCTGTACAGGAATAGGGTTCGCTATTATGCAAGAGCTGGAATTGCTTGTATAAGAGACGAAATTGAGTTCACCAGTGCAGGGAACTGAAGCTACTATGCCTTGAGTGGCCAGAAACAGACCTGGACTTGTTGGGCCAGCTTGAACCGGATTAACTGGTGCAAAAGCTGGACTAACTGAAGCAACTAGAGTCAGATTCACTGGGACAGGAGCTGGAATCATTTGTGTAGGAACTGAAGTTGCTGAAACAGACAAAGCCAGAGTCCTCAATGCAGGAGCCAGAACTACTGAGAGAGGTGGAACAAGAGCTGAAACTGCTGAGCCAGCTGGAGTAGGAATCAGTGATGCAAGAACTGGTGCTAAAGATGCGGAGGTAGCCAGAGCCGCATTCACTGGTGCAGGAAACAGAGCTGAAGTTCTGGATATAGCCCGAGCCAAATATATCAATGCAGGAACTGGAGTTGGTGAAACTGGATGCAGAGATTCTAGGACTGCCTGAGCCAGATTCACCTCTACAGGAGCTGGAGCTACACTCACTGGTGCAAGAGCAGGAACAGGAACAACTGGATTCACTGGTGCAGGACCTGGAGCTGGAGACTCTAGAGAGAGCTGACATTATTGGATTCATGAGTGTAGGAACAGGAGATGGAGCTGTAGAGACAGCTTGGGCTGGATTCACTGGTGCAGGAATAGGTACTGGAGTTGTAACTACCCAAAGCAGAGCTACTGAAACTGCTGGAGCCAGTGAGGAAGCCGGGTGCAGGAATCTCTTGAAAATCTGAAGTCACTGGAGAAACAGACATAGCATGAAGCAGACTCATTTGAATAGCTGGCCCAGCCAGGAGTGGAATCACTGGAGGAGCTGGCTCAGCCTTGAACAGAATTGCTGAAAGAGCTGCTCACTGTGGAATGCAGTCACTGAATTTGCTGAAGCAGCCTGGAGCAGAGTCACCATATGAGTTGCTGCTTGCAGGAATGTGGTCACTAGAGGAGCTGGAGCTGCCAATGTAGGAGGGCACAGGCAGGAGCAGAATCCACACTGGTGGAAAAACCCACAAAATTCTTCTTTGGTATTATCAACCTTCTTAGGAAGTGGCATACGTGATTCTAGAAATGGTCTGACCCAGTATGACAATTTCTTCTGTTCTTATGAGCACTGGAGGAGCACTTCATTTCTAACTCAGGGGCTCAACTACAGAAATCCCAGAGTCCTTTCCCAGCAAAAGTGAACAAAACAGGGAGCAGCAGGAGACATGCTGCCCCTGGTAGGGTTAACTCAAGCTTGCACAACACAAAATGGTGGCTTTGGCTTATATAGGATGGAAGCACACCATTACAAGACTCCCACATGGAGGAGCTGCAACCGACAGTAAGCTAGAAGGGTCATACTGCTGGTAGAGCTCCTTTAGGCTGTCTACACAAAATTAGACCTGCCTTATTTACAGCATAACTTGTGTGGGTGAACGTCAATACAAACCTTTTAAAAGAAAATTGCATGCACATAAATCCAAATTCTGCTCAAACTCTACCTCAGAATATCTCTTGCCAGTTTGAATAAAAGTATGCACAAAACCAGTTTACACATTTACCTTTATGCTAATTGATTCCCTGGCCATTTTAATACATGCTTTATGCATGTAAAAGCCCACAATATCCCTTGCCATTGAGAATACCTGATCACTAGGCATGCTGGTTGGTGAGTAGAAAAGGAAATGCTGTGAGACCTTGACTAGGTCTGGTCAGACCAGAGCCTTGCATGCCCAATATACCAAAGGGATCTGTGGCTGCGACCTTAATGGGCTCCGTAAGGTACCATATGACTGAAGTTTGGGTATGGGTCTCCGATGCGTGGGGAGATACTCCTTTTGGCTGCCAACTGCTTAAGCTATGGCCTGTGTTAGAAGAGCTCATCCTGTGGTGCCCATGAAGAGGTGGCAGATAAAATGGGGGTAGGAAATGGTAGCTGATGTGGGCAATACTGAAAGGGGAGTCTACTTTCTGCTGCATCCCTACTGCCCCTCTGCCTCTTGTGCTTACATTTCTGCTCCTAAGCCACCAGCTTTCCTTCCTTTATATAGAGGACTATACTTCCTTTCCAACATGTGTGAGGAATTTGAGCCAATTTTGCATTTGCAGTTCCAACCAGTCCACGAGCACCAACACCTCTGGTGTCATTCCCTACTCCTTCCATAAACCCTGTAACTTCTCCTCCAGACGATTGATTATGGGAACGACCTTGCCCCTGGTAGATGTTGTTGAACTCAGGGCCTCCATGGTATCCTTGCAGTGCTTCAGGATACCTGTGTCATATTTTACCAATCCTGATGTCCCACAGGGCAATCCAAATTTATGCTGGCATACACAGACCGCTCATAATGGAGTGTTTGTTGCTCCACTCACCTCTGCATCATGAGGTAAGTGAAGTTCCACCTGGTACCCACATCATGAATAAGATGATTCGGAGGTGCTCCAACTGCATTCTGCTTCTGCTGTAGCTGCTGCCTAGCCTTAACGCTCCAGTTTAAATGCCTCACCATTTTCCCTACATCTTCCTATCAGATCCCACAGGACAAAGGTGCTGCCTCTTTGTTTCCCAAGCACTGGGCATCCCTTGCTGCTAGTTGCAGCACGTACACAAAGCACCAATTCCCCTGCTAGCTTTTGATTCCCTGATCTTGTTGCCGCTACCATTTGTAACCAAAAAAAAAAAAAAAATCCCAGGAATATTCTTGTTTCTCTGGCCTAGTCAGCCCACTGTCGATCCCCATGATCACCTCTAAGATATAGCCCGAGGGGGTGGCTCTGGTCCATCATCTTGCTGTGCAGCACAACCCACCTATATCCTGCTGAGGCTGCCTTGTCCAGCTGCCACCAATAGGCCGTCAGGGAGAGAGGTAGGCGTGCGTAGTGTCCTGGCTGGCCCAAATGTCAATGGATAAATGGAAGCTGCTCCTCTCCATCTGTGCCTACATCTAGGCACAGTTCTGAGTGTACAAGGTGGGAATCACGTGACTACTAAAAACTGTCTTGGAGGGTACTTTGTAATTGGGGGCTATTTTATCCCCATGCATTATCAACGAATATCCCGTAAGTGGTCATATCTAACACAGAACATAATAAAACATGAAAGTTAAGACTCCCAAGACTGTATAATTTAAACTAATATAGGGCTGACTAAGCAACTGAAACCAGCAATCTAATTTCTTCCTTTACTGCTGGAAGTCAAGACATAAAAGATCTTAGATAATTAGGGTAAAAGAGGAGCACTATCCTATAATTCTTCCCTAAATTGATAGAGCGGTTTTATTTTTAACTGCTCTCTTTAAGGGCAACTAAAAGCCATAGATCTTCCAGAGGAACTCATAAATGTTGCATGTCTGTTCTCCGAGAAATAAGCTTTTAAGTTCTTTTTAAAACATAGTTTAATTCTTGTTGCAGGCTGGCCAGCAACCCATTCCAGTGCCTCAGAATTAAACTGGTAAAGGTCTTTTCTCTGGTTATAACTTGTCTGGCAGTTTTCAAGGCAGGTAAAGGTGTGCCTCATAATGACATCCTATGCCTTGCTGTGAAGCGTGCCAAATCAGATGTTTTCTCAGATATCACAAGGCTCTGAAAGCCAGAGTTAACAATTTGAATTCAGTTTTCTCTTTCAGTGGAAGCCAGTGCAAGGTGTACAAAACTGGGGTTGTTATTAGCTGTGAAATTATGTCCTGTTAGCACGTAGACTGCAGCGTAGGCATCGGAATGGGGTGGGCCGCCAGGACCCTGGCCCTACCAAATTTAAGACCATCCCAGAAGCGCTGTTACTGTGTCTCCTTGCAAGCACCCGCGGCAGTGCCTGTATTCTTGCGCTGCTCTGCATGTCTCACGCGATCAGCGCGAGACGTGCAAGGAGACAGGTGGTGCTGCTGGCAAGAGAGAGAGAGCAATACAGAGAAAACAAGTGAGAGGGAGTGCAGGTACGGGAATGGCTTGATGGAGAAGGAGGGAGGAGGGTACGAGGCTGGAAGCTTGCCTGGGGAGGGGAGGTGACAATGAGACTGGAAGTTTGCTTGGGGAGAGGGGATCCTCAGACTGGAAACTTGTCGTGGGGGTGATCCCGAGGCTGAAATTTGCTTGGGGAGAGGGGATCCTCAGACTGGAAACTTGTCGTGGGGGTGATCCCGAGGCTGAAATTTGCTTGGGGTGGAAGCTTGCTTGGGGAGTAGGTCTGAGGCTGGCTGGCTGTGTGTGGGTATGTGTTAGTGGGATAACATTTGTAATTTAGAGTCAGCTAGTTTATATTTGCTGATGGTCTTTCTGTGTACTGCAAATGAGACCAAGGTGAGCTGAAGTATTCTGTTAGTGTGCTAATTCTCGCTGAAAGCGTCACTGTCAAATCTTAAGTTTTTCAAACAATTTATAGAAAGAAACACTTAAATTAGAGTTCAGAGGCTTGAGGAGTTTTCTTTTTCTTTTTTTGCAATACAAACAGCTCACAAAGCATGTACTGATATTATCTGCTCACCCAGCCAGCATTTTCTTTTTGCATTAACATTGCTGCTTCAGTGCATTAGTTTTCCTGTTTCAAGGCATTTCTTTAACATGCTCTTGCAGTCTTCTCAGTAGCTAACCTGCTTACTTCTCACTGAAAAACTTAACATTTAACAGTGACACTTTCAAGCGAGTATTAGTTGATAACACCAGCATATGCTTAGTGAGCTGTTTCTAATGAATAAAGAATGAATAAAGAAAATATTTTCAGTGTTTGAATTTAAAACTAAGTGATTCTCTTTATATGGGGGTAGATTTTCAAAGGGGTACGCGTGTACCATACGCGCATACCCCCCGAAAACCTACCCCAAACCCCCCCTGCGTGCGCCGAGCCTATTTTGCATAGGCTCGGCGGCGCATGCAGGCCCCGGGACGCGCGTAAGTCCTGGGGCTTGCATGGAGGGGCGTGTCAGGGGCGTGCCACGAGTGCCGTGGCGTTTCGGGGGCGGGCCCGGGGGTGTGGCGCCGGCCCGAGGGCGTGGTCGAGGCCTACGGACCAGCCCCTGGGTCGGGTGATGGCGCGCCAGCAGCCTGCTGGCGCGCGCAGATTTACACCTGCTTTTAGCAGGCGTAAATCTGGCAACAAAGGTAGGGGGGGGGGGTGGTTAGGGAGGGGAAGGTGGGGGGAGGGCGAAGGAAAGTTCCCTCCGAGGCTGCTCCGATTTCGGAGCGGTCTTGGCGGGAACAGGCAGCTCGCGCCGACCCCAGATTTTATAAGATACGCGCGGCTACGCGGGTAACTTATAAAATCCAGCGTACTTTTGTTCGCGCCTGGTGCGTGAACAAAAGTACGCCCTCGTGCAAATTTATAAAATCCGGCCCATGTGGGCAGATTTTAAAAGCCCTGCTCGCGTAAATCCGCCCGGATTTACGCGAGCAGGGCCCTTGCGCGCCGGCGTGCCTATTTTGCATAGACCGCCAGCACGCACAGAGCCCCGGGACGCGCATAGGTCCCGGGGTTTTTTTAGGGGGCGTGCCGGGGGCGGGGCTGATCGCAGTGTTTTGGGGGTGGGCGTGGTTTCGGCCCGGGGCGTTCCGGGGGCGTGGCCGCCCCCTCCAGAACCGTCCCCGGGTCGGGTCTCGTCTCGGCGCATGGATTTACGTCTCCCTCCAGGAGGCGTAAATCCATGGATAAAGGTAGGGGGGGGGGGGGGGTTAGATAGGGCCAGGGGGGGGGGTTAGGTAGGGGAAGGGAGGGGAGGGCGAAAGAAAGTTCCCTCCGAGGCCGCTCTGATTTCGGAGCGGCCTCGGAGGGAACGGAGGCAGGCTGCGCGGCTCAGCACGCGCCGGCTGCCCAAAATCGGCAGCCTTGTGCGTGCCGATCCAGGATTTAGCAAATGTTGCTTACCTGATGTAACAGGTGTTCTCACAGGACAGCAGGATGTTAGTCCTCACAAATGGGTGACATCGAGGATGGAGCCCACCACGGGAAACTTCTGTCAAAGTTTAAACAGAACTTTGACTGGCCCCTACTGGGCATGCCCAGCAAGGCACTGACCCTGCAGCCAGCAGGGGTCTCCCTTCAGTCTGATTTTCAAAGCTACAGGCAGTGCCTAGAAAGTAAAAATAAAACGAACCCAACACCGCGGGGAGGCGGGCGGGTTTCGTGAGGACTAACATCCTGCTGTCCTGTGAGAACACCTGTTACATCAGGTAAGCAACATTTGCTTTCTCACAGGACAAGCAGGATGGTTGTCCTCACAAATGGGTGAGTACCGAGCTGAGGATGTCCCGACTTGCACCAAATGTACCCAACGGTGTGCAGCAGGCACAACAACTGAGGAGAATTTGGGAAAGGGCATCCGCACCCTACCGGGTAGGTGGAAGGGTGTTGGTACATCAGGTTGGAAAAAGGTTACGCAAGACAGACTGGCCAAAGATGGAGTCCTGTCTTCCAGCCTTGTCCAAACAATAATGGGCTGCAAAAGTATGGAGAGAACTCCAGGTGGCAGCTTTGCAGATGTCCGGAAGCGGCACCGATCGAAGGTGTGCCACTGATGTCGCCATGGCCCTCACAGAGTGTGCTTTAACACGGTCTTGAAAAGGAATGCCAGCTTGCTCATAGCAAAAAGAAATGCAGTCCGCCAATCAGGAAGAAAGAGCCTGCTTACCCACAGGTTGTCCCAACTTATTAGGATGGAAAGAGACGAATAATTGAGTGCTCTTCCTGTGGGAAACTGTACGGTCTAGGTAAAAAGCTAGAGCCCGTTTACAGTCTAGGGTATGCAGGGTCTGCTCTCCAGAGTTGGAGTGGGGCCTGGGAAAAAAGATAGGTAGTACGATAGATTGATTGATATGAAACTCCGAAACTATCTTAGGTAAAAATTTAGGGTGAGTGCGGAGTACCGCCCGGTCCTGCAGGAGCTTAGTGTAAGGCAGATAGGTAACTAGGCCTGTAATTCACTAACCCTGCGAGCTGAAGTAACAGCCAAAAGGAATAACACTTTCCAAGTGAGATATTTCAAGTCACAGGAGTGCAGAGGTTCGAAAGGAGGTTTCATTAGACGACCAAGAACCAGGTTAAGGTCCCAGGATGGGGCCGGAGGACGCAAGGGTGGCTTTAGATGGAGTAAGCCCTTAAGAAAGCGTGTTACTAGGGGTTGTACTGAAATAGGATTACCCCCAATACCCTTATGGAAGGCGGCTACCGCACTGACATGCATTCTGATAGAAGAGGTTTTAAGACCTGATTCAGAGAGATGCCATAAATAGTCCAAGAATTTGGAGATTGGACAGGAAAGGGGATCAAGGGACTGAGAAGTGCACCATGATGTGTACCTTTTCCATTTGTATGAGTAAGACTTTCTTGTGGAAGGCTTTCGTGAAGCTATCAGGACTCGAGAAACGGAATCTGAAAGGTTAAATGGTTGAAGGACTAACCTTTCAACATCCATGCCGTCAGGGACAAGGCTTGGAGGTTGGGATGGAGGAGGCATCCGTCGTTTTGAGTGAGCAGATGCGGGTCCATTCCCAGAGGAATGTGCCTGCGGATGGAGAGATCCTAGAGTATTGGAAACCATACTTGGCGTGGCCAGTAAGGTGCTATCAGGATCATGGTTCCTCCGTCCTGGCGTAGCTTCAAGAGAGTCCTTGACACAAGAGGGAGTGGAGGGAATGCATAGAGCAGACCGGTTGTCCACTTGAGGGAGAAAGCATCCCTCGGCCGAGAGTGCTGGCTCCGAATGAGAGAGCAGTAATCGTGCACTTTGTGGTTCTGAGGGGACGCAAAGAGGTCTATGCGGGGAGAACCCCACTTGTGAAACAGAGAGGTCGCTACCAGAGGATCGAGTGACCACTCGTGTGGGTGGAAGACTCGGCTCAGCTGGTCTGCCAATACATTGTCTACTCCCGGCAGGTAAGTGGCCCTGAGGTACATGGAGTGGGAGAGGGCTTCCGCCCAGATCTGCGCAGCTTCCTGACACAGAAGGAAGGAGCCTGTGCCTCCCTGCTTGTTTATGTACCACATGGCCACTTGGTTGTCCGTCTGGATTAAGATTATCTGATGAAAGAGATGATCTTTGAAAGTGCGGAGCGCATAGCGGATTGCTCGAAGTTCCAGGAAATTTATCTGGTGTTCGGCTTCCTCTTTGGACCATAACCCTTGGGTTTGAAAGTCGTCCACATGGGCTCCCCAACCGATGTGAGAAGCGTCGGTGGTTAGGATTACTTGCGGATCCGGTGGAAGAAAAGGTAAGCCCTGAAGGAGGTTGACCTGAGTCGTCCACCAGGTTAAGGATAGGCGCAGCGCTTGTGTGACTGTGACTATGGAGGACAGAGGCTGAAAAGCTTGAATCCATTGGTGTCGTAGAGTCCATTGTGTTACTCTCATGGCTAGTCGGGTCATGGGAGTGACTTGAACCGAGGATGCCATGTGTCCTAGGAGAATGAGGAACTGGCGAGCCGTGGCAGTGTTCTGAGACTGGAGCTGGCGAGCCAGGGACATTAGGGTGTGGACCCTCTGAAGTGGAAGGTAAGCCTTTGCCTGTAAGGTGTCCAAGTCTGCTCCAATGAAGAATAAGGTTTGAGACGGGACTAAGCAAGATTTCTCGTAATTGACAAGAAACCCTAAGGAAAGGAGTGTTTGAATTGTCAATTTTAGGGAGGATTGAGCTATCTGTTGGGTGGAGGCCCTGATTAGCCAATCGTCCAGGTAGGGGTAGACGTGGACACCTTCCTTCCTTAAGAATGCTGCTACCACTACGAGACATTTGGTAAAGACTCGTGGGGCAGAAGCCAGACCGAAAGGTAGGACACGGTATTGATAATGGTCGTGGCCTATGAGAAACCGCAGATATTTGCGATGGGATTGTGTGATCGCAATGTGGGTATAAGCGTCCTTGAGGTCGAGAGAGCACAGCCAATCCCCTCTTTGTAGCAGAGGGAGCAGTGCGCCTAGGGTTACCATTTTGAACTTCTCTTTTTGAAGGTATTTGTTGAGGGCTCGAAGGTCCAAAATGGGATGTAGTCCCCCTGATTTCTTTGGTATTAGGAAGTATCTGGAATAGAATCCCTTGCCTCGTTGAGAGGGAGGAACGGGTTCTATAGCATTTGATTGCAGAAGAAGAGACACTTCCTGTTGTAATTGAGTCAAATGGGTGGATAGACTCCACGCTTGAAGAGGCGGGGAGTCTGCCGGAAGAGTTATGAAGTTGAGGTGGTAACCCTGTGCGATAATTGTTAGCACCCACTGATCTGAGGTGATCTGCAACCAAGGTTGTAGAAAATGGTACAGTCGACCTCCTACAGGAATGTCTGGAAGAGGGGTTTGGCATGTGTTCCCTACAAGGGAGTCAAAGGCCAGCCGCAGGCCCCGGTGGAGGGGCTACAGTAGGCCTTTGTTTCCTAGGCTGACGCGGCTGAGGCCTAGTAGAGGATCGAGCTGGACGAGGCCTGGCCGATGGAGGGTAGTAACGGCGTGGCCGAAAGAACGACTTCTTAGAGTCCTTCTTAAGTGGTTGTTTGGAGGAAACCTCAGACGGAACAGAAGAAAGTTGTTTCAACGTCTCGTGGTGATCTTTTAATTCAGCTACAATTTGCTGAATTTGTTCCCCAAACAAATTGTCCCCTAAGCAGGGTAAATCCGCTAAACGATCCTGGACTTCTGGGCGAAGGTTGGATGATTTTAACCAAGCCCAACGTCTGGCCGAAATGGCAGTAGCTGAAACCTTTGTGGAGGCATCAAAGATGTCATAAGCAGTTCTGATCTCGTGCTTCCCTGCTTCAAACCCTTTGTTAAGAAGGGCCTGAAGCTGTGGCTGATATTGGTCAGGTAATGTGTCAGCAAAATCTTGCATCTGTTTAAGGATGGCTCTGTTATATTGCGTCATGTAGAGTTGATATGAGGCTATGCGAGAAATCAGCATAGCTCCATGGTACACTTTCCGTCCCACACTGTCCAGGAATTTATTGTCCTTGACCGGCGGAGTGGAGGAGTGTGGCTTTAGGCGCTTGGCCTTTCTTTGTGCGGACTCAACCACAACAGAGCGATGATCCAGTTGAGGCTTTTGAAAGCCTGGTGCTGAATGGACGAGGTATGTGGAGTCAGCCTTCTTGTTAACTGGTGATACAGATGAAGGAGATTCCCAGTTTTTCTTTAAGAGATCGAGAAACACCTGGTGAATGGGGATGGAAGCGATGATTTTTGGAGCATCCAAAAATTGAAGCAGTTCCATCATCTGGTGTCTGTCATCGGTCTCAGATTGCAGCTGAAAAGGTACAATTTCGGACATCTCCTTTACAAAATTAATAAAGGAGAGATCCTCTGGAGGAGATCTTTTTCTACTCTCTGTAGGAGAAGGTGGTGATGGTAAATCTGTGTCAGAAGATGTATCATCACCCCAGGTATCATAGGGATCACTTGGGGGTTGAAGCCCCGATGGACCAGGTTGAGGATCCAAAGGCATCGAAGGAAACCTTGGAGGAACCGGTGGTACAATCGGTACTGGGAACGGCATCGAGGGTTTCGGTGCTGCCGATGGAGTCAGTGCCGGTCTTGGAACCGATGGAGTCAAAGGATAAATCGGTGGAGATATTCGAGAAGGCACCGATGGGACCACCCCGGAAGGGGGAATCAGGAACGGTGTTTCTCCCGCCGATGAAAATCCAGTCGGAGACCATGGCGCTGTCGGTGCTACTGGAATCATCGATGGAAGGGCATGTACAAGTGCCTCCATTTCATTTATAATTTCATTTTCATTTATAAAATTTATTGATCGCTTTACACTGTTAGGTCTAAGCGATATACAAAAATTTACATACATAATAAAAAACTAACACAAAAAACCAACTACATATAAACAACTTCGTAAAGACTGGCTCATGAAAAATTGTCAAACGTTAGTTGCAATATACGCTGACTTAAACAGGTATATTGTTAATAATTATAAACACATTTCAGCAAATAATCTTTGAACATAGCTTTGAATTTTTTGACATCCTCGATAGATCGTATATCAAAAGGAATCATGTTCCAGCAATTAGGAGCCGCTATTGAGAAAGAAGTTTCCCTTGTGTAATGTAAACAGGCTAGTTTTACTGATGGAACTTCAAGTAAATCAAGTTGTGAGGACCTTAGTGCTCTGGCTGGCTTATGAATTCGAAGAAGGGCGTTAAACCAAAAATCAGAAGAGGCCGCACGTAATTTAAAGATGGTCATACCTATCTTAAAGATTATACGTTCTGCCATAGGGAGCCATTGAAGTCGGCTTAAAACTGGTGTGATATGATCACGCCGTTTAGAAGATGACACTAGCCTGGCTGCTGAATTCATCAGAAGTTGAAGCGAACGAATTGAATTTTTAGGTAAACCAATATAGAGACTATTACAATAGTAGCGGTGCCAGCGCTTCCACCAAAGGTTCGGTGGTCGGTTCCTTCCTCGGTGGCGGAGTCGGTGCCGGGGTCGATGCCGGTGGTGGTGCCGGAATCGGTGCCGGAGACGGTGCCAATGGAGGTTGGAATTTTTGCATCGCTTTCTCGATGGCCTCCTGGACCAGCCGGTCCAGTTCTGCCCGGAGACCAGGGGTAACAATACCCGGCTCGACGGGAGAGGGAGGCTGAGGCAGAGCCGGAGGGACCACCGTAACCGGTGGGATCACGGCTCCCACACCCCGAGAGGGTGAGGGTTTCCTCGATGCCTGCGAACGAGACGTGGACGGTGCCAAGTCTGATCGAGGCCTCTTAGTCGGTGGCTCGGCTTGTTCAGAGGTCGATGACTGTGGATCCTCGACAGGCCGAGACTTGTGCCGTCGATGGCGATGCTTGTCCTTCCGGTCTCCTCGCCCATCCGGGGAGGGGACAGGAGTCGACGGCCGAGAAGTCATCGATGGTGGACGGTCACCGGAGGGTTGACGATGGTGGTGCAACTTCGACGGTGCCGGTTCCGATGACGTCGATGCTATCGATGGCGTTGGGGTGGGTGCATGGAAGAGGAGCCCCATCTTCTCCATCCTGGCTTTGCGACCCTTAGGTGTCATTAGGGCACATTTGGTGCAAGTCAGGACATCATGCTCACTTCCCAAACACAAAACACAAACCCTATGGGGGTCAGTGATTGACATAGTCCGGGTACAATCCGGGCATCGACGGAACCCCGTCGCCATGGCTTAAGGCCAAATTTAGTCGCGGGCTCGGTAATTGCCAACAGGCCTCAAGGGCCAAATGCGACGGTAGTCAAAGAAAAAAGGCAAAAAACTTACCGGTTTCCGCGGAGGTGACAAAAATTTGTCGAAGGGAGACCCCTGAGGGGCAAATTTTCTTCGGAAAGAAAAATACCGAATTCCTGTCAGGAACGTGGTAAGAGAGCTCCTTTCACCGCGTGGCAACTGCTGCGCGGAAAAAAGAAGACTGAAGGGAGACCCCTGCTGGCTGCAGGGTCAGTGCCTTGCTGGGCATGCCCAGTAGGGGCCAGTCAAAGTTCTGTTTAAACTTTGACAGAAGTTTTCCGTGGTGGGCTCCATCCTCGATGTCACCCATTTGTGAGGACAACCATCCTGCTTGTCCTGTGAGAATATAAGATACGCGCGGCTACGCGCGTATCTTATAAAATCCAGTGTACTTTTGTTTGTGCCTGGTGCGCCAACAAAAGTACGCGATCACGCTTTTTTTTTTAAATCTACCCCATAGTGTTTTATTACAATATTTAAGAAAATTAATCGTTTTTTGGCACTAAAAAAGAAAAAAATATTTATAAATGAAGGAATGAAATGGAGGTTTTTGACTAATGAATGAATTCCATGGCAATGGTCTTTGACTTAGAGCTGACTGTTACAGTCTGAGGTCTTTCTTCTAATTTTTAGAGATCCATGGTTATGAGCAGTATTATATGTTTGATCTTAGAATAATCACGTGGATATTTTGTTGGTCTTTTAGATTATATCACTATTTTTTCCCATTTTTTGCTTGGTCTGGCATTGTTTTACCAACCGGAGATGTATTGGTGTTGTAAGGCCTAGTGTAATTTTTGCAGTGCTGTCCTTTCATTGATAGGGTTTTTGCTGTTGGAGTCCTGTGAGTTAATGTTGCTAAGGTATGCCAAGTTTGCTATATACAGTATGTTCTAAGAGGTTGATTTTTAATACAAGTACGTGTGTGAGCGAGGGTATGCTAGAATTTTTAATTGTGCACTCACTTACTTGTGTATGTTTTAAATGCGCAAACTGTGCGTAAGTATGCTCTTAATTTTAAGAGGTTATTTGAGCACAGCTAGCACGCATGTGTCTTCAATAGGGACCATGTTGGCTTTTAAGCACGTATATCAGCAAATTTTTAAAAAATGCTCATGAAAGGGACAACTCAGGTTTTCTAATTAGACCCCAGGTTTGGCCTCTTAATATCTAGGACTTCCAGACCCTTCTGGTTCTTCATCTTGCACACCCCCCAGCTGACCCAGGACTGCTTACCCTGTCCTGTAAGCCCTAAAACTCGAGATCTGCAGACTTGGTCCTCATCTGAAGCAGCGGTAAAGTTACATGGATAACAAGCCAATGTGCGCCATGGTCTCCGGTTTTAAAGTTCAGAATTATGCATGTAAGTCTTGGCCCCGCTCCAGAATGCCCTATGCCCGCCCATGCCCTGCCCCCTTATTCGCATGAGTACATACCTGCATATTTGGTGACTTTTTGAAATCTGAGTTGCTCACATATACGCGTATGTGGGCATTTTTGTGTGAGCCTCGCTTTTAAAATCACCGTGTTTTTCTTTATTTTTGCAGGATTTTGTATTATTTCACAACGTGCCTGATAATGAAGGGAATTTGTGTTACTGTTACTCAGATGACAGAATATGAATTTTTTATTTTTGTACGTGAATATATTTTTTTGTGAGGTGTATGGCAAAATATTCTGATCTGCCCCCTTATTGGAGATGTGGGGAGAGCTCTGTGTATATATTGGGTTTATCTTGCACATGCAATGAAAAAAAGGAACCTCACTCATAAGCCAGGGTGTGGTATGTCTGCAGTGATCTCAATCTCTCAAAATAATTGCAAGTATTGCTCGTCTTAATACTTGCATTGTGCCAAATGGCTTCTTCCTGAAGCTTACATGGGAAAGTCTCTTCCTGAAATGGTTTGCGTGTAACCACCAGTTCAACTGAGATCTATTCTCTAACGGAAGGAGCAGCCTCACTGCATACTTCTGCGACTGGAGAATCCATCGGGAGAGCAAAGCACCCTGAAGAGGGTTCAAATGTGCCCTCGCCTGGGGAACCACTTCTAATGTGGCAGCCATCAACCCCAGGAACTGTAGGTAAGACCACACAGTTGAACGAACAGAGTTCCACAGGGATTGGACTTGCAGCAACAATGTGTGGATCTGAGACTCCAGCAGAAACACTCTGCCCTGTCTTATATCGAATCGAACCCCGAGATGCTCCAGGGTCTGAGATGGCTGCAAATTGCTGTTGGCCAGATTCACCACCCAACCTAGTTTCTGTAGCAAGAAACCTACCCTGCAGGAAATGCGAATACTCTCTTCCAATGTCTTGGTTCAAATCAACCAGTCATCCAGATAGGGGTGAACTAGAATGCTCTCCTTGTGAAGGGCCATCGCTACCATTACCATGTCCTTGGAAAAGGTCCTGGGAACTCTTGCCTTTTGGACTAGCCAATGATGATCCAGGATGGCAAATCGGAGGAACCGCTGATGTTCCTGCTGGACGGTAATATGCAGATATGCCTCTGTCAGATCCAGAGATGTGAGGTACTTCCCTGCTTGAACCTCCATTATGATAGAGCGCACTGTTTCTATCCTGAAATGTGTGACTCAAAAATGTCGGTTGATGCCCTTGGACTGAAACAATCCTTTCTTCTTGGGCACAACAAAATAAATGGAATATAAGTTCATATGTCACTGCAATTTGGGAACTGGGATCACTGCTTTCAAAATCAATAGCGATTGTAATGTCTCTTCCACTTCTACCCTCTTCTGAGGGGAATTTCATGGAGAGACTATGAAAGCATCTGGAGGAATACAAAGAAATTCTAGAGCATAGCCGTTCTGAACCACTTCAAGAACCCATTGATCTGAAGTAATCTGGGCCTACCTGTGGTAAAACCGGGACCCTTACTTTTCAATATATTTATGCATGATCTGGAAAGATCTGGAAAGAAATACGATGAGTGAGATAATCA
Organism: Rhinatrema bivittatum; assembly: GCF_901001135.1. Lineage (NCBI taxonomy): Eukaryota > Metazoa > Chordata > Amphibia > Gymnophiona > Rhinatrematidae > Rhinatrema > Rhinatrema bivittatum. The sequence goes on along the minus strand of NC_042616.1, from coordinate 257,796,216 downwards.
AATTTGCAGATGATACAAAATTGTTCAGAGTAGTTAAATCACAAGCAGATTGTGATAAATTGCAGGAAGACTTTGTTAGACTGGAAAATTGGGCATCAAAATGGCAGATGAAATTTAATGTAAATAAGTGCAAAGTGATGCATATAGGGAAAAATAACCCATGCTATAGTTGCACAATGTTAGGTTCCATATTAGGTGCTACAACCCAAGAAAGAGATCTAGGCGTCATAGTGGATAACACATTGAAATCGTCGATTCAGTGTGCTGCGGCAGTCAAAAAAGCAAACAGAATGTTGGGAATTATTAGAAAGGGAATGGTGAATAAAACGGAAAATGTCATAATGCCTCTGTATTGCTCCATGGTGAGACCGCACCTTGAATACTGTGTACAATTCTGATCGCCGCATCTCAAAAAAGATATAATTGCGATGGAGAAGGTACAGAGAAGGGCTACCAAAATGATAAGGGTAATGGAACAGCTTCCCTATGAGGAAAGACTAAAGAGGTTAGGACTTTTCAGCTTGGAGAAGAGATGGCTGAGGGGGGATATGATAGAGGTGTTTAAAATCATGAGAGGTCTAGAACGGGTAGATGTGAATCGGTTATTTACTCTTTTGGATAATAGACTAATCGGAGAAAGTTCTTTTTTACTCAACGCACAATTAAACTCTGGAATTTGTTGCCAGAGGATGTGGTTAGTGCAGTTAGTATAGCTGTGTTTAAAAAAAGGATTGGATAAGTTCTTGGAGGAGAAGTCCATTACCTGCTATTAATCAAGTTGACTTAGAAAATAGCCACTGCTATTACTAGCAACAGTAACATGGGATAGACTTAGTTTTTGGGTACTTGCCTGGATTGGCCACTGTTGGAAACAGGATGCTGGGCTTGATGGACCCTTGATCTGACCCAGTATGGCATGTTTTTATGTTCTATCTCTTGTACCACCAGGTGAGCCCATAAACTTTTATTGGGAAGTCTGAGAGGCTCCGCCTCTGGAGCCCATATCCTTTTGAGGACCTTGGGGGCGAAAGGACTGAGATCTATGGAAGGGACAGAATCTCTGGAAAGAACCTCCCCTACAAAGCCAAAAATGCCAGTAGTCTCGAGAGCGACCACTTGCCTGAAAAGTCCGAGAAACTGGTTTCGTATCCTCCAGCAAACATGGGACTTGGGTCTCTCCCCATTTACTTGCTATTTTTTCCAATTCACTGCCAAACAAAAGTGAGCCTTTGAAATATAGCTAACTCAGATTGGACTCTGAAATGGTATCTGCAGACCAGTTGCTCAGTCACAGCTGCCACCTGGCCGCAATAACTGAAGCAGCTTCTCTGGCGGCTGTGTGTATCAAATCACAGCCTGCATCAGCCAAGAAGGAGGCCCCTGGTTTTACCATAGATCTCAAATCAGACCCAACGCAACTAGATTCTTGACAAAGATGCAAGGTAGCCTGAGCTATCAAGGTGCATCAAGAAGCAATTTGCAAGTTCATTGTCACTGCCTCAAAGGATTCTTCAAGATAGCCTTGATCCTCCTATCCTGAGTATCCTTCAGTGCCGTACCTCCCTCTGCCATTATGGTGGTACATTTTGTGACAGAACACACCAAGGCTTCAACCTTAGGGAAACCCAACTGCTCTCTGGCCTGTGGATCCAAGGGGTATAAGCTCGCCAAGACAAGTGTTTGTTCCAAATTAATCAACTCCTGGATTGCATCCAAGAGGGGAAAGAAACAAGAAACCTTACACAGGGTGACTAAAAATGGGATCATTCTTCTGCATCCCCAAGGATCAGGGCCAGTCACTCCAAGGATCTTCAGGGTCTGAGATATCCGACCTGGCAACTCATCTCTCTGAAAGAAACATAGAAGAGTTCTATATGGCTCCAAATATGGGGGAATGTCCCCTTCCTCACCAGGAGAGCCCCCACTTTCATTATCTGTGTCATCCTGATCCACTTGCATTCGAGCTGTCAGAATGCTCTGTGCTACAGCGCTTGACCATGGAGACAGGTGGAGAAGCACTTGGAGTGCCTTAGTAGGAACTGCTATTTTAGTAGATCGGCCCTGTAGAAATGTCTGCAATCCCTGGAAGAACTCCACCCAGGAAAAGGAGGCCGGGTGTATTCCAGGCTCCATAGGCCCGAACCTGACATCTTGTGATCCAGTGTCCCCTGAGGACTTGACCCATGGACCAATCAGGGGAGGGGACACCCCTGCAGTGTCTCTCTTGGTCCCACTCCCCTCAGAACAAGGAGATAGGCCATCATAGGCAAAATCGGAAGGAGCAAATCTCCTCAAGCATCCAGGCAGAGCTGACACAGGCTTAAAGAAAGCTTTGGTTGAATGGCCCTGATATAGCAGGCAGCATAGATAGATAGGCACTTAAGTTTCTTTGCTACGGGCACCATGCTGTATGTGAACATCCTGATGAAGTCTTACGCCTAGCTTTCGTAAGCATACAAGCATGCCTAAAATGGACACACAAAAAATGTGCGTCCAAGCCCATGAACCTAGACCACTCATTCTACTGGACATCTAAACTGGATGCCCAGAACTGACGCCTAAATTGGGAGCACAAAGATGTGCGTCCAGAAGGAAGAACCCCCAAATTGCATGCACGGATGAGAACAGATGCACACAAGGATGTGCAAGCATGTGCCGACTTCCTGCAGCAAAAAACCACACGAAAGTACCCCATGGGCTACCGCATTCCAAAATGGGAGAAGCCTGGGAGCGGGTCTAGCCAAAGGGATGCTCAACCACCGTGCCTGCACTCTTTCCTCACCTCACTGAACTCCCCAGAGACATGAGCAGGACAGACGAACACCGAGGAAACAGACCCTTCTCCTGCTGTCTTCCTGTAGCTGCCTCTTTTTTTTTTTTTTCCTTAAAGTTAAAAACCTTTACCTGAGCTCAGCCCTCCCTTCATCACTGAGCCTCTCTCGGCCTGCAACCGCTAATTGGAATTTAGGCCCATGCCAGTCAAGGCTACCGTACTGAAGGCACTCTACTGAGGGAGGGACCACAGGGTATCACCTCAGAAGGCAAGTGGTGCTACATAGATATTTCCTTTCCAAATTCTATCTGCTTTTCTTCTTTTTCTCCTTTTTTTTTTTTTTTTTAACTCATAAGCAATCCCTGAAAGGAAATGCATGTCCACTATCTGCTGGAGGCGGAGAATACTGGCGGGCTGATGTTGGGTCGGGACTATATAGCCGTGACATCAGCTTTTGCTCCATCTTCATCTGCTGGCAGCAATGCATAACCCAGTCATTGGGATTGGATACCCGAATGCTATGGAACTGATTCTCCCTCTTACCCCCCAAAATGTAAAATAAATCTTATCTGTGGGCTAGTGGCTCCCCTCTTGACACCTCCAAAATGTTAAAGAAGTGTTTGTCGAGCTCCCGATCCTTTACCTTTAGAGAACTTGTTTGCCAAAAACACCCCCATAGACCCCATTCCCTCCCTAAACTCCCAAACGTATCCTCAATTCAGAGAACATGCAGGAGAGGCTGATAGCTGCCAGCGTTATTGGCACTTAGCATTATATGGAGTGGGAGGAGATGAGAGCCTTTATTATATTTGTTCTGAATTGAGGATACTTTTGGGAATTTGGGTGAGGGGGTGGGATGTGACGTGGGGGGGGGGGTGAATTTGGCACACAGTTATTTTAAAGGTAGGGGATACATTTTTAAGCATATTGGGGAGATGGGAGTGGGACCAGTGGGCCTTTGCTACACTTTTATGCATTTTGGAGTGGGCGGGAAAGGGATACTGACCCAGGCTAGATTTATTTTAACATGTTAGGGGAGTGGAAGGGGTGATTGGCTCCTGCTGGGATGCTATTTTTTATCTGGCTATATTTAGGACAGGAAGTTTCCAATCAGAGCTAGCAGGATAACTTTATAACATAATAAAACAAGCCAAAACAGCCAAAATGCCAACCTGTTCTACAAATAGTGTTATTTCAATGCACAGTGCATAAATTTTCAATCTGGAAAGAGTGTATCTTTGAGGAGCCAGAAGAACTAGGAGCAAAAGACCATATACAATGTTATTCTGTGAGGAATGCTAATTTGCCCCTTTTATCCTGATTTTGCTCCAGATACTTCTTGCTTTGTGTTTGTGTGACTAATCACATATATTACAGTCTACTAGTGGTTTTCTCATGTTGGAGGGGGAAGGGAGTTCAGGCTAGGAAGAAACTGATATGACTGAAATAATATGATTTAAAGCCAAAGGGCCTCCTACTTATGACAAAATGAACATTTGCTGTGAGTAGGAGGACAAATCTTTCTAATATAAGGAAGAACTATAGCCAGGACCACTTTATGTAAGCGGCACTGTCAGAAAGAAAAACTTGGTTTAAGATGAAGCAACTGTAAATCCAAGAAGTGTGGGGTGTGTGCTGATCCTGGTGTTGGTGGTGGTAGTGGTGGTGGTGGGGCTAAGAAGAGAGAATAGTCTTGCCTCCCTCTTTGTTTAACTCTTTTTCTTATCAAGCCTCTGACCACCAATTGGATATTGCTTCAAAACTACCCAAATGATGATTAAGGATATGGCAAGAAAGAGAGTCCCAGGAAGTAGGAAGTTGAGATCCTATGGCAATAGGAATATATGGGCTTGTGTCAGTTCATTTTCTGGCAAACATTCTTGACTGTCTACTTTCTATTGCCGAATAAATCAGTACCACCCTGTTTCTGTAGGCAGTTTTACTTGCAATGGTTGACGTGTCAGGAAGTCAATAATGTACAAGTTTGGACAAACAAGTTTATCCACACAAAATCCACCTGTCAGCTCTAGTGAGAGAAATTATTTGTGTAATCAGATTTGAAATCAAATAAAAACTTAGATGTTAATATCATCTAGCAAGATTTAATAATTTTTATTGTATCTGTAATGGGGTCTGAAGTCCATCAGCCTTGTTTCCTGCAATAACCTCTTTAATCACCTTGATAAAATAATTTAAAATAACTTTAAAATGCCATAATAAATTGTTAATGGTTAATCTGAATTCTATGTGTATGTATATGCCAAAAAAAGCTTGAAATGTGCACAATGATTCATAAGTAACTTGTCTCTATATACAGACATGAGGCAGGCAACCAGCCAAGAGAGAAAAACACAGCCTTGAATGTTATTATGTAAAGAATTCTCTGATATGACTAAAGCTCCCACAGAATCATTTCCTAAAAGCTGAAAAGGAATATTGGAGTATAAGTCAGAAATCCTTTCCAAAATGTTGGGTTTAAGCACTATAAACAGACGACATGGGATCCATAAATACTGCTGTTCAAACAATCAATATAATGGACAAAAATGTAATTACTGCCTTGCTCAAATGACATGTAAATGTTAGCCCCTGGTGAAAGATACTTTCCTGGGCCATCCAGCAGCCACTGGGGAAGCCAAGAATCCTGTCCTCCTGTGTGTTAAAGGTACGGCCTTCCAAAGCACTATATCCCACATAGTGAAACACCGCCCCCCCCCCCCCCCCGGGTCTTGATAGACTCCCCCCCTGCATACAGTGGGGCCACTTGTCAAGGTGACCCTGACCCCTAAAATAAATAAAAAATTACAGTATAAATAGCATGGAGAAGCTCCACCCCTAACATAATCCCTTCCCAACAAAGCCCTGTGGCCCAATACCCAAAACGCCCTTTCCAAAAAAAAAGTTCCTGGTGGTCTAGGGTAGACTTCATCCCCACTCCCCACCCCTCTCTTGCCATATAATAAATTCCTGGTGGTCTATGGTCCCCACCCCCACTCCCATCCCCAGGAACCCCTACCTATTAGAACTCACATTGGCTGGATAGTAGGGGCCTGGAGCACTCCCTAGATCTGGGCCCAGTCGACGCCATTTTTCAAAATTGCTACAATAATAATATGTTACATTTATGTGGGTAATGCCTTTGAAAATTCATTGAATGTGAGTAAAATTACACACACTGTAGAATAATGCGTGTAATTTCACCCATATTGAAAGTGGGTACTTTGCAGATGACACAAATTATTTAGAGTTATTAAATTACAAGCAGATTATTATACATTACAAAGATAGTGGAGGGAACCCAAAACATAATATCAAATCAATGGAAACCTGCAGATTTAGGGAAAGAGATTCAATGCCCACCATTTTAACGCTGTTCTAAGTATTTTTATTGGAGTATAGAGAGTTTAATTTCAATGTTGACAGGTTGGTTATTGGTCCCCGTCATGGGCCGTGTTTCAAGAAACTGCATCAGGAGGGACCAGGTCAAACAAAATGATTCAGAAAAATAACCAGGCAGAACGCTTGTCTACAAAAGATCCAGGAGACTTAAATGGCAAGATGCTTACACAAATTTAACCGGGGCATTCACAGACTCAAAAATGAGGACTATGTGAAGGATATAAAAGAAAAAGCAAAAATGCTAAACAAATATTTTTTGTTCAATATTCCTTGAGGAAGGGATGGAAGGACTGCAGATTGTTGATAGGAATGGGATGGATGGATCTCTTGAATTATCTTCCTTCAGCAGACCTACCAGAACTTCTCTAGTCTCCCTTAATATCCTACAGAGTATCCAATGTTGCCCCATAGATTTGACAGCTTGCTAGTTCCATCTAAACCCTTTCTTTCATGAATGGTGTGGCATCCATTTCACTCCTATCAACTATCAGAAGTCGTTCCATCCCTTCTTCAAGGAATACTGAACAAAAGTATTTTTTTAGCATTTTAGCTTTTGCTTCTTCATCCTCTACATAGTCCTCATTTTCATCTTTCAGAGAGCAATTTTCAAAGGCATTTTCATAGGTAAATCAACATTTTACTTGTGGAAATAGACTCTTAAAAATTACCTACTCTCAATATGGGTGAAATTACATGTATTGTTCCACAGTGTGTGCAATTTTACTGATATTGCTTGGAGGCTTTCCTGCGGGAGGGGGTTAGATTGGGTGAGGCAACAATAAGCACAGTTTTGGAAAATCCAAAACTATGCATGCTGTTTTGGTTGGAAAAATTACCCACAGAAAACGCAAGTGCAGATCTTTCTGGATGCTTTTTCCTGGGGTAATTTAAAAGGAAAGTATGCTTGTATTTTCCATTTGAAAACAGGAGCAAAGCCAGGAGATAAAAGTACCTGCAGACTCTGCAGCAATGCGAGAAATTTTGAAAATTGCCATCTCAGTCTGCACCTCCTCCTTTCATTGACACACCTGAAAAAAGTATCACCTCATCCTAGTGTCCTAGCTATCCTTTCTTCTGCTCTCAACGTTACTGTCCTGATTATCTTCTCTGCTTCTTTCAGCTTTATCAGATATTTTTCCCTGTGTTTTTCTTTGAGAACCTTTGTACTTTATAAATGCTACTCTTTTTGCTGTTGAATTTGTATTCACCATTTAGGAAAGTAAATAAAAGTAACAGGTTTTTCAAACATAAGGAAAAATGACTACTTACCTGATAATTTCCTTTCCTCTACTGAGGGAAGGTCAATCCTCACCATTGCATTATGCACCTTTGCCAGCAGATAGAGACAGAGCAAAAGCTGAAGTCATGGCTATATAGTTCCTCCCCGACATCAGCCCACCAGTATTTTCTGGAAAAGCTAAACTGTGGACAAACTGATTATACTTGAACATTATCATTAACAATCAACCACTCATGCTTCCTATCCAATGGGAACACTGAGCTCATAGACATAAGAAGTAACATATGCACTAAACTAAGAGGCTAGAAAAGCCACTTACCAATCTTCATCAAAGAGCAGGAGGTCCAGTCAAAATGGCCCTTGCAAGCTTGGCGTCTTTCCTAGCCTGAACACCCAAGTGGTAATGCTTGGAAAAGGTGTGCAAAGATGACCACATCGCTGCTTGCAAATCTCGGCAGGCAACAACAAAGTTCCACCCCAGATATCGCCTGAACCCTCGTGGAATGTAGTCTAATCTATTTTGGAAAAGCAACCACAGCAGCCACATAGGCAGCCATAATGACTTCCTTAACCCAATGGGCTATCATTGCGCACTTTGCCAGTGCTCCCTGTTTATCGCGATCATGGAACACAAACAGATGATCAGACTTCCGAACAGATTTATTTATTTATTTATTTAGAATTTTTCTATACCGACATTCTTGAACAAAATATCAAATCATATTTGTTTCCATTTAAACAGAACAGTCACGGCTATGGCGTTACATAGAACATTGAGCAGATTTAGTCATCTCCAAGTACTGCAGCAAATAACGCTTGATGTTCAAGGAATAAAAGAGACGGTACTCACTTTCATCTCTGTCCCTGTCCAAGGTGGGCAGGGAAATGAACTGATTCAAATGAAACTCTGAAACCACTTTTGGCAAAAAAAGAGGGCACAGTCTGAAGCTGTACCACTCCCAGAGTCATACACAGAAAAGGCTCCCAACAAGAAAGAGCCTGCAGTTCAGAGATCTGACATGTCGAACAGATTGCTACCAGAAATACTGTCTTCAAGGTAAGCAGGGTGACTAAGGAATTGGATCGAGGAAGAGCACTCTATGTCATCTACTTGGATTTTAGCAAAGCTTTTGATACGGTCCCACACCGGAGGCTGGTGAATAAAATGAGAAGCTTAGGAGTGAGTGCCAAGGTGGTGGCTTGGATTGCAAACTGGTTGACGGACAGAAGACAATGTTTGATGGTAAATGGAACTTACTCTGAAGAGAAAGCGGTGTTAAGCGGAGTGCCGCAAGGATTGGTGCTGGGACCGGTCCTGTTCAATATCTTTGTGAGCGACATTGCGGACGGGATAGAAGGTAAGGTTTGTCTTTTTGCGGATGATACTAAGATCTGCAACAGAGTGGACACGCCAGAAGGAGTGGAGAGAATGATACGGGATTTAAGGAAGCTGAAAGAGTGGTTGAAGATATGGCAGCTGAGATTCAATGCCAAGAAGTGCAGAGTCGTGCATATGGGGTGTGGAAATCCAAAAGAACTGTATTTGATGGGGGTTGAAGGGCTGGTGTGCACGGAGCAGGAGAGAGACCTTGGGGTGATAGTGTCTAACGATCTGAAGTCGGCGAAACAATGTGACAAGGCGATAGCTAAAGCCAGAGGAATGCTGGGCTGCATAGAGAGAGGAATATCGAGTAAGAAAAGGGAAGTGATTATCCCCTTGTACAGATCCTTGGTGAGGCCTCACCTGGAGTACTGTGCTCAGTTCTGGAGACCGTATCTCCGAAGCGACAGAGACAGGATGGAGGCGGTCCAGAGAAGGGCGACCAAAAAGGTGGAGGGTCTTCATCGAATGACTTATGAGGAGAGATTGAAGAATCTAAATATGTACACCCTGGAGGAAAGGAGGAGCAGAGGTGATATGATACAGACTTTCAGATACTTGAAAGGTTTTAATGATCTAACGACAATGACAAACCTTTTCCATTGGAAAAAAATCAGCAGAACCAGGGGTCATGATTTGAAACTCCAGGGAGGAAGACTCAAAACCAATTCCAGGAAGTATTTCTTCACGGAGAGGGTGGTGGATGCCTGGAATGCCCTTCCGGAGGAAGTGGTGAAGACCAAAACTGTGAAGGACTTCAAAGGGGCTTGGGAAAAATACTGTGGATCCATAAAGTGTAGAGGATGTGAATGAAGAGAAGAGGCATGGGGGTAGCTTGTGGGAATGACAGCTACTACCTGGAGATTAATACCCTTATTCAATAAACATACTCACTGTCAATGCGACTTCAGCATTGCTCTATGCTTCAATGGCAAGAGGAAATGTGGTAAAAAGGATTTGCATTCACAAAAAACTGGGGAGTAGCTTGCTTGTTGTGGCAGTCACTACCCCAAACCAAATAAGTCTGATACTTCACTTTCAATGCATATCCAGCATAGCTCTCTTCTTCAACGGTAGGGGGGGAAGAGGAAAAGAGAATTTATATTCAGGCAACAACCAACAAGGACTGAATTATATAGTCTGGGTAAACAAATAATTATGGGTGTAGCTTGCTTGTTACAGCGGTTACTACCCCGAATCAATTAAGCCTGATACTTTACTTGGAATACATATCTAGTGCAACTCACTGCTTCAACGGCGGGGGGGAATAAAGAAAAGAGGAATTATATTCAGACAACAACCAACAAGGACTGAATGGCACAGGCTGGGTAAACAAATAAGTGTGGGAGTAGCTTGCTTATTGCAGCAGTTACTACCCCTAACCAATTAAGCTAGATACTTCACTTAGATGCAGCTCCAGCACTGCTCTCTACATCAATGACGAGAGTGGAAGGTAACTAGAACCAAAAAGTTACTAATAAGGGCCAAGAGTAACAGATAAGTATGAGAAAAAAAACAAAGTGTGAAAGCTTGCTGGGCAAACTGGATGGGCCATTTGGTCTTCTTCTGCCGTCATTTCTATGTTTCAATGTTTCAGTCACAAGGAAAGAGCATGCAGAGGCCGTAAGGTCAGACCTGTCAAGAACTCCAGGACCAAATTCAGGTCCCGCAGAGGTATCGGAAGCTGTAAAGGGGGGTGAAGATGCTTAACTCCCTTCAAGAAATGGGACATGTTGGGATGTGAAGACAAAGGTCCTCCATTGAATCTCCCCTCTATAACATGCAAGAGCTGTAGCTTGAACTTTGAAGGTGTTAAGAGCCAGGCCTTTACGCAAGTCATCCTGTAAGAATTCCAAAATCAAAGAAATATCCACCTTGAGAGGTTGAGAACCTTGCTCAGAACACCAGGCCACAAAAACTCTCCAATCTTTAATATAGTCTAGAGAAGTAGAAAATTTCATGGCCCGAAATAAAGTGGAAATCACAGCAGGTGAATAACTCTGCTTCAACAACTGAGCCCTTTCAATAGCCAAACCATAAGACAAAATCAACCTGGATCCTTGTGCAGAATGGGCTCCTGCCACAACAGATCCTTCCGAGACAGTAGCCTGAGGGGACTTCCCAACAACAGTCTCTGGAGATCAGCATACCATGGCCTCCGAGCCCAAGCCGGAGCCATTAAAAGGACAGTGTTGGTTTGACTTGCAATCTTCCGGACAATCCTGCCTATCAGAAGCCTGGGCGAAAACGCATATAGTAGGCACTGCGTGACCACTCCTGAATGATAATGTTGATGCCCATCATTTTTGGGCCTCGACTGTGACTGAAAAAGCATGGAACCTTCGCGTTGTTGAAGGTTGCCAACAGGTCTAACTCCAGTAGGCCCCAGTGGTTCACAAGGAGCTGAAAGGCTTCATCCACCAACTCCCATTCTCCTGGGTCCAAGTTTCTCCTGCTGAGGAAGTCGGCTCTTATATTGACCTTTCCGGAATTGTGAGAGACGGATATTTATTTATTTATTTATTTATTTATTTATTTATTTATTTATTTAATTAATTAAATGTTTTTATATACCGAAGTATAGCTAGCTGCCTTCACTCCGGCTTACAGATTAACAACTTAGTACATTTTTCAACATCATATGCAAACAAATTGGTACATTATGACAACAACTGATACAAACAGGGTATAACTGTGGTCAGAACTGGGTAGTGAACAACAAAATGATTGAACTTATGTGGTTTAAAACAACTTAGATTAGGTTGATTAATATATTATGAATTGTGTTATCATTGAAGGGGGAGATATACTTTCACGGAGGAAGAGGATGTCAAAGTTCGATGTACTGTGATAAACTAATTTTAAATGACAGTGGGTAATAATATAGAATCAGTCTTGTCAGTGCACAATCAAGCTTAATCGATCTATTTAATAGTCTTGGGATTGTTCTTGTATAACCAAGAAAGGTTATGTGTTGGATAAGTTATATGTCGTTAACCGATACCATCTTTGAAAGTTTGACTGAAGATCCATGTTTTGAGCTCTTTTTAAATGATTTGATGTTGCTTTGTGAGCTCAGGTAGTTTGGTAGTGAGTTCCATCATTTCGGTCCAGCAATGGAAATGGCTCTGTTTCTTGTGTTGGATAGCTTAGCTAATGGAAGTGATGGTATGACTAGATGAAATTTACTTGCGGTTCTTGTCGTGCGTTGTGATCTGTGTATCTGTATTACGTTATTGAGGGCAGTGAAATCTGCTTTGTATATTGCATTGTGTAAGATTGTTAGTATTTTAAAATCAATTCTTTTTTCTACCGGTAGCCAGTGTAGATTGATGAGCACAGGGGTGATGTGGTCTGATTTTATTTTGCCGGATAGGACTCTAGAAGAGGTTGCTCTGCCCACATCATGAGCACATCTATCTCCTTCGATACCTGATGACTCTTGGTTTCTCCCTGATGATTGATATAAGCCACTATTGTTGCATTGTCAGACATTATCCAGACCACTTGAACCTCTAGATGCTTGGTGAACCACAAGCACACTAACCAATCTGCCCATGCTTCTAATGTGTTGATGTTCCACAGCTGCAACTCTGCATTCCAGCGACTTTGAACATTCAACTCCTGACAGTGAGCCCCCCCAGCTCAGAAGGCTCGCTTCTGTCATGAGTACCAATCAATCCAGCATCTCCAGGGAAATGCCCTTCCTGAGATGATCCGCATATAAGCACTAGTTCAACTGAGATCTCACCTCCAATGGTAGGAGTAGCCTCACTACATAATTCTGCAACTGCGGGTTCCATCAGGAAAGTAGTGCGCATTGAAAAGGTCGCATATGTGCCCTTGCCCAGGGAACTACTTCCAATGTGGCACCCACCAACCCCAGGACCTCCAGATAATGCCACATATTTGGATAAACTGTTTCATCTGGGTTTGAACTCTAACCATCAACTTTTGGATTCAAGTCTCCAACAGAAATACTCTACTCTGCCTTGTATCGAAATTAACCCTGAGATACTTCAGAGTCTGAGATGGCTGCAAATTGCTCTTGGCCAGATTCACCACCCAGCCTAGATCCTGTAGCTACAAAACCATCTTGTGAGAAGTGCGAAGAATCTCTTCCACGCTCTTGGCCTGAATCAACCAGTCATCCCAATAGGGGTGAACAACAATTCCGTCTTTGTGTAGTGTTCCCACTACCACCACCATGACCTTGGAAAAGGTCCTGGGCGCTGTAGCCAGCCTAATATTCAAGACCTGTAACTGGTAATGATGATTCAGAATGGCAGACTTAAGGAACCATTGATGTTCATGATGAATGGGAATATGCAAATACGCCTCCTTCCAGATCCAGAGATGTAAGGTATTCCCCTGCTTTTATTGTCAGCATTACAGAGCGCACCATTTCCATCCTGAAATGCGTGACTCATATATGACTGTTGATGCCTTTGAGATCCAGTATGGGTCAAAAAGAACCTTTCTTGGGCATGACAAAATTAATGAAATAACGGTCCATATTTTGCTGTGATTCAGAAACAGGAATCACAGCCTTCAGGTCCAACAGCTTTTATAATGTAGCTTTCACTTCTACCCTGGTCTGAGGGGATTTGCATGGAGATATCAGAAAGGCATCCAGAGGAATATGAAGAAATTCTAGAGCATATCTGACTTGAACCACTTTGAAGACCCATTGATCTGAAATAATCTGAACCCACCTGTGATAAAAATGAGATAGGTGCCTACCTATCTCCTGCACCAACAGGTGAGCCCACAAATCCTCACTGAGAAGATCAAGAGACTCCACTGCCGTAGCCTGCATCCTTTCCAGGCCTTCAGGGATGAAAGGACTGAGATCTGTGGAAGGGATGGGATCTCTGGGAAGAACTTCTCCTATAAGGCTGAAAATGCCGGTAGTTTCAAGAGTGGCCACTTGTCCAAAAAGTCCAGGAAACTGACTTCTTTTCCTCTGGCAAGTGAGGTAACTGGGTTTCCCCCCATTTATTTGCCATTTTCTCCAACTCACTGTCAAACAAAAGCAAACCCTTGAAGGGCAGCTTGATAAGATTGGACTTGAAATAATATATGCCAACCAGTTGCATAGGCACAGCTGTCGTCTAGCCACTATAAGAGAAGCTATAACTCTGTTGGCTGTGTGAACCAGGTCACAGCCCACATCAGCTAAGAAGGCAGCCCCGGTTCTACCATAGGTCCTCTTTCTGAAAAGGTGCTGTCAGATTCTTGAGAAAGATGCAAGTACGAGCTACCAGAGCACAACAAGAAACAATTTGTAAGTTCATCACCACTGCCTCGAAGGCTTGTTTTAGAATAGCCTCAAGTCTCCTATCTTTGGCATCCTTAATAGCTGCACCTCCCTCTACCGGGAAGGATGCTATAGTGTGACAGAACACATTATAGCATCCACCTTAGGGAATCATAACTGCTCTCTGGCCTGCGGATCCAAGTGGTAGAAGCCTGCCAAGGTACACCCTCCTTTAAGAGGATGCCTCTGGTAAATTCCATTCCAGATCAATTAACTCTTGAATCACATCCAGGAGAGGAAACATGAGTCCTTGCATAGGTTGACCAAAATGGGTTCCTTCTTCTGTACCCCTGAGGAGTCAGTCCCAACCACTCTGAGGGTCTTCAAAGTCTGAGAGATCAAGCTTGGCAACTCATCTTTATGAAAGAAATGGAGAAGAGTTCTATGTGGCTCTAAATCTGGGGGGAATCTCCCCTTCCTCAACAACATCATCTATGTCATTTTGATCCACCTGCATTCGAGCCTTGTCAGGCCACACTGCGCCATGGCGCTTGACTGTGGTAGCAAGCACAGAAGAACTCTGAGCGCATGGACCTAAACCAGTAGGTATAGTCCAGTCAGAAGACTGCCCCTGTAGAAATGTCTGTAATCCCTGGAATAATTCCACCCAGGAAAAGGAGGATGGGTCCATAGGTCTGAACCTGACATCCTGAGAGCGAGTTTCCCCTGAAAAGTCAGCCCATGGATCAACTGAAGGAGGAGACACAGTGTTGTGTCACCCTTGGTCCCAATCCCCCTCAGACTGAGAAGATGGACCATCATTGGCAAAATCAGAAGAAAGCAAATCCCCACGAGCATCCAGGCAGCGCTGATATAGGCTTAAAAAAAGCTCCAGCTATATCACCCTGATGTGGCATGCAGCAAAAATAGATAAGCACTTAGACTTCTTTGCTGTAGGTGCCATGTTTGTAAAGGGCTCACTCAGGTATAGGCATGTGCCAAGCTAGACACACAAAGTGCGGTCAGGTAACTGCTCATAAAAGCCGCATCCAAAATGGACGCACAAAAATTATGTTTCCAGGTGCACACGTATAGTACGCTTGCCCAAATTAGATGCCCAAACCGGGCATCCAGGCACATACATGCTCAAATTAGGCACCCAAGATATGCATCCAGAAATAAGGATGCCCAATTTTGGACGTACAGTTGGCAATAGATGCACAATAGGGATGTGCAGGTGCACGCCGAAGGCACACAGTGAAAAGCACACAAAATCACCCTCACAGCCATGGTGGGTTGAGCAGCCATTTGGCTAGGCCCCGAGCGCGGGGCCTAGCCAAATGGCTGCTCAACCCACCATGGCTGAACTACCTCCACACTCACAGAATTCCCCAGAGACATGAGTAGAAAGGCCAAATGCCAAGGAAACAGACCCAGTAGGAAAACTTGCTCCTGCATTTTTTTTTTAAATGTAAAAACTTTTATTTTTACCTGAGCTTAGCGTTCCCTAGCTGAGAGCAGGAATGGATCCTGGTTATGGGGGGAGAGGGTAAAAGCCTTCACAGTGGAACTTCTCTGGGCCTGCAATTGCTAATTAAATTTTAAGTCCACGCCACCCAAGGCTACCAGACTGAAGGCACTCTACTGCGGGAGGGACCGAATAGTATCACTTCAGGATGCAAGCGGTGCTACCCAGACGTCTCATCTTTGTCATGTTTCCTTTATATTTCTTCCTTCTTTTCTTTCTTTATCTTTTACTCACAGCAATCCCCCGTAAGGAAATGCATGTCCACCATCTACTGGAGATGGAGAATACTGGTGGGCTGATGTCGGGGTGGGACTATAATAGCCGTGACATCAGCTTTTGCTCCGTCTCCATTTTCTGGCAGATGTGTTTAAACCACTGGTGGAGATTGTCCTACCAGAATGCAGAGGAAAGATTTGTTGCCCTTACTATAGCTCAGTTTACTTTAGCCCACGATTCTACTTCCAGAATCGCCCGATACTTACAAATGGAGAAAGTGTTTTAAATGTCCAGGTAGGTGGTCACCTGAACTCCAGTCATACTGTAATGACATGACATATCCGCCAAAGCAGACAGGGGTCTTGCAAAGGTCAAAGTCCTGGACTTCAGGTCTACTATGGGAAAATTCTTTAAGGAAGGGCAGGCAGGGTGGGAAGCTTTTCTGAAGTAGAACAGTGTGGGAAACAAATCTCCCTGACAACAGTTTCATCAGTTGCTGAGTATCTCAGCTTTATGGCCTTAGGCTTGATGAGGTATGAGAAACAGAAATACAGTTTACTAATTTTATGGGTGTGGTAACATTTTTAAAATAAAAAAGCAACTTAACCAGGAAGCATTGTTGTTCAGGCTTCAAGCTGCTGATGCCAATCTTACCTCAAAAACAGTGCCAAAAGGGAGAGACGCGATGTACAGTATGTGAGATTAAATGTCTTGCACATTATTGAAGCAATATATACTTTGAGGTCACACGATACAGACTGTAGCAGAGAACTGGGGTTTTCTTACTGTGTAGATGCAGAAACTCAACTCTGAATTTGTTCTACAAAAAGCCTGATTGAAACAAAAGATGATTACTAGAGAAAGATGAGTCACTCACTGATTATACAGTTTGTCACTACACAAACTGTTCTCCATCTCTGACTGCAACAGACATTAACTGGAATAAGGAAACAAAAAGAAGATTTCTGGATATCCGCAAAGGTCACCACCATTCTCAGTAAAATATCAGAGCTCTGAGTAGATTATCAGCGCTTTTGAAATTTATACTTTCAAACCGGCATTGTGAAAGACTTGCACATCATAGTACATATCTAAAAAAATCACAACAGCATAATGTGGTCAATATTCAGTGATATGGTGAGAGGCAAATTTACATAGGAAAAGTTATAAGCATCACATGTCCCAAGAATTCACTGGGATTTAGGCATAAAATCCTCCTGCTTAACACACTCTGATTAAGTTATGTGTGCAATATTTTCTAAGAAGAGCTAGGACTATCATTTTCCTACTAAACTTGTGTGCATAAATTTACCCAAATAATATGTCTGTTCATTGGGTAAACTTAAGCCCTACCCTCAGAATGCTGCCATTGACGCCCTTTTATGTGCAGGTAAATTATAAGAGTACAAAATAATTATGTGCATAAAATTTATGCATTTGGTGTGGGGGAAGGAGGAGAGGTCCATTAACTGCTATTAATTAAGTTGACTTAGGGAATAGCCCCTGCTATTACTGGCATCAGTAGCATGGGATCTATTTAATGTTTGGGTACTTGCCAGGTACTTGTGGCCTTGGTTTGGCCACTGTTAAAAACAGGATGCTGGGCTTGATGAACCCTTGGTCTGACCCAGTATGGCAACTTCTTATGTTTTTATGTTCTTATGGAAAATATTCAAAGCTTTGAGGTTTTTTTTGCATGTAACTCAAAAAGTTATCTGCTCAAAGGCTTTGAATATGACCTCAGCTTCTTCTGAGATCAGGACAAAGACAGGGAGGACAAAGGGAAAATCCAGTCTCAATATTTGAAAAGGTCCTCTTTAAGGTTCTGCACAACTTTCTGGCAAGCGTTAAATGGGACCAAAAAATTATTGGTATAGTAGGAGGTATTTAAAAAGATTTGGGGCTTGATTCACTATGGCCTTTCTCTAATTCTCTGTCCATGGGAACCTATCCTAATGTAGTTGCTAAGAAATGTATTCCCATGGGAAAATGATAATCAAATAAAAATGCAAATTTATCTAACTGATCCAAGGTGTCAAGAAAAAAAATTAAAATATTAAAAGCTAAAGGTACAGAAAACCTTTACTAACCTGTTAAGCATATAACAAAGTGTAAAAGAGTAATCAGACTCTAAAACTAACAATGAAAAAAACCTAACAGAAAAATCAATTCCAAAAGTTTTTTTTAGGGTCATTTTCAAACAGTTTGCCTAAGCTAGAGTCTGGGAGCTACAAGTTTAGCAAGAATCTGGGAGTCTACAAGTTTAGCCAGAAATTTCAAAGTGGATAAATCATGTTTAAAAATTCACGGGTGTGCATGTAGTAACCCCGTGTTGTATACACGCACAAACTTACACTTGCTCTTTTTCTTTTTTTTATTTTATAATGTGATAGTTTTTTGTAGAATGAAAAAAGATAAACATAGCACATATACAATTTATACACTACAATAACCATACTGACATTGTATGAATTCATTAGAATTATTGAAAAATAACACTGGTTTACAGCCAAAATGTTTCCAAAATGAATATAGTAAAACTTTACTAAATCTGGATCACTGAGAAAGAAAAAAGATGCTTAAAATTGTTGATTGGCTTTAGTTTTCAAGATATTATACTGGGTCAGTATATACGACCTTTGACTTGGGCATGGCAGAGGATAAGTGAGTTAAGAAGGATAAGGATCTCAAATTAAAACAAAAATGACTAATGTACATCTTTGACTGAATATATGAATAAATCTATGACTGGGTTTGCATGGCAAGGAAAAGGCAGCATAGAAACCCTTCCAGTTAGAGGTAACACATTTTCTCAGAAACAAGGCATACAACTACAAGAAGTTGGTGGAAAACAAAAGCTTTGGCTGCAACATGTCACGAAAGATACATTTTTTGCACTCTCATCTAGATTTTTTTCCACCAAACTGCAGAGCAGTGAGTGATGAGCATGGTGAGCGATTTCACCAGGACATTGCAGCAATGGAAAAATGGTATCAGGGTCAATGGAACCCATCAGTGCTTGCAGACTATTGCTGGACAGTGACAAGAGATGTTCCATATAATGAATACAAGAGAGAAGCCAAGAAGAGCCAAATAGCTATTGAATAAGCACTAAACTATGTACATATATATACGTAACAGTTTTGGCCTTTTAGTTCAAGGAAATTTTATTTCTATAATCCTTTTGCTGATTTCATTTTTAAAGTGTTACATAAACAGGACAGGTGAAATATTATGCAACCATAAACACACAAAAAGACCATTTACAACTTATGATTAAAATTCTACTATCTATGTACTAGTATCTACGCAATAGACTTCTAAAAATTCGTATAACGGTATAATTATTGATGAATGGGAAAACTTCAGACAGAAACTGTAGAGTTTCAAACTTATGTAGTACTCAGCAACAAGAGTTTATCTCCAAGCTGCCATCAAAAGAAAAAAACCCTTCTCTTCTTCTCTTCAAAAATTGCAATAATGTAGTCTTTTTTTCAAAAACCTTTTCATTCATTTCTTCAAAAAGTGTCTCCATTACTTTCTTGAAATCCACTATCAAACATCAAATACAATGCTGATCTTAAGAAAAAAATGTCATTATCAAGTAGCAAATGCGGTACTCAAAGAAAACACACCAACATTGCCATGTTTTGCTGTCAGCACTGTTTGGGGCTAATTTGTATGCATGATCATTCAGTGATCTCCATCTCTCCAAGCCAGAGTATATAATTTTAATCTAAAAGGAGAAGAGTGTGGTATTTAAATGCATCTCGGGATTTGAATTCACCAATCAAAAGACAGACTTGAGTACTGTCAGCCAGTAAAAATGCAAATAAAGTTTCCATTCATAAAAAAATGACTTCATTCAATAGTGATATTGTATGGTTTTAAAGACCCAAATTTAAAATCCATTGATGCATCCAACACCGTTATCTGAACATAAGAGCTGTGTTTCACATCAGCATCTTGAGGCTCAGTTTGTTCAACACTGGATTACTCAATGACATACTTTCTTGGATTTACAATGTTGTGGTGGAGATGTGGTTCCTTTGCAATGCAGGGAGGAGACCAAGGAACTGAGCTTATTTGCTGGGAACAACAATGGATTTTTCATTTAGGGTCTTTAAAATCATACAGACTAAAACAAATTTATCACATTATAAAATAAAAAAAGAAAGAAAAAGAACACAAATTGAGAGTAGTATGTCTTTGAGTTCTGTTTTATCATTGCAATATACAGCCATATATCAATTTGACACCATCCGCTCGGGAGGAAGTTGCAACAGTGAGGTCACTGAGGTGCATTCCTCCAGCGGATAAGTGTAATTTTTCATTAAGAGAAGAAGAAAAAAGTTGGCGGAAGGTCTTGTCCTGGGCCTCAGTCCTGGGCTTTGGGGACAGGACCCAGCATTGGACCTGGGTCTTGGCCTCGGGCCCATGCCTTGGCAATGGGACCTGTACTCAGCCGGACCCCGGTGTTGTGCCTGGGCCTAAGCCTCAGCCCCAGGCCTCAGTGACAGGACCCAATCTCAGTTGGGCCCCAGTATTAAGCCTGGGTCTGGTCCTAGGTCTTGGGTCCAGGCCTTGGTAATGGGATCCAGCCATGGGCCAGTCCCAGGCTTTGGGCCTTGGTATGGGGCTTGGTAATGGGACCATGCCTTGGACCAGGAACCAGTATGGGACCTAGGCCTAGGACTGGGCTTAAGCCTAGGCTCTTTGTCTTAGTAAAAAAAAATGAGGCCTATGAATTGCTTCCTCCATTGACTTCAATGTAGAATAGAAAATGAATGAAACAAAGGAACAATTGTTTTTCCTTTAAGATGAACCTGGAGAATGAGTGTGATCTATGAAACAAATGAACCAACCAAACTGAATTTTTTGACTTTGCACATCCCTAGTAGCTATGTTCTTTGCACTTGCATGGAAGCAAAACATAAGAACTGCCATGCTAGGTCAGATCAAGGTCCATTGACTGTAGCACATTTTCTCCAACAGTGGCTAGTCTAGGTCACAAGTAACCAACAGATCTCAAAAAGTAAATCTATTTTTGTTACTTACTGCGAAGGATAGCAATAACTCTCTATTCTACTTGATTTAAGATGTTTTTTTTCTATAATTATTAAGCTGCAATTCTCAAGTAACATATAAATCTGAAGAATGAAACTAATCATTTGTAAGTTATTCAAACTGTGCTGTAAAAAGGACTACTCTGTAAAACATTTATCATATGTTATCTTGTTTACTACATGGTGGAACAATTTATTAAGGCAATGTCAACATAGACTTGTTGACTTGCCGTCATTTTCTGAGGAATTCCACTTGAATTATCATTACCCTGCAGTCTAATAACCTGCATGACTGGAGTCACCCTAATCATTTAAAAAACTGGCATCTGCTAACTCACAACGGAGATGGGCCATCTTTACAACTACAGAGCAATGTGCACTTTTGTAACAGCGTTTATGTATAGATCTGTTGCATAAACTCCAGTCTGTCAGAGTTATTGCAGGGCAGTTTAAGGTGTTTCAGCAAAAAGGGAAAGCTATCCTAGTGAGCCACAAACTAACAACTCAAGATAGAGATTGCAAGAATAAATTCACCCTTAATCTACTCTGCAAATAACAGTAATCAAAATGTGACTAATCAGCATAAAATGTATTAAAAACCATGGGCTCAATGTTCAAAAAATCCAGATAAGTTAGCCGGATAAGGAAAAACCTTAAATAAATAAATAAATAAATATTCAGCAGCATGGCTATACTGCTGAACGTCCCCAAAGAAATCGCAAGTTAGACCTGCTCAATGACTAGCTAACAATATCTGATTAACTAAACTGGATAAGTTCAAATATCAGCTGAGTTAACCGGATAGCTGTCTCCTCCCTGAAATGCCTATTTCCCGCCTACCACTAAGCTGGATAAGTACTTATCTGGATAAGTGGGGCCGCGAAACATGGCCAGATATTCTGCTGCCACCACTTAGCTGGATAAGTCCTTCTTTATCTATCTGGCTAAGTGGCCGCTGAATATTGACCTCCATATCTTTATGACCAGGGCTAGTGCTTCCATTAAGCAAATTAGACAATCACTTAGAGCACCGAAATTATGGGAGCCGCAGTGTCTTGCCAGTATGAGGTCCAGAGAGGTGCCCTGCCAGAGCCAATATCACCGGCATGAAGACGGTAGTTTCAGCTGTGCTTTTTAGGTCTTGCAGACTTAACTGCACAGCTCTCCTCCATGCGCTGCCTGTATTAGATTTTCCTTAAAGCGTTATGCTGTGTTGCACCTGCTGCCTCTTCTCACCACGTCTCATCTCCTGCTCTAGATGCTGATATGTCCTCTTATCTCAACATCTACTGATGCTCCTCTCTCCATGCTGCTGCGTCTTCACCTGGGCCTCCTCTCTCCATGCTGCTGCACTCTACTGTCCTGTTCCAGCTGCATTTTCTTGAACTTTGCTGCTGTGGCTCTTAGGCTGTGCCCTTTGAGTGCACTCTTTCAACATGCACTGTCTGGGGCCTTTGGCTTCATAGCACATGGTAGTGATGAATATAGCTTTTAAGTTACAGTACTACTATAGTTTTAGGGGTGCCACTTTCTCTTTCTAGGTTCTTAGTAGTAATCATGATTGTGCATAAAGGATAAAATGCATTGCCTGTATATGTCATTATGCCATTTCAATCTATTAAGGTACAGATGTAACAGAATGTGGTGTTGATGAAATGTGCAATGTTTTTTAGTATTTGCTAAGTAATCCTTGCACAATGTGATTACCTAAGAAATTGTCTTTATTTCAAAGACATGAGTTTGTTGACAAAGTGCTAACTGTTTTGAAAACTGTAATTTATGGTTATGTGCTTTCATTGTGTTGTTTAAGTGATTATGGTACTGAAGGTTAAAGGTTTGCTATCCACATGACCGTGCATGCTCAATGGGCTGCCTCATTCCAATACAGTGGTTCGAAGGAGCACACAAGACCAAAATGGGCTATGGCAAACAATTACGCCGAGCCAATAGGAAGCACGTGAGAATGGGTTCTCCGTGATGAGTGGCAGCTTTTTCCCAATGCTTGTCCAGCCACCTCTCCTGTGCACTCGATCCCGTATTTAAATGAGGGGTCGCGTTAAAAAGGAGGCACTAGGGACAATAGTGTGTCCCTGGTGCCTCCTTTTTATGGAAAACCCAGGAGAGGTGGCTGTCAGCGGGTTAAAATAAAGTGACGCTGATTTTTCCAAGCTTGGCTTTTCAGAACCCATTGACAGCCATTGATAACAAAAATGAACATCGTTGAAACAGAGAGTCCATTCTCCTAACCTGACCGTCCACCATATGTTTTTTAATAATATTTTGGTTTATCTATATTGGGGATTTTTTTGTGTGTGTTCCTCTGCTTTTGTATCACTAGGATATTGTCGGAGGGTGTACAGAAAAGCTTGTTTTTCATTTTTTCTGTACACTTTTTAGGGCTGCTCAGAAATGTATACCTGCCCTTAGGGCAATCATTAATTTATGAGTGTTAAATATGCAGATCAGGCGCACAATGTTCTTGAAGTATCATAGGTGAATAACTAAAAGCGTCATTAACATGCATTTGCATGTGCTGAGCACTATTAGTTTCTGGGGGTGGCTGCGCGTTTTCAGTGCACTACATCCCTTACAGTGGAAGGGATACTGGACGCGCATTTCCAACATGCATGAGAAGGCCTGATAAACTGCTTTCGGCCAAGCGCACTTTACACATTCCCCCTGAATTACAACTTCCCATCTGCTGGTAAGGAAGACAGGCAGGGGTAAATTAGAAGGTCCTTACGGGGGCCTTACACTATAGACTCTTGTTGCCTTCTTTACACAGCATTCCATTTGGTTCCTCCAGCTTATGTGTGCATGTATGTTACATGCTCACTACCTTCATGGCCAACACATTATATAATGTGCCTGTACATCTTGGATTTTGTGAAGCCTAAATTGGCCTCAGCAAGACACACACACAGTTTTTTTTCTGGGCTATTATTTTGGTAGGGAGTGCCAGGGTATATGACCAGATACAATAGTAGCTTACACAGTTAACCTAATACCATGTGTACTTGCTGAGTGTTCATACACACTGTCAGCTGCTGGGTCACAAGTAAGGATGAGGAATGAGGGAATACCATCTGCTGTATAATGACCACATCCAACCACCAGAGGGCCTACAGGGGTGTTGCTGGTGCTGGCGACCAGGCTGACTGAAACCCTTTGACTCTCACACCAGTACTGACATAGCTTGGGGATCTGTATAAGACATGTAAGGTAGGGATGAGTGTACAGCTAGGTATCCAGATCCCAAAGGCAGGTCAGTATAGGAATGCCAGTCTGTGGAAGTGTGCCTGGTCCACGGCACCAACATTACCACTGTACATCCTGTACTCATTATTTACCACACAATAGTCACTCTCCTCCTTCCTACTTGTTAAACAGCAGATGAAATATTTTTAATGAGTCATCAAGAACACAGCGCAGTGGAAGTGAATGTTAGTTTAATGTTGAAGTTCATGCTGGGGTAGATTTTATAAATTTACGCGCGCGCGTACTTTTGTTCGTGCACGAGGCGCGAACAAAAGTACGCTGGATTTTATAAAATCCGGGGTCGACGTGCAAGGGGGTGCACATTTGTGCAACCAGCGCGCGCCGAGCCCGGCGCGTGCTGCCTGTTCCCTCCAAGGCCGCTCCGAAATCGGAGCGGCCTCGGAGGGAACTTTCCTTCCACCTCCCCTCACCTTCCCCTCCCTTCCCTACCTAACCCACCCCCCCGGCCCTATCTAACCCCCCCCCACCTTTGTTGGCAGATTTACGCCTGCCGAAAGCAGGTGTAAATCTGCTCGCGCCAGCGGCCTGCTGGCACACCATCACCCGACCCAGGGGCTGGTCCGGAGGCCTCGATCATGCCCCCAGGCCGGCGCCACGCCCCCGGTCCCGCCCCAAACTGCCCCCTGACCCCGGACACGCCCCCTCCCCGCCCCTTTTACGAAGCTCCGGGACTTAAGCACGTCCCGGGGCTGTGCGCGCACCGGCGGCCTATGCAAAATAGGTGCGCCGGCACGCGAGTGCCCTGCGCGCGTAAATCCGGCCGGATTTACACGTGCAGGGCTTTTAAAATCCGGCCCACAGTGTTTAGGCAATGCTGGCCCCTCCATTTGTAGGCACATAATATGCGCACCACAGCTATGTTTGCAAAGAAAATCTTTATACCTTCACATGGGCGAAAGATGGTAGGCATTCTATGTCACCATCTACACAGCACAGACTGTGTGTAAAAAAAAAAAGTGGGGGCTGGTGTGGAAACCTCTATGTGAACTGTACATGATATGGTCAATGGAGAGGTGGCAAATGAGAACAGTGAGAGCAAGACAGGACTGTGTAGCATGAGTTCCACAACTTGAGTTGCACATGGCAAGCAAAGCAACAGCAACCACGCACACATAACCATGCACAATGTTGCTCAGCACATGCAGCGTGTAAAGCATCATCAAGCTAATCAGCCATCAGATTTGCAGCTATAAGCATTGCATTACCTAGTCCTTTACACTGGCAGTTCCATGCACCACAGCATTTACACATTCACTGGGCAATTTCTTAACCAGGGCTTCCTCCATCTTTTTCAAAGCCTCTGGGCCAGGCCTAGGTGTGGGTAGCCAGCACATCCCATAATAACAGCGCTTTTCCTGGCGTGTAGCCAGATGGACTCAGAACAAATGGGATAGTATCCGCGTGCTAGCAGTTGGAGACGGATCTGACGTCAGCACGGGGGTGTATATATCCCCACAGGAAGCGTAGCTATTCAGTAATTTCCGTCTCCAAAGCAGTTTGGAGTGCCTGCACGCTAGTTGAGCGTGCTTTCCAAGACTACTTTAATTTTTCTCTTTTTCTTCTCATTTTAGATTCTACTTTGTTTTTTTTCCCGTCTATTCGACTTAGAGCCCCGCGCTCCTGCGGTAGATACCCAAGGGTTCCTCCCCCAGCGAGCTCCCGGGGTGATTGCCGTGCTCCCCCGGCGGTGAAAGTCCTCGGTCCTGCCGAAACGCGGCAGTGACACAGCCCCCGGACGCAGTCCGGGTGAGGCATACGAGGCCCTCGGTCCCGGCGTGGACGAGGTAGCGGGTGGTGAGGTGATCCCTTTCCCCGCAGCCGGAGACCGCCTGTGTTCCAGCCGGGAAGCGCCGAAGCTGGTAAGGAGTACATCTCTTCCTACGGGTCTCCGAAGCGCAGAGGATCGGCGGCGTGGCACGCCGTGGAGGACGCCATTGTGGGGCCTTGCTCAGGTACTCCGCGCCCGTAATAGGCGCGGCTTTCTTCCTCCTTGGCTTTGTTTCGGTGAATTGCTGAGCACCTATTGAATGCCACTGACCGTATATTGCTGACCGCTTATTGCTGAAAGCTTATTGAATGCACATTGAGCGTATCTTGCTGACCGCTTCTTGATGAAACCTATTGAATGCAAATTGAGCATATATATATTGATGCCCACTTCTTGCTGGAAGCCTATTGCATGCAACTTGAGCGTATCTTGCTGACCGCTTCTTGATGAAAGCCTATTGAATGCAAATTGAGCATATATATATTGATGCCCGCTTCTTGCTGGAAGCCTATTGCATGCAAATTGAGTGTATATTGCTGACCGCTTATTGCTGTAAGCCTATTGAAGGCAAATTGAGCATATATTGCTGACCGCTTATTACTGAAAGCCTATTGAATGCAAATTCGGCACATATTGCAGACCGCTTATTGCTGAAAGCCTATTGAATGCAAATTGAGCATATATATATTGATGACCGCTTATTGCTGAAAGCCTATTGAATGCAAATTGAGCATATATTGATGACCGCTTATTGCTGAAAGCCTATTGAATGCAAATTGAGCATATATTGCTGACCGCTTATTGCTGAAAGTCTATTTGGGGCCATTGCATATATATTGCTGCCTGCATATTGCTGAGTGCCTATTGCATGCCATTGAGCTGGTTTCTTGGCCGCCTATTGCTGTGCACACGTTGAGCGCCGGTTGTATTTCGCACCTATTGCTGCCGCATATTGTTGCTGGGCGCCTGCTGTATTAAGCGCCTATTGCTCCCGCATATTCTTATTGAGCGCCTGTTGTATTAAGCGCCTATTGCTGCCGCATATTATTATTGAGCGCCTGTTGTATTAAGCGCCTATTGCTGCTGCATATTATTACTGAGCGCCTGTTGTATTAAGCGCATATTGTTCAATGGATCAGAACACTGCAGAGTCTTCAGCGGCGGCGCCGCCTTCTTCAGGCATTGCAGCCCTTGGCCTCTGCTCTGCATGCCAACTTCGGGCCACTCGCAGTGATGACCCAGATTCTCTGTGTGCCCAATGTGAGGGGACCGTGCGACCTTCGGGCCAGGACCGATCTCAGCCACGATTTGTGGACAGTTCCCCAGGGGCTACCCCAGAGTTAGGGGGCAGTCTCGACCAATCTGGAATCCCGGGGGAGCTTGTACCCCGGCGATTAGAGGCTGCTTCAATTTCCTGGGTGGATCTCTTTAAGGGGATTCATGCCTTCGTACAGATGCAAACGGCTTCCCATCCAGGCCCTACGATTTCTGCTGTTCCTGTGGTCCCTGCGGTAGCTGCACCTGCGGCGGCTGCTGCGCCTGCTGCTGCAGTGGCGACTCCTGCGGATCCGGTTCCTGGACCCTCACGACCTTATCGCGAGCAGGACTTCCCAGCGATGGACAGTCCGGATCAGTCCGACCAGGAGGTCTCGCAGGACGAGTCCGAACTCCCGGACGAGGGGGACCTTCCTCCAGGGACTGAGCCATATAGAACCATGAGGCGGTTCTTCCCTAAAGAGGATCTCTCCGACCTGGTGTCTCAGTGTCTGGCAGAATTGGATATTACAGGTCCCAGCGCTTTGATGCCCTCCGCGCAGAACCCCCTGCTGGAAGGTCTGCGTCCTACAGCCCGCCATTTCCCATTCTTACAAGTGGCACAACAACTGATTGATTTGGAATGGGCGGCACCAGCGGCCGCCTTCAAAGGGGGTCGGGCTCTGAAGAGCATGTACCCATTGGCACCGGCTATCCAGGACCTGCTGGCGTGCCCTCAGGTGGACGCCTTGATTAGCGCTGTGGTCAAGCGCACTACCATTCCAGTTGAAGGGTGGACGGCCCTCAGGGAGCCTCATGACCGGCGACTGGACGCCATTCTGAGACAGGCCTTTGAGGTGGCAGCTTTATCTTTGCGGATCGCCACCTGCTGCACGGTGGTGACGCGTGCCTGTTTGTCACAGGTTAGAAACAACGCTCCGGCGGCGGACATGGAATCCGCTCTTTCGTTCCTTACAGATGCGGCATCTGACCTGGTCCGGACAACAGCTAAAGGGATTTCATCCTCCGTAGCTGCCAGGAGGCAGCTCTGGATCCGGAGATGGTCGGCTGATGCGCCTTCTAAGTCACGCCTCACCAGATTGCCCTTTAAGGGTTCTTTTCTCTTTGGCAGCGACCTTGATAAACTGGCCAGTACATGGGTGCCTCTCCAGTGCCCAGATTGCCGGAAGATCGGTTCAGAAGGGGCCAGCGCGCCTTTCCAAGGCCCTCCAGGGGCAGGAGTTCCCAGCGTTTCATTCCCTACAGGGGTCGCTACCAGGCACCACGTCCTCCGGCCAGGAATCAGTCCTTTCGGACCAAGCAGCACAAGAGGGGAGCAGGCCCGGGCTCGGGTCCCGGCCGCGCCTCCCAATGAGAATCCGCCGATTCATCTGGGGGACGGAGCCATAGGGGGCAGGTTAACCCTCTTCTACCCCAGATGGGTCGAGATTACATCGGACCAGTGGGTCCTCGCCGTTATCCGGGAGGGATATTATCTGGACTTTCATCATCTCCCTCCGGACAAGTTTGTGGAATCTTCATGTCCCATACACAAGAAGGCAGCATTGGAAGCTACCCTGGCGAGGCTCCTGTCCTTGAAAGCCATCATCCCAGTACCTGCCTGGGAAGTGAATTCCGGACATTATTCCATTTATTTCATGGTACCCAAGAAAGGGGGTACCTTTCGGCCTGTCCTGGACCTCAAGTCAGTCAATCTATACTTACGGGTACTGAGGTTTCACATGGAAACTCTACGCTCCGTCAAGGCCGCAGTACAGCCAGGAGAATTCCTCACGGCATTAGACCTGTCAGAGGCATACCTGCATATCCCGATCCATCCGGATCATCAGCGCTACCTACGCTTCAAGGTTCTAGGCCGCCACTTCCAGTTTCGGGCTCTGCCCTTCGGATTGGCAACGTCACCACGGACATTCACCAAGGTGGTAGTAGTGGTAGCGGCGGCACTCAGGCGGGACGAAATACTGGTCCATCCCTACCTAGACGACTGGCTGATCAGGGCGAAATCACGAGAGGAGAGCCTTCGGACCACCGACAGAGTGATAGCCCTTCTAGAAAGCTTCGGCTGGGTAATCAACCTCAGCAAGAGCTGCCTACAGCCTTCCCAGTCACTGGAATACCTGGGAGTACAGTTCGACACCTGGGCAGACACAGTCAGTCTCACAACCAAGAGAAAGTTGAAACTTCAGCAGCGTATCCAGTATTTGATGGGAGCCAGTCGGCCCACAGCCTGGGATTATCTGCAGGTTCTTGGTCTCATGGCGTCCACCCTGGAAGTGGTACCTTGGGCAAGGGCCCATATGAGACCTCTACAACACGCCCTGCTCTCTCGCTGGAGCCCCCGTCTACGGAACTACTCCACGCACCTACCTCTACCAGCCAGAGTGCGGACCCAGTTGCGGTGGTGGTTGCAGTCCAACCACATGAGCCGGGGGTCGAAGATGTCCTCACCCACGTGGATCTTGCTCACCACAGATGCCAGCCTGAGCGGCTGGGGAGCACACTGCGATGAACTCACCGCACAAGGGCGTTGGAACAGAGAAGAGTCAGCGTGGAACATCAACCGTCTAGAGGCCCGGGCAGTCCGATTGGCATGCCTTCGATTTGCTCACAGACTGAAGAACAGAGCAGTCAGAGTGATGTCCGACAACGCCACCACGGTGGCATACATCAACCGTCAGGGCGGAACCAGAAGCCGACAGGTATCTCTGGAGATCGCCCCTCTGATGACTTGGGCAGAGGTGAATCTTCAGGACATCTCCGCCGTCCACATTGCCGGGAAGGACAATACCACAGCAGACTTCCTCAGCAGTGAAAACCTAAATCCGGGAGAGTGGCAGCTCTCACCCACGGCCTTCCAGATGATTGTGGATCATTGGGGGATTCCGGACATGGATTTACTGGTGGACAAGTCCAACGCTCAAGTACCCAGATACTTCAGCCTCATGCTCATAACAGGCAAATGTTAAGTATAATATTAAATGATGTAAGCATACTGGATGTTTCCCCATGCCCAAAAAGAACATCTCTTCCCCTCTGTGAACACAGCCTAATATTAACTGTGAGTGTACTTGTGGAAAATTAGCAGTACAACATCTCATACCATTCTTTATCACTGTCCATATGCTGCCCTGTCAGAGACACACCTTCTCCAGAGGGCTAACACTTTATCAATGCAGTGCTAAACCAGTCTGTGCACAGTTTTGGTACATATACTGCCTGCTAAGTGGCATTGGATTGCAGGGCCAAAGAAGCACCCACACACACACACTGATTGAACAAGGCACATCAGTTAACGAGTCACACACTCACTTATGTTAGCAGTAGGGACTCCACGCTCCATTTCATGCACTTACACATGTGCAAGGCCTATGTTCCTGCAATGTGTGTCATAAAATTACATAGAGGTTTGTGCCATCTTGCAGTAACAGCTAATGATGCTGGGTGAGTCCTTCCTATATAAACATTATCTATAGCTAGCCTCAGGAAACAATTCTGTCAGAGACATATATCACCCATACTTAGTGCAATGGTGTGACATGGACTCCTCAAGGCCTTAGGTGGCAGTAAATACACCTTTGTGAAGACAGCAACACAGAAAGCCCATCACCTATCATAGCAAGCATATGACATGAGTGGTAGGAGTAGACCTATACATTTCTGACTGTGTAGCATTTGGTATAGAGCCAGCTTGTAAGCTCTGAACCAGTTCAGCTGACCATACTTGATTAACACTGAATGCATTACACAGACGAGTACATTGAGTGTGTGGGACCCAACCTCAGCTGCTCTCAACTAACTGTAGAAGTCATTAGCAGCACTTACTGCTGAGCTGTTCATCTGTACACAGACGTGGGTACAGGCATGTGCATCACCAACACCATGCAACCATGAAAGCATCGAAATGTGTGCAGCGATGTGTGTTCTTCACCGCTATTAAAGTATTTTGGACAGGAGTGCTCAGCCAATGGACTCTTAACGGGGCTCACAGATCACTGCTGCAGTGTAAGAGGTAGTAGGTATAGGTAAAGCATTAAGATTTGCATATGTTCAGGGCACATACCTATCTGCATACTGCTGCACCACATGACTATCTGTGACACATAACAGTCTATGACCTTGGAGATACCTGACATGTCCCCTTCACAGTGAGACTATGTGTGACATGACAGTTTAAGGCAGGTGTTTCACACACATATTAACCCTTGGGCTGTTTGATGTGAATGTTTGGCGAGCATCCATGTCCACATGGATGTGGAAATTGCTTGTGAAGGCCGGACAGTATCAGATTCCCAAACCTCCCTTCACAGAGCAGGACATGCATCCTTGTGTTGGGTCTCGGAGAAGGCAACGGCACCTACATGACATCACAACCAGGGCCGGTGCAAGGGTATTAGGCACCCTAGGCGAAACGTCAGCTATGCCGCCCCCCCCCCCCCCCCCCCCCCCCACACACACACACACACACACACAATTAACTTACATTGTGCATTAATGAAAATAACGAAGTCTGTATTTATAACAGAACACTTATTTGACATTTTTATGCCATGTAAACCATTGAGATGATTTGTCTTATCGACGGTATAGAAACTCTTTTATAAATAAATAAATAAAAATAAATAAAATAAACATAAACCAAAGCTATACTTGTTGCTCAAACAAAAAAAGCAGACACATCACATAATATTAAATAATTAAAATGGCAGTCAATCAAGAAAAATAAACTTAAAAAGCCATCTTTACTTACCCCCTCCAGCAGCTCTCTTACTCCTCTTCCATGCAGGCTGTAGCACACACCAGAAGCAGCAGTAGTGGCTAAGCTCTATACTCATGGTCCTCTTCCTTAATGCCCATGTCTCTCACACACACACACCATATCAGTCATGCCCCCATGACCAGTTTCTGTCTCTCACACACCAATCATCTCCCAAACAGTCTTTGGCACACACACACCAGTCACCTTCCTGAACAGTTTCTCTCATGCCATACACACACAGGCTTCCCACTCCCGTGTTCCACTTACATATATGGGCTTCTCACTCTCATAATCACTTTCTTTCTCACACACATACCCAGAGTTCTCACTTCCATGCTTTTTCTCTCTTTCACACACACACACACACACACACACACACTCACCAGTCTCTCACTCCCATGCTTTCTTTCACATACACCCCCACACCAGGCTTCTTACTCCCATGCTTTCTCACATACCCAGAGTTCTCACTTCCATGCTTTTTCTCTCTTTCACACACACACACACACACACATCCCTGACTGTCTCACACATCAGTCATCTCCTTGAGCAGTCACTTTCATTGTCTCTCACATATACACATACATCAGCTCTCTGACCAGTTTCTCTCAATCACACACACATGCTCTCCATCAAATACATTCTCTCACTTACACACAGACTCTCAATCACACGCAGGCAGGCAGGCAGGCTGGCTGCTTCTCTCTCTTTCTCTCACTCACTTCCTCCCCCCCCCCCCAGCACAAACGGTAGCTGCTCCTCCTCCTCCAGCCCCTGCAGGCCAAGAAGGAAGAATCCCATCGGCCGCAGGAGGCTCGTGCTGCTCTCTCCTTTCCCAATTACCGGCTGCTTCAGTTGCTCGGGGGCCGATGCTGCTGTCGCCGCTATTTTTTCACGCAGCACTTCTCTTTCTTCCCGCGCATCACTTCCTGTTCCGGTTCAAAGGGGGGGGGGGGGGCGGGAAGAAGACCAGCCGCGGATGCAACAGCTTTTTTTTTTTTTTTTTTGCACCGCTGCCGTTCCCGCTGGGCTTGAACGTGCTGATAGCCCGGCGGCAACGGCAGCAGGGAAGAAAGAGCATCGGGAGGGACCGGGAGCCACGCGAACCGCTGGGGGAGGTCAGATGGGTCTTTTGGGGCGGGCTGCCGGCAGCGGCTGTTTTATTTTTATCGGGGGGGGGGGGGGCGGCGGCTCTCTTAATTTTACCGGGGCAGTGCCGCCCCCGGGAAGCTGGCGCCCTAGGTGACCGCCTAGTTCGCCTAGTGCTTCCGCCGGCCCTGATCACAACAAGCAAGGCCCTCTCCTTTTCCAATGAAATATGACTACATTGCCTAGCTTGGTGTAGTACAGTGCATGGATATAGGGGTTCATACAACGGCAAAGAGGAATGCTACCTTTTAAAGAGATGTGCATAGACAGAAAACTGCACCAGGTACCAAAGGCTTTCAGCAACGCTGTGAGGGAAGTAGTGATTCAACACCTGTGTGAGGTGTGCACTATTGTTGCTACATAGCTCCTATTTTGTGGTCACCAAATTCCTGTGCAGCTTTTTTTTGTAAGTACATGTTCCCATTGCAGCACAATTGCAAACATTTTATTAAACTTAATCCATCTCTCTGTATACCTGCAGCCATGTGAGTAAGATGAGGACGACATGTAGCTATGGTGAAAATAGGTATGGGTTTATAAATCGTAGTCTACACTGGACGTTTAATGGCTGAAGCACTGGTGTGACTGTACACACATTCAGTACAGAGCTATTACTTCACCTGCACACCTTTAAGCACTTACAAATGAGTGTGTAAACATTGTTTTCTGTCACTGTAACATTAAACTGTATACCGGTTACTTTCTCATGCATGGTTCACCTTCAGTGCTTTTGGAGCTTAACGGCATTAGCATAGGTATAGCTCTGCAGGGTCGCCGTCCATGTGGGCTGCCATCACACTCATGGCACCATGTCATCCTCATATGAGCAGTGGCATGCACTCCGTTGGTAAGGGCTCTCTCGCGATGCTATGCTCGGTAGCCAACAAACAATAATGCCACACGACCCGCTTTTACTGTACTAGCAGGCACAAAAAATTGTAGGTGAGGCCTATCAGGCAAAGTGTCTTTGTATAAGGTCTTGCCGAATCTGGCTGCCACTCAGTGTGCTCTCCTGGGCTCCTGCAGGGAGACATGGGGAATCCAGGGGGAGACTGGGATGCACGGCCATTGGTATTCCATGGTGTATAGCCACATTCTGGAATACACAGCAGAGCAACACAATCCTTGCAACTTTGTGTTGGGCATACATTAAAGCTCCATCCGTCTTGTCCAAACATTGAAAATGACTTTTCAGAAGTCCAAAGGTGCATTCTATGACACAGCGGGTAGCACATAAGGCTTCATTTTTGATGGGGGGGGGGGGAGGCTGATGTGTATTCGATGGTGGGGGGGGAAGGCTGTATTCAATGGGGGGGGGGGGGGGGGGAAAGGCTGATGTGCACGGAGCAGGAGAGAGACCTAGGGGTTATAGTGTCTAATGATATGAAGTCTGCGAAACAATGCGACAAGGCGATAGCAAAAGCCAGAAGAATGCTGGGCTGCATAGAG
This sequence comes from Rhinatrema bivittatum, assembly GCF_901001135.1. Classification (NCBI taxonomy): domain Eukaryota; kingdom Metazoa; phylum Chordata; class Amphibia; order Gymnophiona; family Rhinatrematidae; genus Rhinatrema; species Rhinatrema bivittatum. The sequence continues at coordinate 257,761,677 of NC_042616.1, read as the reverse complement.
AGAGGAATATTGAGTAAGAAAAGGGAAGTGATTATCCCCTTGTACAGGTCCTTGGTGAGGCCTCACCTGGAGTACTGTGTTCAATTCTGGAGACCGTATCTACAAAGAGACAGAGACAAGATGGAAGCGGTCCAGAGAAGGGCGACCAAAAAGGTGGAGGGTCTTCATCGGATGTCATACGAGGAGAGATTGAAGAATCTAAATATGTACACCCTGGAGGAAAGGAAGAGCAGGGGTGATATGATTCAGACCTTCAGATACTTGAAAAACTTTAACGATCCAAAGACAACGACAAACCTTTTCCGTCAGAAAAAAATCAGCAGAACCAGAGGTCACGAGCTGAGGCTCCAGGGAGGAAGACTAAGAACCAATGTCAGGAAGTATTTCTTCACGGAGAGAGTGGTGGATGCCTGGAATGCTCTTCCGGAGGAAGTGGTGAAGTCCAAAACTGTGAAGGACTTCAAAGGGGCGTGGAATAAACATTGTGGATCCATCAGGTCTAGAGGACGTGTATAAAGAGGAGGCAGCAAAACACTGCACGGAGTGGCAGTAGCCACAGAGGTATTCATGGAGCGGGATGCCAGTGGCCAGTGGTTGGTGTTCCACCTTCACGGAGAGGAAGGATGGAGGGCTGCCATCTCCAAATTAAAAAAACAAACAAAAAAAAAAAAAAACAGAGGTGGGTAAGAGTATGTAAATTAACGGAGAGTTCATAGGCTATAGGTATTACCAATTATTAGGCTTATTCAATATTTGTTGATAGTTAATGTGGCTTTCAATGCATACTTCACTTTCAATGCATATCCAGCATAGCTCTCTGCTTCAACGGCAGGGGAGAAGAAAAACTGATACTTCACGCATATCCAGCATAGCTCTCTGCTTCAATGGCAGGGGAGAAGAAAAACTGATACTTCACACATATCCAGCATAGCTCTCTGCTTCAACGGCAGGGGAGAAGAAAAACTAATACTTCACGCATATCCAGCATAGCTCTCTGCTTCAACGGCAAGGGAGAAGAAAAACTGATACTTCACGCATATCCAGCATAGCTCTCTGCTTCAACGGCAGGGGAGAAGAAAAACAACCAATAAGGGCTGAATAACATAGTCTGGGTAAACAAATAAGTATGGGTGTAGCTTGCTTGTTGCGGCGGTTACTACCCCTAACTAATCAAGCTTGATATGTCACTTGGATGCAGCTCCATCACTGCTCTCTGCATTAATGGTGGGGGTGAAAGGGAAATAGAACCAAGGGTTGCTAAGAGCCAAGAGAAACAGATAAGTATGAAAGGAAAGAAGTGTGAAACTTGCTGGGCAGACTGGATGGGCCGATTGGTCTTCTTCTGCCGTCATTTCTATGTTTCTATTTTACCTCGTCTCTGCCGGCATGTTGAGGATGGCAATGAGGGTCAGAAGCCAGGGCCTACAACCATACCCTGAGTCTCCTGTGCCAATGACAGAACAAACACATGAATCATAGCATTGTCTCTTGTAGAATGTGACTGCCAAACCACAGCATCCAGTAAGACTATATAAGGTAGCCTGCAGCTTTGCTGAGCCTTAAAGGGTGATTACATGACCTGAATGTCTTTCCTAATGTTGTTGCCCACTATATGTGTGGGCTACCTGTAGGCTAAAGGATTTTATCTGTTCATGAATATTACATCCGATTTGCCTCCCAACCCAGCAAAGGCTATTGGTGTGTAGCTGGCTGCCAACGTTACACAGATACATAAGAGGTGACTCACCTGTGTTAGCAGCAAAAGTCGTATCTCATGCTGTGCATGCGAATGTGGCAGCTGTGCATTCTGTCCTCCCTAGAAACCCATTATTAAGCCCACACATAGGGATTATGGCAACCCAACAACATGCACAAGAAAATGTGGGTGGAACCATTGTGTTAGGCTGTACAGAAACAATGTGCGACTATCTCACAGACGCGTCCATAAGGGCCCAGATGTGATGATGCCTTGGCAGCAATGTGGATGGGTGAAGCTACAGATTTACTAATAACATTGTAAAACATTGCAAGGGAAGGATAGAAGCGGGTCCTTTTGGAAAATGTAGTCATTCTAACTGTATAGCATAAGCAGACACATAGGCAGACAGGTAACTTACAAAGAGAAGTGTGCCTTACCCACAAGCCAACCGTCACCATGCAGGCCAGCCTCAAAATTGTCAAAGAGACCTGATTGCCTAAGTATAAAGGAATTGTGCGCGGCTCCCAGATACCTGGCCACCACATCCAGGATGTGCATTCCAGAATCACACACCACCTGGACATTGATGGAGTGGAAGAGCTTTCTGTTGCAATACATCTCCTTCCTCAGACAGGGTGGAATGATGGCCATGTGAGCGCAGTCGATTGCTCGGACAACATTTGGAAAGTGTGCAAAGGCATAGAAACCTCTCTTCAAGTCCATCAACTCCTGATGCTCGCGAGGAAATTTGATGTAATGATTAATGCAGTCAGTGACTGCTTCAATGACCTGCTCAAGACAGTGTGAGAAAGTGATTTGTGACATCCCCCCCCCCCCCGCCCACGACCCCTACTGTGGTTTGGAAGTTGCCGCTTGCTATGAAGTGGAGGGCAGCCAAGAGTTTGGTGAGGCTGGGGACAGTGTGAGACCTTTGGGTGATGGATCCAGATCCCTTCGCAGGTCTTCATATAATTCCTGGATTGCTCGAGAACTGAGGCGATACCTGCTAGCCACAAAGTCCTCTAGCATGCCCAGCAAGGAGGTGCATGGTGGAAATATACGCTCCCTGTATCTCCAGCGCTGTGGCCATCTGGATGCCGGATGCTCGAGCAGGCCCTGAGCTAGCGGAACCACGGCCTCTGCTTCCGGTGCTGGTACTTCCTTGAAATGTCTTGGAAGTGGCCTTGGTAGTTGTTCACATTGTTCTGCTTCCATGTGTTCTCGTCTGCGGCGAGCCTGGCGAGGCATCATGTATGCTTCTACAAGTACAGCTGACACCAACAAAATGGCTTTAGTAGAAGTGACCTGGTAAAAACAAGTGTTGTTATTCGTCCAGGAAGGCGTGGTAGGTGTGTCTGTTATGTTTGGGTGAGATAAATATTTTTTGGGCCGCAACGCCAAAAAAAAAAGGTGTAGTTATTTCCCACAAAAAACCCCCCATGATAACATGCGATAGATATCGCACGCTGCACTACCACCCCCTATTTTACATTAATCACGCCCACACTCTACCCACATGAATACAAATACCCTATTTGCATATGCACACGATAACGGCCTATCGCAAAATGATGAATGACCCTGTTAGATGGTAACTTTAAAATATATATATATATATATATATATATATATATATATATATATATGTTACGCCCATCAGTCGCAGACGGCTGCAACTGCGCTTGCTCACCTCTATTTACACAGCATTGACTCCATTGGGAAGACTTGCAGCCTCCGCCAGCTATCGCCAGCCTGCTACCACCCCCAGGCCTCCCTGGACGGCACGGATGCTGACGACCGCCATCTTGCCCTCGGAATCCCTTAGGCACGCCCATGGGCTAGTCTTAAGCACGTCATGTTGGGAACCTCGGGGGCGTCCCCTCTGGATGACTCATTCCACCAGGATACTTAAGCCAGCTGGCCCTGCCTACCGACAACTTGGCAACGAGTTCTCTCATTGCTGAATCTGCTTCGCTCACTACGGACTTCCGTTCCTGTTGCTGCCTTTTCGGTGTGAGATGTTCTGGGTGCCCGCTTCTCGGGGGGCCCTTTCCTTGTCTCTGGCTATCCACTCCTCAGAGGGCCTATCGCCTTGGACTGCTGCCTGCCCCATTTCCCGGGGTTTCTCTTGGAACCTTCGCTACTGTGAGTACCTCTGCTCTGCAGACTTCTACCGTACCATCTCTAGTGAGGACCCCTCATCGGTGTACACCGTGCTGCAGACCACTACCATATCACCTCTACTGAGGAACCCTCACCAGTGTATCCTGCGCCACGGACCACTACCGTATCATCTCTACTGAGGATCCTCATCTGTGTACCCCACTCTGCGGACTATTGTCGTATCGTCACTACAGACTATTCCCTTTGGGTCTACCCCACCGCACAGACTCTGAGACTTTCTCCTGCACTTCTCATTCCACGGGCAGTATTTCTCTCTTCTAATAAGGATTCTAACCTATAGCTGTGTCTGATGTCAATTGAGACCTCGTCTCCCGAAGGTGAGGCTCACAGGGCTCCTCCCTGTAGGTGGTACCATCTCTCACCTCAGCCAGGGCCCACATACTTACAAATCATAACTATATATATATATATATATATATATATATATATATATATATATATATATATGTTTTAAAGTTACCATCTAACATATCTATATGTATCTCTCTCTCTCTCTCTCTCTCTCTCTCTATATATATATATATGTGTATGTATAATACAAAATAAACCTATGGTAGATATCAAGTTTAAGTGTTCATATATAGAGACAATATCCAAGCAAATCAAGTACACACTCATGCACTAAAATATTTGAGTGATAATACACTAATTATTATTTTTTAAATTAATTTGTAATGAGCATTTATTCAAACATTTTTGTAGAAAACAGTAAAACATCTCCATGATATAGTGGTGAACTTCTAAAGTGTAAACATCCAATCCAACTGAAAACATCAATTGAAGGCAGAAAGTATATTCAAAAAAGTTTTTGGCATATATATATAAATATATATCAACAGTGTCTTTCAATGGTCATGGACTCAATGTATTCCATACTGGGGAGCAGTTAGACCTCTTGATTATCTGAGGACATGTCTCAAAGTCGGGGTCAAGATGGTTTCACTGATAGATCCCACTCATTCCTCGACAAAGTCCATTGTTTCGCCCGATAATGGCTTCATCAAGAGGAAGAGATTATATTGAGAAGGTGACCCCTCAGTTCTAAAAATAAATATTTCAAAACAATGTACATATGAAAATGTCATTTACTATCAAAAAAATCCAAGTTACATAAAATTAATACCAAACATACTTACAATATTCAAGAAGTAAAGGATGTTTCACAGAATTATATCTTACATCAGTAAATTCAAATGAGGGAATTTTAAAAACCTAAAAATGAGTTTTAAAATAATTTTTGTAAAGTTTATGCAGGTATCAAACCAATAACCTCATGGTATAAAAACAACTAACTTATATAACCTTCCTTCTTCATGCTTCAGTGTTCAAAAATCACATTGAGGCTGAAATGTATGAGATATGTTGGATATTTTTAACCCATGCTGTATGGCTGATGAGAGCAAATGAGTGCCAATTCACAGAGAGGCTCAGTTACCAACAATGTCAATTTTTACAGGAAGGCTTCCCATTCTATCATAGAATGTAAGCCATCTGGGGCAATTGTGTTCCAAGAAAAAATGAAAAACTGTTTTTTGCACAGCAATTGAAATGAAATATTTCCTCCTCTTCATTGTGTCAGATTCTGTGTAATAAAAAATTTTAATTGTGCCAGAGAGTGATTGAATTCCTACCAAAGCTTTACTAACGGGAAATCTATTTTGTTGGTGCGAATATACAGGCCTAAATTTGTCAATAGGCCTGTGCCTAGGGCAGCAGAAATCGGGGGGGGGGGGGGGGGGGGGGGGATTAGCAGGCTGGCTGGAGATTTGTTGCCTTTCAGTTATGCTGAATCTCACTCAGCAGAGAACAGCCCTCGGTTTCCTGATCCATCCCTTCCCCTTCAGGCAGCAGGCAGAGGACAGGAGAGACTGTAGCAGACAGAGCATGGGGTGGGATCATTTTGGGGAGATTAGGAGGGGCTGAACAGAAATTATTGGAGGGTGAGAAGAGAGGCTGGGGCATGAGAGGGGTATTGGCTGGGGTGGCATATGTGAGTGTAAGAGAGAGGGGAACGGGGGTGGTGAGCAGTGTTTGTATGTAGGAGAGAGAAGGGATTAGTGCTAAGTGTGTGTAATATTGGGTAGGATGTTGGGTCGGGACACCTCCCTCCTCTCCTCCCCACTCACTGCAATTTAAATCCTCCCTTCCTTGATCTAGGAATCTATCCGCCCAATCCTGGAACCTTCCTTCCTACCTCTCCCTTCTCCCCGGATCACGGACCCACTCTCCAACCTTTCCACCTTCCTCCTCCCCCTTCCTCAATCCAAGAACCTCCCTCTCTCTCTCCCTTCTCGTCCCCATCCCAGATTCCTAATCTTTCCCAATCCTCCCCATCCCTAGTCCTCTTTCTTTCTCACATTCCTCCCCCTTTATCCTCACCCCGTTCCTGATCCTCCTCCCTTCCTCTCTCCATCCCTGAGATCGCCTCCTTGTACTTATACTTGAGATAATTATTCTTCACCCAATTTAAATGAATCACACTAATAATTATAGTTTGAAACTATAAAAGATAGAAATGTTTGCCAATTTGCTTCAGGATTTAATTTTTGACCAAGGATCTACCCCTGAGCTGCCACAGGATACCTAGGGGTGACTGTGCCTTAGACCTTCTGCTCTCTAATGTTCATCCTTGATGGGGGGGGGGGGGGAGGGAGAGGGGCAGGGAAGGAGGGGGATGGAGGGGTGACAGCGATAACAGTGCCTAGGGGTCCCAAAACCCTAAATCCGTCACTGTGAATACAGCTCTTGTGCTGTATGATCCTTGTTTTAATGGACAATTTGAATTTTGTATGACCAATGTATAATTTGTGGCAGAGACACTGGATTGCATAAATGACCTGGGAGGTTTTACAGTCAAAATGACCCCTCAATTTGTGCCAGATCGGCTAAACAGGATGTTGAAAAATTCTCAGTTCAAGAACACTCTTGCAAACCACAAAATTATTGCAAGCAAACTGACCAGCGTGCCCTGGTTGAACAGGAGTAATGTTGACACTGGTTCATCTCGAAGGAAATGGCTGCATATCCTTAAAAATCTGAAGCAATGATAGAACATGGCAGTGCTGGGAGATGATCTTTTGGATAGAATCAGATTTATGGGGATAAAGGTAAAATGCAGACTGGATGATCAGGTGTAGGTTGATACTGTATGCTAAGCAAAAGGTCTCTATTAGTCCTCTTTCAAATACACATTTTATAACTTTTGCCACAAACTTGTTGTGCATATGTTAGGATTGTAATTTATATTCTTCGAGTCAGAAAATGTTGTCCTACAGGAATATTAGAATGGAGATTGAGAGGATTGTAACTGTGAAAGTGGAGGAGGGTATTTCTTTCTATTGGCTTAGAGAAAATAGTGGTGGCCAGGCAGCCTTCTTGCTTATAGACCATCACATTCAAAAAGGATATTCTGGCATGATGATATTGTCAGTAAAAATATAATAATTAGTATATTATCTCTTGAATATTTTAGTGCATGAGTGTTCATTTGATTCACTTCGATATTCTCTTTCTCTCTCTCTATATATATATAAATAATATTATTACTCAAAAAAGGATTCATGAAATAAATTAACAAGTGCTTTTTTGAGCAATAGTATTATGTATTAATTAGATGAGCACTTTAGATGTTGTTTTTTGCCTAATATTTATTTTTTGAAAAAAATATATATATGTTCACTGCATAGTCAAATGGTAAATTCATTATTTAAATATGAGTTTGAAAAATAGTCTAATGTACTATCTTTTCTAAATAAGAATAACAGAATTGGAGTAGTTCAGAAGCACTGATACTTAAATTAGGATTAGGATGGCAGAGCGAGCAGTAGACTCATTACTACATGTGTTTTGCTTTGGCCACATGGTGGTGCACAAGAACTACAAGATGCAATTATAACCCTTGTGAAATGCAAATAAAGGAGATGGTATGAAGAGGCAGGATTTAAAAGATGTTTCCTAATGAAACTTGTCTCTCCTGTACCTGGATTATGTATCATTAAGTCATCTTTTGGTATCTCTGGGTCAGAGATCTGAATAATCTGATTTTCTCCAACTACAGTGTTTGCAGCATAAAAGGAAAGAAATAAAAATAAATAAACAGAAAACAAAACATGCATAAATAACATAGAAAACTATTTACATGTGGTTTACTTTTATACTGATTATCCTATATCTTTGTATAAAAAGAGAGAACTTGCACATTTGGGGAAATAGCAGTATGGTCTTTTTTATATCTGTTAAAAGTATTGACATAGCCTAAAATTAAACTCTCATTAATAATTCACTAAAGGTAATCTTCAATAATATATTATGAATAACCAGTCATCCTGATTTATTAATATACCATGTTTCGCTAGCTTGGTTGAATTGTGGCATGTTAGTAGGACAACTCTGCCCTCTGGTGGAAATATGTGGTGAGGAATAAAGAAACAAAACACAGGGAATGAAAATAGATTTCTTTTATTGAGCCATGAATCTCTGGAAAACAAACAAACAAACCCAAGACATGTAAGAGTGCAGCCTCTGCTATTTTTCAAGACATGTTTCCAGCTTTTACCAATCTGAGTGCCACTGATAAAACTTGCCCTTCAGATACTTTGCCACACGTATGATGAGCTACAAATCAGATCTATGAATAGAGCATAGAGCAGGGGATCCACTACGCACAAGGATAGTAACTTTCAAACTGGTGTGCAGGCGCGTATGTGTGCACATTCATCAGCCCGTGCCCAGGGGCATAGGTATTTTATAACTTGTGCATATATGTGCGCAAGTCATAAAATAGCCTGGCCGCATGCACAAGTGCGCCAAATTTTAAGTGGGCACGTACAAGTGCACACAAATGCCGCTTCTACTACATAAATCGGGAGGATTTTAAAAGGAGCGTGTGCCAACTCAACTTCCAGTTTTACCAGTTCGGCCCAGTTCGGCCCAGTTGAGAGATAAGTTTTTCAAACCCCCTGGCTTAATAGCCTTCACTCCACCCAGGTAGCCCTGAGTCTTAAATCCCCACAGATCTGTCTATTTATCTTTATTTTACAACTTACACGGCATCCATAGCAGAAGTAAAGTTACGGGGCAGGAGGGCCTCAGTGCATGCTGGAATGTGTAAGTCTTTACACACACTTCTCAGCTTCATGCCCTGCCCTTTTTTTAAAAAACTTCTGAGATGTACGCACTGCAGCATTTACACGCGTATCTGGGCGGCTTTCAAAATGTGCTTGGCATGTGCAAGCTCAACATATTCGCGCATCCCCTAAATTCACCTTTACGTTTTGGAAATTCAAGTAATGCATGATTATAAATTTGCAAGTAGCTTTCAGATTTTTAAAAATGAAAAATGGCTGTGGTGCTCTTTTTTTTTTTTTTTTTTTCAAAGAACAATTTTGAAAGTCCATGATTAATTTGGCCCCATGCCCCCAACTTGATTATAGCACCAGATGTAAACAACTCTTGAATTAACTGCAGCCTCGAAGGGCCAAGTGCAAAGGCTAGCTTTAAGCAGTGGGGAGCTGAAGGGTGAATGCATTTGTATATGACAGTTTATCACTCATGAACATTGTTTACTGAATACAATATTACTGTGCACTCTCCATCACAGTTTTCTGATATTTTTTGTTGATAGCCCAACAAGAGTATTGTGGCAAAAAAAAAATAATGCAGAAGCTGTCAAATAAACTGGTTGCTGATGGCTTTTAAAGATAAACAGACAAACTATGAAACATCAGTATATAGTATCCGCAGAATCAAATCCAGGCTCCCCAGGTTATTCCCTGCAGCTACCCACATTGCGAAGGCATTCATACTACTCTAAAAATATAATATATATGATCCAATGCAAAAAAAAAAAAAAGATAAAGGATGCTACTGCTACATCAGAGAAACAAGGCAAAAAATTAAGGATAAGAGTAAATCTTCACAGACATAAAATAACACATTACAGTGAAGAACAGAGTGGCAGCTCAGTAGGTGACCATTTCTCAGAGGAAGATAACTCTCTTAATGACCTCACAACCAGGATACTTAAAGGGAATTTCTGAAGTACACAAGAATACAAAACATTTGAAATTAGGATGATCAAAACGCTTTGAAAAACCACAAAAGAACTTAATAAGGACATTGGGTTTCTCACCCATTATCATAAACAGACCCTTTGAAAAGTAAAGTGTTACTGCCAGTGACCTCTGTCAACCCCCTTACTCCTCTACTCCCTTGCCCCAACACACACACACACACTCTCTTCCTCTTTGCTGAACTTTCATGGCATACGCTGATGACCTAAGCCTAGCTGACTCTGTACTATTAAACCCAGTATAACTGCGTTGCTTCTTCTTCACTGACTTGAAGAAGGGAGCGTAGTCTCTCTCAAATAGTAGTCAGGCATATTAAGTTAGTCCAGTACAAAAGGCACCACCTATCACTTATTTCTTGACCTGAATTTATATGGGTTAATCCATCAAGCGAGTTCCTTAAAGTACAGTATATTGGATTAACCCAGAGGACCTGAACTTCACAATTTTTTTTTTTTTAAAACCATAGATCATAGGAAATGCATTGAGTCCTATCTACTAAGCATTTTTTCCAATGGCTAAAATATGGGAGAAAGCACTTAGTACATCTGGGCCCTGTGAGAGAACTTTGCCTTTCTCTGTGAGCCTTCTCTGCCAATCAGGGGAAATTATCTCTAAACGTTTGATTTAATTTTTATTTTTTTTTAATACTCTTTATTTAACAGACAATGCATGAAAATCAGTAGAAATAATGTCAGTTGAGCAGCTAATAATTCACGTGCCCGAACATTATGGGCAATACAAGATATGCAATATCTGTAAATCATCCCCTTCACTTTAATTACTCTCCCCTACGCCCTTCCCCGTCCCCAGACCCTAACATTCATTGCTTCAAATATTCCCAGTACTTTTTCCAAATGTTGTTATACTTATCCAATTTTCCTCATATTGAATATGTGATGTTTTCTATCAAAGCAATTTCTTATTTTGCTCCCATTTACAGCTCGGTTGAAAACAGGGCTAGGATCTGATTCCATGAGCCTTCCTTCACACCTAGGCAGGGATTTTTTTCCTTACTTTATAAATGACTCCCCCCCCCCCCTGCCCCCAACATACTTAGTCTGGTCATTGCAGTGATGTCTTGGGCCAAGGGCCTTGTACCAGAGCTCCATCCAGAACCCTGCAATTAAGGGCCCTAAATCTGACCACTAGGTGTCACCCTTAAGCAACGACCACAGCGTCCCCCCTAGTGAGGGCTGTAAATGTTGCCATCCCCAGCCGATCTGGGATTGAAATGGAGACTTTCTGCATGGCAGTATAAAGCGCTACCAATGAGTCGGCTTTATCTTCTCTTCTGATCTCATCTCTTCTTATCTTCTAAAACTTTACTGGGCTCTTCCTTGTTGCATGTGGCACTGCACTTTCCTCCTCATGAGGACTCACTTTATCTTGTGTGGCAAATGTTCTAGACACCAAGACCAAAGATGGTCTACATCTGGTGGGGTGGGGGTAGCCACAGATGATGCGCCTTCTGTAGGTCTCTGTACATCTTCTTCAGATGGACATGGAGCTAATTTCTTTTTTCCAATTAGAATTATTATAGCAATACTATATTGCTTTAAATTTCTGGTGATGAAAAGACTGTTGTGACAGTCACAGAAATAATTAGGAATATACAATATACAGTTTATTTGTGTTCATGATATGGCTATGCTGTTCCTTAAGATGCTTGTTCAATAACATGGAACAAGGATGGAACAAGCCATATGGTTCTGGCTGCTGTGTAGCCTCCCCTCTACCAGGAGAACCAGTGAGCTTATCTATGAACACTACTCTCCAGTACATCCCTGGTCTCAAGCCACAGCCGATCCTACACTCTCCACTCCCCAGGGGTCCTCCAAAAGCTCACTCCCTCACCTTGCCAAGCTCCTTTATTCTGCCTGCATCACACCCAATCTTCAGTACTACTTAACTCAGTCTGTCCCTTGCCTCAAGGCTTCAGCATCGAGTTCCATTTGGCTCCTTGCTCTATCTACCCTTGCCTTGCAGGCTTCTCAGGCCTTTCCTTGCTTGCCTCATGGGCTTTGGGCCTTCTGATCCCAGCCCTTCCTTGCCTATGCTTTGTGGGCATCTGGCCTTCTGCCTTTGTCTTTGCCTTGTGGCCATCCAGCCTTCAGTTTCTAGCTTGCCTTGTGGCCTCTGGGCCTTCTGGCCCTTTCCTTGCTTGTGGCCTGCCTAGGCCATCCCTGCCCTCTGGCCTACCCAGGCCTTGCCTAGCCCTGAGGCTTCTCTTGGCCTCTTCCTGTCGCTAGGCCTCTCCCTGTCTTGTCCTTCAGGGTCTTCCTGCATTGTTGCCTTCAGGTTTTATGTTTCATGTTCTGTGTTGCCTTTGACTTGTCCTGTTCTCTACTGTCTTAGTCCTTAGCTCCAGTCTCTTCCTGAGTTCCAGTTCACTCTTATGTGCACTCAGCACCAGTCTGTTCCTGAGTTCAAGTTCACTCTTACCTGCCTCCAGCACCAGTCTGTTCCTGAATTCAAGTTCACTCTTACCTGCACCCAGCTCCAGGCTGTTTCTGAGTTCAAGTTCACTCTTACCTGCACCCAGCTCCAGTCTGCTCCTGAGTTCCAGTTCACTCTTACCTGCACCCAGCTCCAGTCTGTCCCTGAGTTCCAGTTCACTCTTACCTGCACCCAGCTCCAGTCTGTTCCTGAGTTCAAGTTCACTCTTACCTGCCCCCAGCTCCAGTCTGTTCCTCAGTCCCAGTTCACTCTTACCTGCCCCCAGCTCCAGTCTGTTCCTGAGTCCCAGTTCACTCTTACCTGCACTCAGCACCAGTCTGTTCCTGAGTTCAAGTTCACTCTTACCTGCCTCCAGCACCAGTCTGTTCCTGAGTTCAAGTTCACTCTTACCTGTACCCAGCTCCAGGCTGTTTCTGAGTTCAAGTTCACTCTTACCTGCACCCAGCTCCAGTCTGTTCTTGAGTTCAAGTTCACTCTTACCTGCCTCCAGCTCCAGTCTGCTCCTGAGTTCCAGTTCACTCTTACCTGCACCCAGCTCCAGTCTGTCCCTGAGTTCCAGTTCACTCTTACCTGCACCCAGCTCCAGTCTGTTCCTGAGTTCCAGTTCACTCTTACCTGCACCCAGCTCCAGTCTGTTCCTGAGTTCAAGTTCACTCTTACCTGCCCCCAGCTCCAGTCTGTTCCTGAGTCCCAGTTCACTCTTACCTGCCCCCAGCTCCAGTCTGTTCCTGAGTCCCAGTTCACTCTTACCTGCCCCCAGCTCCAGTCTGTTCCTGAGTCCCAGTTCACTCTTACCTGCCCCCAGCTCCAGTCTGTTCCTGAGTTCCAGTTCATTCTTACCTGTACCCAGCTCCAGGCTGTTTCTGAGTTCAAGTTCACTCTTACCTGCCTCCAGCTCCAGTCTGCTCCTGAGTTCCAGTTCACTCTTACCTGCACCCAGCTCCAGTCTGTTCCTGAGTTCCAGTTCACTCTTACCTGTACCCAGCTCCAGGCTGTTTCTGAATTCAAGTTCACTCTTACCTGCCTCCAGCTCCAGTCTGCTCCTGAGTTCCAGTTCACTCTTACCTGCCCCCAGCTCCAGTCTGTTCCTGAGTTCCAGTTCACTCTTACCTGCACCCAGCTCCAGTCTGTCCCTGAGTTCCAGTTCACTCTTACCTGCACCCAGCTCCAGTCTGTTCCTGAGTTCAAGTTCACTCTAACCTGCACCCAGCTCCAGTCTGTTCCTGAGCTCCAGTTCACTCTTACCTGCACCCAGCTCCAGTCTGTCCCTGAGTTCCAGTTCACTCTTACCTGCACCCAGCTCCAGTCTGTCCCTGAGTTCCAGTTCACTCTTACCTGCACCCAGCTCCAGTCTGTTCCTGAGTTCAAGTTCACTCTAACCTGCACCCAGCTCCAGTCTGTTCCTGAGCTCCAGTTCACTCTTACCTGCACCCAGCTCCAGTCTGTCCCTGAGTTCCAGTTCACTCTTACCTGCACCCAGCTCCAGTCTGTTCCTGAGTTCCAGTTCACTCTTACCTGCACCCAGCTCCAGTCTGTTCCTGAGTTCAAGTTCACTCTTACCTGCCCCCAGCTCCAGTCTGTTCCTGAGTCCCAGTTCACTCTTACCTGCACCCAGCTCGTCTGTTCCTGAGTTCCAGTTCACTCTGACCTGCACCCAGCTCGTCTGTTCCTGAGTTCCAGTTCACTCTGACCTGCACCCAGCTCCAGTCTGTTCCTGAGTTCAAGTTCACTCTAACCTGCACCCAGCTCCAGTCTGTTCCTGAGCTCCAGTTCACTCTTACCTGCACCCAGCTCCAGTCTGTCCCTGAGTTCCAGTTCACTCTTACCTGCACCCAGCTCCAGTCTGTTCCTGAGTTCCAGTTCACTCTTACCTGCACCCAGCTCCAGTCTGTTCCTGAGTTCAAGTTCACTCTTACCTGCCCCCAGCTCCAGTCTGTTCTGAGTCCCAGTTCACTCTTACCTGCACCCAGCTCGTCTGTTCCTGAGTTCCAGTTCACTCTGACCTGCACCCAGCTCGTCTGTTCCTGAGTTCCAGTTCACTCTGACCTGCACCCAGCTCCAGTCTGTTCCTGAGTTCCAGTTCCACTCTTACCTGTGCCCAGCTCCAGTCTGTTCCTGAGTTCCAGTTCACTCTTACCTGCCCCCAGCTCCAGTCTGTTCCTGAGTTCCAGTTCACTCTTACCTGCCCCCAGCTCCAGTCTGTTCCTGAGTTCCAGTTCACTCTTACCTGCCCCCAGCTCCAGTCTGTCCCTGAGTTCCAGTTCACTCTTACCTGCACCCAGCTCCAGTCTGTTCCTGAGTTCAAGTTCACTCTAACCTGCACCCAGCTCCAGTCTGTTCCTGAGTTCAAGTTCACTCTAACCTGCACCCAGCTCCAGTCTGTTCCTGAGCTCCAGTTCACTCTTACCTGCACCCAGCTCCAGTCTGTCCCTGAGTTCCAGTTCACTCTAACCTGCACCCAGCTCCAGTCTGTCCCTGAGTTCCAGTTCACACTTACCTGCACCCAGCTCCAGTCTGTTCCTGAGTTCCAGTTCACTCTAACCTGCACCCAGCTCCAGTCTGTCCCTGAGTTCCAGTTCACTCTTACCTGCACCCAGCTCCAGTCTGTTCCTGAGTTCAAGTTCACTCTAACCTGCACCCAGCTGCAGTCTGTTCCCGAGTCCCAGTTCACTCTTACCTGCACCCAGCTCGTCTGTTCCTGAGTTCCAGTTCACTCTGACCTGCCTCCAGCTCCAGTCCGCTCCTGAGTTCATATGGTAAGGGCAAAGGGCCACGGCGCCATTTCTTTTAACGCAGCCGTGGCCCGAGAGCGGGAGATCGCGCCGGGACCCCACCACTGGACCCCAGGTAATTTAAAACATTTTGTGGGGCTTCGGGAGGGTGGGGGATTTATTTTAAAGGGTCGGGTGGGTTTTAGGGTGCCGGTTTTCCTGCCCTCCCCCGATTTACGATTTTTTACGATTAAAAAAAACCAAAAACCATGACGATCAGATTTCCATCCCTCCCCCAGCCAAAATCGATCGTTAAGACGATCGATCACCCGATTCACATCCCTACTCTTACCTGCCCCCAGCTCCAGTCTGTTCCTGAGTTCCAGTTCACGCTTACCTGTACCCAGCACCAGCGCCGGTGAGGGCAAAAGCAGTAAAAACTGCTTTTCTGTGCACCCTCTGACTTAATATCATGGCGATATTAAGTCGGAGGCTCCCAAAGTTAAAAAAGTTAAAAATTAAAAAAAAAAAAATTTTTAAATGGGCTGTGACTCGCGGGTTGAAAACCGGATGCTCAATTTTGCCGGCGTCCGGTTTCTGAACCCGTGGCTGTCAGCGGGTTTGAGAACCTACACTGGCAAGATTGAACGTCGGCTGTCAAACTCGCTGACAGCCGCCGCTTCTGTCAAAAAAGAGGCACTAGGGACACGTTAGTGTCCCTAGTGCCTCTTTTTACCACTGGCCCTAATTTAAATAAATTAACTTTCTGAATCGCGCGCACAGGAGAGCGGTCGCTCGCCCACTGTCCCGTGTGGTTTAATGTATAGTCCTGATTACCTGCCTTACTCCAGCCTCAGTAGACTGCCCAAGTCTAGCCCTAGCCTCATCATGCCATCCAGTGTGTCTATGCAGGTGGTGTCCACCACACTCCCCCAGCACCAAACCCACAAGATATACATCCTATGGACTTTGGTGGGATTGCACTTGATTTTATGTGCTATTCTTGCTAGCTATTACTTTCTGTTCAGACAGGGGTGACACCAGCCAGAGAATAATCTTATATGATTCTGGGACTGGATTTATAAACCTCACTAACAAAATTGATAATTAGTGTCTCAGAACTGATTTAGTAGAACTAGACTGACATTTCATGTGGAGGACATTTTTGTTCCTTTAAGGACACTGGGCTCTATTAAGTACCTAATTAAGAAATAAATGCCATATTAAAATTGCATAATTTTAAGGAACAAACGAAACAGCTTAAATGAAAAACTGAAGCCGTCTGAATATTTGTTATAACTTTTTATCTAATAAACAAGCAGACAACACAGAGTAGATCTTCACAAATATTGGCAATTCTCTTCATCACATCCACTCACAGAAAAGGGAGGAAGTTTTATCATCTACCTTATAAATGGGCTCTGACCGACGGCCCGCAAATGCGCAGTAGAGAGCAGCTCTACCGCGCATGTGCGGGCGAGCACGTCGGTCAGAGCCGTGCGTGCCCGAAAAAAAAAAATGGCGGTGGGGCCGCAGGAGCGGCAGCGGCCGCGAAGCAGGAGTGGGAGGAGCAGTAGCGGCGGCAGCAGCGACGAAAAAATGGCGGTGGGGCCGCAGGAGCGGCGGCGGCCGCGAAGCAGGAGTGGGAGGAGCAGGAGCGGCGGCAGCCGCGATGACGAGCAGGAGCGGGAGGAGAAGCAGCGGCGCCGCGCGCGCGCGGGAGTGACAGCCCCCCGAGATCTGCCGGCAGGAGCGGGAGGAGAAGTAGCGGCGCCGCGCAAGCGGGAGGGACACCCCCCCCCCCCCCCCGAGATCTGCCGGTTGTGGATGATCTTAAAGGGGAGGGGATTGAGAGAGGGGGAGTGACTGAGGAGAGGGAGGGGAAGGTGAGAGGGAGGGAAGGTGAGGAGAGAGGGGGGAGGGAGGTGTGAGAGAGGGAGGTGAGAGAGAGGGAGGCGAGGTGTGAGAGAGGGGAGGTGAGAGAGGGGGAGGGAGGTGTGAGAGAGAGGGGAGGGAGGTGTGAGAGAGGGAGGGAGGTGTGAGAGAGAGGGGGGGAGGGAGGTGAGAGAGAGGGGGGGAGGGAGGTGAGAAAGGGGGGGAGGGGGTGAGAAAGGGAGGGGAGAGGGGGTGAGAGGGAGGGGGGGAGGGGTGGGAGGGAGGGAAGGGGAGAGGGAGGAGAGGGACGGGGAAGGTGAGAGAGAGGGAAGTGAGAGGGAGGGGGGAGAGAGTGAAGGAGGAGGGAGAATGAGGGGGAGGGAGTGGGAAGGAAACGGACCGAGCCCGTTGTTACGGGCTTAACGGCTAGTTAGGATATATTTGGCATGCTGATCTTCTACTTCTGCAATGCCCTAAATCATTAATTCAACTTGGCACCATCCAACCTAACAGTGCTGAAATACAGAGACAAAGAATAGGCTGCTGGCCATGGTACCAGCAAGTCACACTACCTGTGTTGCTAACCTCCTACTTTTTATTCAGTTATTGTTAGCATGACTGGGGAAATTACAATTTATGGGACTGCAGACCTCGTGATACTGTGAAAAAATTAAAAAAGAAATATACAGTATGAAAACATGAACTACCAATTACTAAAACAGAACTGAATGAAGAATCTGTACAGTGATGTCAAAGAATATATTGCATTGACAAGTGTTTCTTTCCATACTATTTAATTTTCAATTATTATTTTTATAAATTTTCTGTGAACATTTTTAATTAGAAATGAATTAAATGAATTATTTGAGTAAATGCTTAGCTTTCATCATATATGATTAATATTGCAATTAGTATGAAAGTTAATGTTAGAAGTAAAATATATTGCTATTCATATAACAGAAATTGTAAAGAATTATTTTATATTATCCAGCATAGTCATAGGCTAATAGATATTTTACTCATATACAGGTAGATTTTATAATAAAGCGCACGCATGTACTTTTGTTCGCGCACCAGGCACAAACAAAAGTACGCCAATTTGAATAGATATGCGCGTAGCCGCGCATATCTGTTAAAATCCGGGGACGGCGCATACAAGGCTGTCCAAAATCGTCAGTCTGCGCGTGCTGAGCCGTGCAGCCTGCCTCTATTCCCTCTGAGGCCGCTCCGAAATCGGAGCGGCCTCGGAGGGAACTTTCCTTCCACCTTCCCCTCCCTTCCCCTACCTAACCAACCCCCCCCCCCCCCCCGGCCTTATCTAAACCCCCCCCTACCTTTGTTGCACAAGTTACGCCTGCCCAAGGCAGGCGTAACTTGCGCATGCTGGGCTGGCCCCCGGCGCGCCATGGTCCGGTCCGGCCCCTGGCATGCCATGGTCCGGTCCGGCCCCCGGCGTGCCATGGTCCGGTCCGGGGGCTGGTCTGGAGGCTGCGGCCACACCCCCAGAATGCCCTGATGATGCGCCGGCCGCGACACGCCCCCAACACACCCCGATGACGTGCCAGTGCGACACGCCCCCAACACACCCCGATGACGTGCCAGTGCGACACGCCCCCGACACGCCCCCCAGGAAAGCTCCGAGACTTACACGTATCCTGGGGCTTTGCGCGCGCCGGCAGCCTATGCAAGATAGGCTCGGCCCCGCGCAGGGGGGGTTTGGGGTAGGTTTTCGGGGGTTACGCATGCAACCTAGGGGGTACATTTTAAGAAACCGGCCCTATGCGCATAACCCTTTGAAAATCTATCCCATATTGCATATATTCTTTATGACAGTTTTAGGCCTGGATTCTCTAAGGTCTGCGACCTTAGAGAATTCGGCAGTAATGGGGGCGGGGGGGCGAAGTGGGGGGCGGTCCTGCGATAGCCGGCAGTGATCGCACCTCCGCGGTGCAATCGCTGCCGGCTTTCACGCTGAATAACTACACCATAAAAGGTGTAGTTATTTGGCGTGAAACTGGCGGCGATAAGGAATCTTACCTTTCGCCGCCAGTGATGTGTCCGCAGCGTCGGCTCGGGTGTTGCCCCGACTCTTCCTCTTCTGGAGCCGACTCTGCCCCGAGCTCGCGTGCAAAAGTCCCTTTTCACCTGCAATAGCATTAGAGAATGACCCCCTTAGTTTGCCAACTTTTATTATATTAAAGCTATTTTAGAGTTTTAATTTTCTTTATATCCTCAATTGTGATTCTTCCTATTTATCATTACTAACTGGCCTATAGCAAGACACATTTTTTCATTCTTTACTGAATCATGAGTCTGTAGTCAGTTCTAATATTAGTTATTTATTCATTTATTACCATTTTCATCTTCTTTTTTAACATTTGGGCCCCTTTCTAATAAATATAGCTTTAAGTTAGATATTTTTTATAGCAATTTTGATTTAAAAGCACCTAGTTTTTAGAAAATAATAATTTTAATATAACTTGGGAACTTTTTTCTCCTAATAGATGAAAAATGGGGGGATTTTGGATAAATATAATACTGATGTAGTTCAAGGTTGTACATTCTTTTATTATTTCTGAGAATATTGCAGCAGAGACTTTTCAGAGGCAGAAATATAAAATAATGTCGTATTGCAATAATTCTAATTGGAAAAATAAACTGGTTCCATGCAACCTTTTTGTATTGATGCTTCCTTTCTGCCTACTTCAGAACTGTCATTATTCCATATATGCCAACATCAGAAGACATCACAAGAAGACTTTCAGAGTTCTGCTGTGGACTCATTACCTGTGGTTATAAGCCTTAGGGGTAGTTTTTAAAAAGGTGCGCACGGGCGTACATGTGTGCGCGCTACCCGGCGCATGCACCTGTACACTCGATTTTATAACTTGCGCGCGCAGTTATAAAATCAGGGGTCGGTGCGTGCAAGGGGGTGCACAATTGTGCACCTTGCGCGCTGAGCCGCGCTGCTTCCACCGATCCCTTCCCCCTAACCTGACTTTCCCACTCCTTCCCCTAACCTTTCCCCCCAGCTCTACTCTAAGCCCCCCCCCCTTCCTTTGTCTTACCTTTTGCACCTGCCTTCAGGCAGGCGCAAATTGCGTGCGCCGACAGGCTGCCGGCACGCAATCCTCTGACACAGTGGCATGGCCGCTGTGTCGGAGACCTCTGGCCCTGCCCCTTTTGTAAAGCGCTGGGACTTACACGCGTCCCAGGGCTTTAAGCACGTCGCTGGGCCTTTTTAAAATCTGGCTCTTAGTGTGGAAGAGGCCCACCAGATGTAGACCACCTTTATTCTAAGTGTTCCAAACATTTGCTACGCACGATGAAGTTAACCTTCATTAACGTGGAAGGTAGGTGCAGTGACACTTGTATTAATGAAGATAAAAGTTTCCAAAGATAAGACAAGATCAGAAGATGAGATAAGGCCAGCTTGGTGGCAGGTCCCTGGTTTGAACCCTGCATTAGAAGATAAGAGAAAATAAAAAGTTCAGGAACATGCTAACTTTGGGCAAGCTGTGCAAGTCTGTGAGAGTCAACTGTGGCTATAAGTGAAAAATAACTGAGAAAGCAGAGCAGAATCAGTCAGAATACAATTATGCTGAAGGCCAAAAAAGAATAAATAATTTGACTATGTGCAGAAATGGCTCTGGTCATGACAATATTATATCTGAGTCCCTGACATTGTTCTAAAATGTTCTAAGTTTCAGATTGACTATTGTGTGCTAATATCATCATTGTTACGTCATGTAATACTCTTGGGGAAAAAAAAAACAATATATCAGTAAGCTTTCAAGCAGAGAAAGAGAGAGGTGGCAAAGATGCACAGAGAGATGGCAACTTTCAAACTGGCACTTGGGTGCTCTTTGGTGCATGTGCATCGGTGTACACCCAGATATTCGGCCATTTTATAACTTGCACACATATATGGATGCATGTTATAAAATAGCCTGGCCATGCACACATTTGCATCTGATTTTAAGTGGGTGTGCATCTAGGCAAGCAAATCCTGATTCTACCATGCAAGTCAGGGTATTTTATAATGGGCGTGCTCCACGCCATAGCTAGTTTTACCAGTTCGTCCACCAATTTGCCCAAGTTAAGAGCTAGGTCCTCCAAACCCCCCTTGTTTGATAGCCCGCACTCCCCCCACTTACCCCAAACCTTTTGTTGCGCCCGTCGGTCGCAGATGGCCGCTACCTTTGCTGCTCACCTCTCTTTTCCCTGCACCAGCGATTCTCAGAGCCATGGCGGCCTCAGCCTGCAAACGCCGCCTTCCCCAGCATCCCCGGGATGGCGCGGGCAATCCCGTCCGCCATCTTGAATTGGGGATTACCTAGGGCACGCGCGTGCCCGCCAGGCCCTCTCTTATTCATGTCATGGCGGGAACTTTGGGGGCATCCCCTCCGCATGACGTCACCTGCCAAGTGTATTTATACCATCCAGCCTATGCTTCCTACGAGTTAGCAAGGACTTCCTTCCTGCTTATTTCACTCCATTTGGAGACGCTTTGCTTCACTACTCTGAACTAGTTCTTGAACTCCTGGACTTAGAATGCCTTAGGTACCCACTCCTTGGGGGTCTAGTGACCTGCTGGCTATCCACTCCTCGGAGGGCCTTCCGCCTGGAGAATCCATTTATCCTCGTTCGGGATCCTGCCTGTTCAGCCTTGTGAGTGCTATTCTCGCTTCCACCATCTTGCTGATGGAACCACCGGTGTTCTCTGTGCTTCGGGCCAGTACTGTGCTCATCCCAGCTACCTTTCTGCACTACAGAGTGAGTACCAGCATCTACTTTGCTCTGCTGACCTCCTGCACCTCTCTGAACTACTAATCGCTGATCCTCGGCATACCCCGCGCTGCGGGCCACTACCGGATCTACCCTGAGGGGTGTGTCATCAAGAGAGGAGTTTCCTGGCGTACCCCGCTCTGCAGGCCATTACCAGGATATCATCATTGAGCAGCCTTACTACTCTGGATTGTGTTTTCTCTCCACGCTGTGGGTACTACCCTCGTTTCCAGTATAATAAAGTCCCTTACATCTGTGTCCATCTCAGCTGAGGCCACGCCTATCGTAGTGCGTCCCCAGAGGGCTCCTCCCTGTGGATGGAGTCAGCTCTCACCATGATCCAGGGTCCACAACCATACCAGATTATAACACCTTTTAGATCTGGCAGAAATGACTAATTTCTTTTGTTTTAAGAATCACCTCCTCCATAGCAGAAGTAAAGTTATACGGCAGTGGACCTGGGTGCGTGCCATGGTGTGTAAGTATTTACACGCACATCTCATGGCTATGCCCTGAAATGGCCACACCCCACCCAGACCATACTGCGGAAATACTTACCAATCTGGGCGGCTTTTAAAATCCGGTGGGTGCGCGCAAGCCCGA
Source organism: Rhinatrema bivittatum (assembly GCF_901001135.1). Lineage (NCBI taxonomy): Eukaryota > Metazoa > Chordata > Amphibia > Gymnophiona > Rhinatrematidae > Rhinatrema > Rhinatrema bivittatum. Next base: position 257,739,289 of record NC_042616.1, on the reverse strand, counting down.
CTTGTGCTCGCATCTGCTGATTTTGGCGTGCGCCGAGCTTTTAAAATTCACCTTTAAGCCAAGAAGCCAACCGAACAGAGAAATGAGCTTGAATCCACTGTATCTTATCTCTACCACAGCTGTATTGAACTTTACCAAGGCAGTACATTGTGAATAAAGTTGATATATTTTTTGAATAAAGCAGGGAATTCACAAGTATTTTTTACTGAGCAATCCAGCAGAAGGTTGCATAAGGGAAGCCAAATGTCATAAGTTATACACAATGAAGAGGTCCGACAGTGTCCAGAGGTGCCTGCCTTTTCCCCTACTAACCCCAACCCCTAAAACTCCCCCTAACGAAACTACATTTATGAATTTCCCAACTTACCTGCTCTCCCATGCAGCAGCAGGTTGTGTGTTCTGGTCCGATCTCGGCGTGAGCTTCAGCGAGACAGCGCCTAATGGCGCTGTCCCAGCCTGCCCACACCCTGGGACTGGCATTACATTTTCCATATTAAGACATGTGCATCGGGTGCATGGTGATTTTTTTGTTTTGGGGGTTAATAGCTAATAGCCTCATCTAGATGCATTTTCATGTGACGAGTGCTGTTAGTTGTGCCCTGGTTTGGATGCATGTTTTGAATGTGCTAATCCTCCTTTTGCATCCGCTGTTAGCCTAGCGCGTCTAAAATGCGTGTCCAAGAGCTTGTCAGCCTGTGCACTAGGCTCAGCACACGATATAGCATTGCCTTGAATATACAGTATAGATAGATAGATATGAATATATATAATCCATAGTAGGATTAAACCCCACTATATATTATCTTACAATTTTTCATGTTCAAAGCCTGCTGACAATGCTTGTGACCTTAGGCAAGTCATTTCACCCTTCATCGCCTCAGGTACAAAAATTTAGATTGTAAACCCCCTAGAGAGAGGGAAATACTTACAGTACCTGAATGTAATCACCTTTCATGACACTTCAAAGCAGATTGCATTCAGTTACTGTAGGTATTTCCCTATCCCTAGAAGGTTTACAATCCAAATTTTTGTACCTGAGGTAATGAACGGTGAAGTGATTTGATCAAGGTCAGAAGGAGTATCAGCAGGATGTGAACCCCCTTCTTAACAAGTTTGAGTTCTTTTAAATGCTAAACTGTGTGGCCTAGACATTAGATTAAAATTTTACTACAGAAATTTAATGCAATTAGCATATCAAGAGTACTTAGTCCCCCTGAGTGTCCTCTCTTTATAGTGTAACTCTCAGAAGAGCTGTGTTTTAAAGACTAAATTTGATAGTAAATTATGGACTACAGAAACAACAATAGCCACAGCCACAAACAAAATCCCCTGTGCCTAAAATATCACTTTAAACCTTCCCTGTTTCACACAAGGACTCTCTTAAAAGGTTCTTATTGCTCCTCCCCTTCGTTAAGGCTTATTGTCCACATTTCTGCAGCTGTGAAGAGCTGTGAATAGCCTTCCACAAAGCAACTAATAAAGTTTAACACAGCCCACAACACTTAGACAATCTTTAAATAAAACTCCCAGAGAGATAAAAATATATGCACAGAAAAATACTTAACAAATACTTAAAAAAATGCAGCCAAAGGCATATGCCTCGTCCCCTTCAAATCCCTTTTCTGTAGCCCTGGGCACTTGCTGCTATGCCAGTTGTTAGTTTCTGGTGGGCATTTAATTGCAAGGTATTCTGGCAGGGCACTAAAATGCCAAAAATAAAGGGCCAGATCTTAAAATCTATGCGCGGGTGTAGATTTGTTTGCGCAACCCGGCACGAACAAATCTACACCTGATTTTATAACATGCGCGCTGCCGCACGCATGTTATAAAATCCTGGCTCGGCGCGCGCAAGGGGTGCACATGTGTACCTTGCACGCGCCGAGCCCAAGGGGGGCCCCGATGGCTTTCCCCGTTCCCTCCAAGGAACTTTTTTTACGCCCCCCCCCCCCCCCACCTTCCCATGCCTTCCCCTATCTAAACCACCACCATCCCTAACTAAATCCCCCCTACCTTTACTCCAAAAGTTACGCACGCCGGCGGGATGCTGGCGTGCCATGCCTCGGCACAGGCTGCTGTGCCGGAGCACTCGATCCCGCTCCCGGACCGCCGCCACGCCCCCGGCCACGCCCCCGGACCGCCCCTTTTTGCAAGCCCCAGGAGAAAAGTGCGTCCTGGGGCTTGCGCGCGCCACCGAGCCTATGCAAAATAGGCTCGGCATGTGCAGGAGCAGATTTTCTCGGGTTCTGCGCGTATGTTACGCCTCACAAATCCTCAGACGAGGTCAGGTGGTAGTGTGGCTGGAGTGTCAATTCTGCAGAGTGCCCAGCAGACCAGTGACATTGGGCATCACATGCCATGAGTGCCGTGGCCCGCATTTTCAAATGGAGTGAATCCCGTGGTTTTATTTAGCAGTCACATGTGGGCATGGTGGGTAGATGGACCAGGGAAGGGAGGTACACCTGAAACCTAGTCCCTAGAGAAGACCTGCACTGTGGTGGCTGATTACAGAGGCAGTAATACACCACTAATCTATTTCAGGGGTATAACAACTGGTCCCCTCCTCCCCAGCCAGTCAGGTTTCAGGATATCCCTAATGAATATGCATGAAAAATATTTGCATATAAGGGCAGTAGAGCATGATAAATCTCATGCATATTCATTAGGGATATCTCGAAAACCTGACTGACTGGGGGGCCCTCAAGGACTGGTTTGAGCACCCCTGATCTATTTTATCTATGGCACCCAAGAGATGCTTATTTTGTTATATTTACATAATACAGCAGAGCACAGCACAATGTGCAAAAGTCCTGCGGTGAATGTAATGCTCTGTACATTGTAAGCACACTAATTAATCACACTGAACCAATAGGAAAAGGTTTTATTTTTCTGTTCTTGTCTAGGTGATTAGCTGTATCCAACATAACTGAAGCTGACCAGATCATGTTTTAATGGGGAAAAAAGATAAAAATGAAAGATGGTCCAGTCCAGTGGCTCCCTGCATTGCTGTCCACTACCATGTGAACCCCTTGATTGGATTCCCCGGGCTGTCCAGGCTGGGATTGCTGCAGAAGCTTCACGGCCCCTCTGGGAGTCTGGCGACCCAGTCATTGGCTGGATTTGGGACCCACGATTCCAGGTCTCCAAAAGAGCCCTGGTGCATGGCCCCCCCAGTAGAGGATTGTGCTGCAATGGCAGGGCTAAATGAACTGGGGAGAAGGATATAAAAGAGGAGAGGAAAAGATGAGTATCTGCAAATGAAGCATCATAAAACTGTGGTCCAGCAGAAGCTCGACTGGAAGAGGATACCCAAAGGAGAAAGAGGAAACTGCGGAGCAAACAAAAAAAACACCATAGATTATGTAATAGTAAGGAAGTTCTGAATATGCAAAATCAAGACAACTCAGTCCCCTTGATTCAGAAAGTTGAAGTTAATTGAAGTTCCAGGCAGATCAACTAAAATGACTTAAGCAGGTCAAGTTAATAACGCATTCTACTTAAATAGTCTGCTTCCTTGCCTCACAAATCCTTGTTTGTGTATTGCTGCAAGGCAGCAAGGAAGAGATTATGTTAATTAATTTTTCATTAGAAGGCACACTCTCAGCTCCTTTTTCCTCAGAGGAACGCTGTTGCTGGTTTTGCCTATGGTATTTTTATTTTGCTCCGAAGACTTTATCAATTTGTTAAACTCAAGCACGTTTTCAATGAATCATGATAATATTTAAGTACTTAAGCAGTTGGGACCTAGCAAAGAAAATATTTTTTTCAGACTCGAGATTCACAAAAAAAAAAAAAAGCATTACATCAAAAGAGTTTGTGTCATGTTTCACGTATTGTTAAATGTTTTATATCTGCTTACCTTTTTCCTTAGTTTCCCAGCGTTGACCCGGGACCCGGTGCTTCCTCTGCCGCTTGCTTCCATCGTGGTAGCCTAACAACAGCAGGATCGCCGGTCCAGGATCGCGGTCGGGTGGGAGGCTTCCGTGATCCGGAAAACGGGAAAGAAAAGCTACAATAAAGGTAAGGGTGAGGGGGGGCATAGAAGGGAAAGGTTGGAGGGGAGGGACCTGGAACTCGTGAAATGTGCTTAAAAATAAAAGGGGAAGTAGGAGCAGGGGATGGGGGAGGGGAAACTCTCGGCCCTAATAATTTTTTTTTTAAACATGAAATGATACATTTTGGGGAGGGAGTAGCAAGTTCAGTCTTAAGAACATAAGAACATGCCATACTGGGTCAGACCAAGGGTCCATCAAGCCCAGCATCCTGTTTCCAACAGTGGCCAATCCAGGCCATAAGAACCTGGCAAGTACCCAAAAACTAAGTCTATTCCATGTTCCTGTTGCTAGTAATAGCAGTGGCTATTTCTAAGCAAACTTAATTAATAGCAGGTAATGGACTTCTCCTCCAAGAACTTATCCAATCCTTTTTTTAAACACAGCTACACTAACTGCACTAACCACATCCTCTGGCAACAAATTCCAGAGCTTAATTGTGCCTTGTAGGGCCTTTGCCACTCAGCTGGGAGGGAGGCAGGAGACAGGTTAGGTAGGACCTGTAGGCCCGCGATGTGAGATTTTCTTTTTTTTTTTTTTTAAACAGGAGCGTATCTTAACTGGCTATATTCTTACAAGTCTAAAGTGGTACGGCTAACCATTCCTTTGAATATCGCCGGTTATGCATAAAGGTATCCGGCTATGGTTAGTCGAATAACTCTAATCGGATATATTCCGTGGGACACTTCTCCCACTGAATATCCAGGACAAGTTACCCGGCTAACTTTAGCTGGATAACTTGTCCACTAAACGGCCAAGTGAATATTGGCCTCAGAGATTTTAGTTGTCAGTTTTTGGAAATGTAACCCTTTATTTACCTAAATGCCGCTTGTAGTTAATTTTATGCTTCTTCTTTGTGCTTAAAAACCTATTTTTGGTATGAGAATTTGTCCATTAACTCCTGTTGAGATAGTCTTACTCTGGGCGACTCACACCCACGCTGTCTTGGTTGTGCTACGGCTTCACTTCAGAGGGATCCGCGCTGTTTGGGATGTTGTTCAGCCCTACTCTACTTAGATCCCTTATAGTAAAACATGACCTTGACTATCAAAAAATATTTGGATCCGAGCCACTCTTATCAATAAACTTAACCCTTCAAAATAATTTCCCACCCAATCTTGCTAGGCATTAATAATGTTATGGAACGTTTCTGTTCACCTGCCACTTAAAGTACCTCTTGCCATAAAGCAACAAGATGCTCTTCTCCCTTGTTATGAATGCTCTGATCACATTAAATTCATTCAAAAGGTCCCTTCAGCGTGTTTCCTGCCCTGTCAGTAGTCCCCCTGGCTCACTCACCTCATTTGCATCTTTATTTTGGGTCCTCCTTACGAGTTAGAAACACCTTATTGAATCCATTCATTTCTAATTCCCACCACTTTGCTTTGGTTGTTGAATTCCTCTCACTGGGACACCTCCTGGCTGGCACAATATCTATATTATTTTAACTTGCATTGTTTTTGCTGTTTTAATTGAATTAGGGTCACGTTCGCCAAGGTTCACCTGGTGGTCTCCCTACATGACCCCAACCTGGATTTGGGCCATATTTAAATTTGTAAAATGTTTTCTTTTCTTTATCTTTAACGTTTAATTTTGGTCTGTGTCTCCGTGATCCCAGAAGGGACAACACTTCCAGATTGGGCCTGCACTTGTCTTTAGTTCTGGAGGCTTCCCCAAGGCCTCCAAAGCTAAGGCCGGCTGAATTTTTATTTATTTATTTTTTTTTATTTCCGTTCCTTCCTGAGCCCCAGACATCAGCCTGCAGCCCTGAAGCCTGCCTCTTCAGTTCTGCCTGACTTCTGTCTCCAGCCCTGCAGCCTGTATCCCCAGGCCTGTTCAGCTTCACCTGAGTTCATTCCTCGCCACTCAGGATTCCAGTCCAGCCCCAGCCTTAGATCTTCTCCTTTGTTCAAGTCCTGCTGACCACCAGAACCCAAGGGCTCAACCTGCAGGGAAGGTGGCTGGCATAGGCCGAAGATCCACTAGTCTAGTCTACCTCTGGAGTCCTGGATTGTTCCCCTGGGGGTTCCCCAGCTGAACTGGGTCCTCAACCCTTTCAGTATCATAGGCGTCAGAACCTGGGGTGGGGGGCTGCAGGGACCATGGCCCCACCAAAATTTCTGCCAACAATGGAAGATTTCATTGGGCTTTGGCCACAGCTCTCTCTGTATTCCCAACCCCTTCCTGCTGAGAACAGCAGCCTCAATGGTGGCAGGTGGGATGGCGCATGATTTCCTATATACCCCCCCCCCCCCCCCCCCCCACTCACAGAGGCTGCCACCGCTGCCCCTGCTCTAAACCTCTCACTTCCCCTCCATATTCTGAAAAGGGAGGAAGATTGCGGTCTGGAAGCACCTTGGGCTGCTTCCTGCTCCTTGGCTGCTGGCATCTGATGATGATGTCACTCAAGCACCAGCAGCCAAGGAACAGGAAGCAGCTCGAGATGCTGCAATACTATGATCCTCCTCCTCTTTCAGAACATGGAGGGCGAATGAGAGGATTTTGGCAGCAATAGCAGCTGCTGGGGGTGGAGCGCGGATAAGAAATAATGCATTGCCCTACCTGCCACCAATGAGACTTCGGAGGGGAGGGGGGGGCGGTGGGGAGTGAAGATGAGTTGGGGGGGGGAGGAAGGAGTGAGGTGATTGTGGGCAGTGGGTGTGCAGGAGGTGAGATCATGAGGGGTGGGAGTGAAAGAGGTGGGTGAGAGGATTGTGGGGTGGGAGTGAATAAAGTGAGTAGAGGGTCAGAATGAAGGAGTTAGGGGATTGTGGGGGGTGGGAGTAAAGGAGGAGAGGGGATTGTGGGGAGGGGAGGAAGTGAATGAGAGTGAGTGAAGGGATTAGGGGAAGGGAAGTAAACCTGGGAGGGTGAGGGGATTAGTTGGGTAGGGATGAGGGAGAGAAAAAGGATGGAGGAAAGTGAATGAGAGAGAGTGAGGGGATGGGGTGTGATTGGGGGGCTGTAGCTTCATTCCTTCTCCACCCTCATCCTTAGCCCTGCCTCCTTCTTCATCCTTTCTCCCCCATCTACAGCACTCCCCTTCTTCCTACCTAATGCTCTATGAATGTATTTTGTAATCCACATTTTGAACAGTGACAGAATACATGAAATATAATTTTTTGATAAAATAAAAATAAATACCTTTTCCTCTCCACTTCTGATTTTCTTTCCTCTCCTTATTCTCTTTCCTTATCCTACCTTATTCCCCCATCCTTTCCTCCCTCCTTTCTGAAGCTTGTTAAGGTGTTACATATACAGGCAACACATTGAGGTGAGCTTGGATGGTCTTTTTAATTAGGTGAGTGGTGCCCAAACAAATAGGTCTGTTTCTGTATCTTTAGGCCACATTTTCTTGGTTTCTGATTACATCTCTTGGTTCTTGATCATCTTTTCTCTCTCCAAACAAAGTACAGAATAGTCACTTAGCACTGACATTTCTATTAGTAATGCTGTTTTTGTCATTTCCTCCTTTACCACTATATCTGGTTTTCTAGCATCAAGCATTTAATTGGTCTGGGAATAAATAACTATACTCTATGATTTATGCAAAGAAAGTATGTAAGATAGAATGACATTAACTGTAAATATAAAAATTTGGTAGTGGGAATATGGCAGAGCTTGGAGTGAAAATAGGGGCAGAGCTAGAGCGGATGAAAGAGCATTCCACTGCCTCTGCCAGAATATCTGTGGACCCCTTGGGCTGAGGTAGGACAGACACCACCTGCAGAAAGGTGCAGGTTCCTACCATCAGCAAGAGGACTCAAACGAGGCAGGTACTCATCAGGACCTTCACCTATACCAGCCTTTGTTCCCCTTGGGTTGAGCCTTCAGGTTCAGAGGCCAGCAGGACTTAGGTGAGGTCTCTGCTGATGGCAGAAGGGTAGGTCACGGTTGCCGAGGGTCATAGGCAGGCAGCAGTTAGGTATATCTGAGGTCTAAGCAGGTAGAGGTCAGTCATATCCAAGGTTCAAGCAATGATCAAGCCAGGTATCTGTCCGAGAAAGGAGAAAAGGGATGGACAGACAGAGCATGCAGGCGAGAACAAGGCGAGAACAAGGACAAATGGGCAACGTGGATGGACTGAAGTGAAGACAGAAGACACCTGAAGACAGCAGGACGAAGATCAAGACAGCTGGATGATGAATGAAGATGAAGCTGGAACGAAGACAGGAACACTGGGAAGTAACAAGTATTACTTAGGAACTAGTTGGATCTGTTGCTGAAGCAAGTTGTGTCTGGAGCTCTACCCTTTTATAGGGTCTGGGTGCTGACATCATCAGTAGGAGACATGGGGACCACAGTCCCTTTAAGTGCCAGAGAGACACGCATGCATGCCTAGAGTGAGGCACGGTGCTCAGAGGCTGTGCGTTGGTGACATCTCCGGGGATGCATGGCTGGTCGGGCCAGCAGCATCCTGCCACATCGGAGGGCAACATCACGCCGCATTGGGGGCTGCCACTGTGGGATGCATCAGATGCCAGAGGGAGCCTGGCCGAGAAGGTGAATGTGGCAATCCGTGAGAGCAGCCCGCAGACCACCAAGTGAAACAAATGTATCAGGAAGAGATGTTAAAATACCCGGGTTGGCCTAAAGGCTTCCTCTGAAAAAATAGGCTTCATCACATCTGCTTTTTTATGCAGCCACAGTACATAAATTGGGCGACTAACATTCAAACTCCAGCTACCCCTCAGCAGTCTCAGCTCTGATGAAGGAGATTCTGATTCTATAAAGTCAGCTATCTCCTGCATAGGCCCCTGTGTGGACCCTGCTGGGCCTTTACTTTGAATCTCAGCAGATACTTTTTTTAAGCACATAAAGCCACAGCAGGGTTGCCACCTTGCCCAGGTCAACCTGAGCAGGCTCTCCTAGTCCTAGTTTTGCCCTGTTGTGCGCATGGAGCAGCAGTTCTGATTTCCCTAAGAAAAGTAAGGCTACATTTAGCATGCATGCAACGGGGTAAAACCAGCCTGTTCGAGGTGACTTGGGGGAGGCAGCAACCCTAAGTCACAGTCCTACAAGAATTGCAGGGAATATTTGGACCAATATTCCATGGAAGCAGCACGGGAGTCTGCTGCCTAGGGATGTGAATCGTTTTAGGACGATTAAAATTATCGTCCGATAATTTTAATATCGTCTTAAACCGTTATGGAACACAATACAATAGAGATTCTAACGATTTATCGTTATAAATCGTTAGAATCGTGAGCCGGCACACTAAAACCCCCTAAAACCCACCCCCGACCCTTTAAATTAAATCCCCCACCCTCCCGAACCCCCCCCAAAATGACTTAAATAACCTGCGGGTCCAGCAGCGGTCCGGAACGGCAGCGGTCCGGAACGGGCTCCTGCTACTGAATCTTGTTGTCTTCAGCCGGCGCCATTTTCCAAAATGGCGCCGAAAAATGGCGGCGCCATAGACGAACACGATTGGACGGCAGGAGGTCCTTCCGGACCCCCGCTGGACTTTTGGCAAGTCTTGTGGGGGTCAGGAGGCCCCCCCCAAGCTGGCCAAAAGTTCCTGGAGGTCCAGCGGGGGTCAGGGAGCGATTTCCCGCCGCGAATCGTTTTCGTACGGAAAATGGCGCCGGCAGGAGATCGACTGCAGGAGGTCGTTCAGCGAGGGTTCCGGCGCCTCGCTGAACGACCTCCTGCAGTCGATCTCCTGCCGGCGCCATTTTCCGTACGAAAACGATTCGCGGCGGGAAATCGCTCCCTGACCCCCGCTGGACCTCCAGGAACTTTTGGCCAGCTTGGGGGGGGGCCTCCTGACCCCCACAAGACTTGCCAAAAGTCCAGCGGGGGTCCGGAAGGACCTCCTGCCGTCCAATCGTGTTCGTCTATGGCCGCCGCCATTTTTCGGCGCCATTTTGGAAAATGGCGCCGGCCGAAGACAACAAGATTCAGTAGTAGGAGCCCGTTCCGGACCGCTGCCGTTCCGGACCGCCGCTGGACCCGCAGGTTATTTAAGTCATTTGGGGGGGGGGTTCGGGAGGGTGGGGGATTTAATTTAAAGGGTTGGGGGTGGGTTTTTAGGGGGTTTTAATGTGCCGGTTTTGCGATTTTACGTTTTTTCGATTTTTTTACGATTTTTCACGATATTTTACCCCCCCAAACGGCAACAATACGATTCCCTCCCCCTCCCAGCCGAAATCGATCGTTAAGACGATCGAGGACACGATTCACATCTCTACTGCTGCCTGTATTATCAAACACTGGGCATGCTACAGTCATCTTGCAGTTTTAATTACACTAAGAGCCGAATTTTGAAAGAGTTGCTTGAGTAAAAAGGCCCATAAACATGAGTATATGGGCCAAGCGTGCACAACTTTTATTTTAAAAGTGGCAAATTACATACATGTGTGCACGTGCGCGAGCAACAGAACGTGCATAAAAGGAGTGAATTTGGGGTGGGTCGGGGCATTCCGGGGTAGGGGTGAGGGGGGGGGTCAATATTTACACGCATAAATCCCCATTTTAAAACTAGTGAATGCAGTGCATGTAGGGCTGTTACCTGTGCATATTTACTTCTCCTCTTTATCAGGTGTAAGTCTGAATAAAACTCATTATAGCCAAAATCTGTAAAAGCTAACAACAAGTCCTAAGGAAACGTCCATGAATAACGTTTCCTTGTGTAACTGCTTAAAATTAGGAGCACTCATGCGCGCTTGGCATATTTTATATAATACGCACACACTTGCGCGGCAATTTAAAAATCCAGCGCATGTGTGTTCGTGCCCACATATGCAGGTATATGGGAACACGCACACCTGTTTTAAAGTTACCTTCCCTTTGGACAGGTCCCACAGATACTGCCCACCCCATGCAGTTCAAAGTACAAGACAGCTGAGTACGCTTGGTAGTTAAAGCATGGGCAGTGGACTGCCATTGATTTGGATCCCTGCCGCTGCAGCCTAAAACTATACTATATGGCAATAAAGAGAATTAGAGGAGGCTGAAACGAATACTGAAAAGTGTTTTTTTGTGCACAGAATAAGATACAAGCCAGCACTCATTTGTCATCCCTGTACTGTCACACAGCTTTGGAAATCATGGACTGACCCCCTTGAAGAGCTCTACCTATTGGCTGAAAGAACAAGACAAATCTTCCATGCCCTGTAGCTAATCTATAAGAACTACTGTATGCTGAGACTGTATGTCCCAAGAGCTGAAGGATGTACGTCTTTTGGAGCCAGGTTACACATTTAGAAATACTATAGTGGACCTCAAAGTATACTTTATGGAATCAATAGATCCAAATTCTCAAAAGTTGCTAAAGAACTAAAGTAAATGGCCACAAACATTTCCATCATCAGACTTGGCCAAGCGTTCCAAAGAGCGCCTGCCAACACATGTAAAGAAAGAAGCAACACCCTTTGCAAAAAAAAGAGAAAATGCTCTTTATTGAGTTGGACCAGTAAACATGGAAAAGCAAGTGACAAATGCACAAATGTAGTGGGAAATGCTAACTGTGTTTTAAGCTGCTTTCTGCATTATCTGGAAAGGAAGGTTTAAAATAAAAAAATATATATTATTATTGATAGTTCACGGTAGAAAAACAGACAAATGTGGATTCTGTAGCACAGAACTGGAGATAGTTTTCCTCTGGTGGCTGACTGTGATGTGCTGCTGATGTCAGATGGCCACAGCATGGTGGCATAACTCATCCACTGTAAACTATGCAAGCACTATAAACATTGCAGTACCCGAGAAACACTAGGATTATGATATTGACAGAACTGCAGAAAACAAAGAAGTTCTGATCACAAGGGACATACCAATTTCTAGGGACATAAGAACATAAGAAATTGCCATGCTGGGTCAGACCAAGGGTCCATCAAGCCCAGCATCCTGTTTCCAACAGAGGCCAAACCAGGCCACAAGAACCTGGCAATTACCCAAACACTAAGAAGATCCCATGCTACTGATGCAATTAATAGCAGTGGCTATTCCCTAAGTAAAATTGATTAATAGCCATTAATGGACTTCTCCTCCAAGAACTTATCCAAACCTTTTTTGAATCCAGCTACACTAACTGCACTAACCATAACCATGCACTGATTTTTTTTGTCATTTTTGTTACATAAGAAAATGCCATACTGGGTCAGACCAAGGGTCCATCAAGCCCAGCAACCTGTTTTGAGCTGTTATCTGTTTAATTTTGTTTTTAAAATGGTTCGGGGGTTTTTATTCTGTTTCCCTAATTTCGGACTTAATGTGCACAATCTGAATGTTATTACACACCACTTATAGTTAATTAAGTCCCGTTAGTGCGCACTAACTCAAAATACTAATTTTATGAAATTTCGTCATTTTTTTTCATTTTGGGGCACTCCCGAAACAAGACGAAATAGACAATTTCGTTGCCATTGTCTATTTCATTTAAAACAAATGCACATCCCTACCAGTTTCCACAGATTAAAAAGCTGGACAACGTGGTAAAGGAGGAAAATTCAAGAATGGCATTATTAATAGAAACGATTCCTCTGTACTACATAGTGGAAGAGAGAGAGATGAAACCAGAGACCAAGACAATGTAGCAGAAAGATACAGAAATAGACCTAATTGTCTATGGTGCCATTGGCCTATATTGATTACACCTTACAAGTTCCGGAAGCAAGCTCTTTTTGGCACAATGCACATATTAAAAAGATCACTAGCAGAAAATATGAGAGACTGACATCATACCAGACATGTCCTGGCTTATGAATGCACAACTCAAACCTATTTGGAGACAGTGACCTGGAAGAAACCATTAAAATTACATTCATTGCTAACCATATCACACCACACCTGAAATTATTAACAGTTTTATGAATTCAGCGCTTCTCTCATAAAAGACTTGACAGTTTATATGAAACTTGAGAAATATAGCAAATGTAGTTTGAGTCCTTCTACGGTACACGGAACATTACTTTTACTTTCCTCTCCCTGTCTGAAGTGGTTATGCAGTGTCAATGCGCAGAAAATATTGACAGTGGTTACATCCCAGATGTGGCTGCACGCATATGTGTTCTCCTGATGAGTGTCAGAAGCTTGTGTTACTTTTCTTCATCCACAGTTAAAAGGCATTAGAAGTGTGTCCTGGGGGAGAGACTTAAATGGAGTCCACACGTGCGACGGTGCCCAAATATAAAACGTTCATGACTGTAAATCTTTTGAAACGTACAAGCAAGTAAACAGATTTGATTGGCCAATAAAATGTGCTTTCTGAGCAAGAGTCCTTTCTGCATGTTGCACTTCTGACAAGGAGTAACAGTGAATGCAGGTTCTGCTTTAGTTTACTGCAACTCCCAAGCGAGCAGAAAGTGCTTAAAAGTACAAGCTGTGAGGAAATGGAGGGTGACAGGAAATAGGAGGGCAGAGCAGGACACGGCAGAAGTTCAGGGCCATGATCTTATACAAATATGGAGCCAGAGCCCCATTGGGTGGATGCAGACCTTGGTGTAGATTCTCTTAGTTTCAGTGCATTGGACTAGGTAAGTTTTAAAGCCATTTCCAAGGCTAAAAAATAGTGTTTTCCACACAGCAATTCTTGTTGTAATTGCCTAACCTATATACGGATAGACATGTGCGTGCAGGCTCTGTATGCATGCAATTTTATTTACAGTGAGCAGAGGTGCTCCCAGGGTCAGGGAGGAATTTGCACATACTTTTGAATTTTCAAAAATATGCAATAGCAGGTCCTGAAAAAGCTAATTTTCAAAGGAGTTACAGATATAAAGGTAACTACTATCCTAGCAATTTCAAAAAGCCATTTACCTGAGTAAAGTGTGCTTGACGTGAGTAAATCCTATGGCAATTCAGTGACATATAGAGGTACATTTTAAAAAGAGCGCCTGCGCGTACTTTTGTTCGCACACCAGGCGCAAACAAAAGTACGCCGGATTTTATAAGATACGCACGTAGCCGTGCGTATCTTATAAACTCCGGGGTCGGCGCACGCAAGGGGGTGCACATTTGTGCAACTTGCGCGCGCCGAGCCCTGCGTGCGCTGCCCGTTCTCTCTGAGGCCGCTCCGATTCACCCCCCCCCGCACCTTCCCCTCCCTTCCCCTACCTAACCCACCCCCCCAGCCCTATCTAAACCCCCTCCCTACCTTTATCTTAAAAGTTACTACTGCCTCCGGGCAGTAGTAACTTACACGTGCCGGCGCAGCAGGCCCCGACACATGCTGCTGTGTCGGGGCACTCGGCCACACCCCCGAAACGCCCCCAAGCCAGAAACACGCCCCCGGACACGCCCTGAAAACGCCACGTCACTCCCGACACGCCCCCCCCAGGCAAGCCCCGGGACGTACGCGCACCGCCGAGCCTATGCAAAATAGGCTCGGCATGCGCAGGGGGCTTTTAAAAGGGTTACGCGCGTACCTTATGCGCGTAACCCTTTTAAAATCCGGCCCATATTGTAGCAATTTTCAAAAGCCCACCTACTTGATTAAAGTGCATTTACACATGTAAAACCCAATTTTAAGCGTTTAAAGGCTTTTTAAAATCTGGCCCTCAGTGTACACATTAGCAAGTGTACACGTGTGCAGGTAGTTTTGAGGAGATCATTTAAAAAAAAAATAAAAAAAAAAAAAAATATATATATATATAAAGCCTGTAGATAAAAAGGTGCAAAATTGCCCCTTAAAAACACAACTTTTTGCAATAATATTTGAGTGCAGGGAAAGGAAATGATTGAAAATAGGACAAAATGGCATGCCATCTTCTGCAGGGGAGAGGTTCACACAGCAATCAAAAGGCTGTTTCAAACAGATTTAAACAGACATTAACACATTGGCCAGCCAGAGCAGCCGTGATCAGTTTAAAAGGGTGCAAAGATCCTTTTGTCTCTTTTCAAAGAACTGGTGCCTGAGAGCACTTACGCGTCTAAGGATGGTAAATGAAAAGAGAACAGGATTGGAGGGTCGAACATTGTGGGTTTTTTTTGTTATGTGTATTCAATGCAAATGCTGAGCCATGGTTAACATTTGAATGAGACTGGACAGGTCAGGGCTCAAAGGAAACATCTTGTATAGAGGTTCAGGCGGTGTGCCCCTAGTCAGCTGTTAGTAGAGATTTGCATTTGCATGGTATGCCATTGCTGTAAGAAAGCCCTAGACCAGCTGAGAAACCTGCCACTCCCAGAGGCTGCACAATCCAGTCATCAAATCCCTGTAATAACATTATTTGCCTGTAATGTTATTAGTAAAGGAAACATTTTTCCTCTTTGTGGAATGCAAAGCTCTATTAGCTGTGTTGGCCCTGGAGAGAACTATAATCTTCATAAACTGCAACACCTTTTATCAGACCAGTGAACAACAGGTGCCTTCTTCACAACTCCAAAATGAGGACTGCAACTTTCTGTTTTTTTTTGTTGATCCAGTTAAAGATGACACTTTTCTCCATGACCAATGGAACTACTACGTATTCTGTAAATAGCAGTTACAGAATAACATAGGGGCATGGTTGCTTTGCAGCTTCCTTTGGACTAAGAGAACCAAGAATAAGGACTGAGCTACGAGATGACCATGATCTCTTCTTGGCCTTTAGACTGAGATTGAGAACCTGCAGAATATGGAGGCTTTGGGGATCAGTTTAAGGCTCTTCCGCCTAACCCCCTTAGAGACATGATGATATTACAAGCATTACCAAAGCAGAAGAATTAAACCTTCTGTTTTAAAAAGGAGGGTTGGAGAGGCCTGGTTTTCACTGTAAATGTGACACAGGGTTTGTGGTCACTAAACTCCAGGCACTATGTTTCACAGCTTGTCTTCAAGTTGCCAAAGAGAACCTCAGAGTCTTGAACAAAGCATGAACAGTTGAAGGGTGGACTTGGGGAAGGAGAGTTTTACAGAGTGTGCGCTTGCAATAAATGATGCAAACATCTTATTCTTTAAAAAAAAAAAAAAAAAGTCTAAGAATGAAATTCACAAAATGATGTTAGGATAAAAAAGAAAGAAGGCCTACAAATACGACTAAAGAGGAAGCAATAGAACTACTAAATGGGCAAGCTTTTTTTTTTTTTTTTTTGCACAATTTATATAATACTGATGCTTTCAATAGCAGAACAAATCATTTTGCCAAGATTAAATTTGATTTAATTTAAAAAACAAGGAATATTCCACATTTCACGATCAGAGGGCCATTCCAAGGGAGATTAAAACTATTTAAAAAAGCAATAGACAAGGTAAAAAATGCAACAACCCACAATTAATAAAGCAGTAATAAAACATATTTAACCCATATCTTAACAAAATTGAAGAGCAGTGCAACCCCTAACCATAAAATGCAACATAATCATTAATTTATGACATATGAAATTATCCTATAAAATAACAAACATCTGATAAACAAAATATTAAAAAAATTAAATAGATCTAAATATGATTACTGCTCTCCCCTAACAATAAAACCAAAACTACTCCAGATAGGATTTAAGAGGCATTTTCAGCACGGATGACTAAGGGGGTCATTTTCCAAGGAGTTACCGCTGGAGATAATTCCGCAAATCGCCGTTAACGCAAATGCAAATTTTTAATTATGTATTCAGGGGCGGAGTATATGTAAAGTAGGAAAGAGTTATCATGTGCCGCAGTATGTTGTGTGCTAGAGGCCATTAAAGGTTTATTGCAGTTCATGATGTTCATGATGTTTCTGGACAGCTTGGGGGGAGGGCCACCTAGTAACTCATTCTGTTCGTACGTCTCATGTTGAATGTGAAAGTGGCCCCCAACCCCCTACACTCATACCTAATCCCCACCTCGAGTTACTAGGTGGGCCTCCCATAGGGATACAAATACCTGTCTAGGGAAGAGACACTATAGCAAGTCAGTCTCTCTCTCTCTCTCTCTCTCTCTCACACACACACACATATATACTGGCAATGTAGCCCAAATTGGGTTAATAGTGCAACTTGTGCTAAGAGAGTGTTGCATAGCTGTTATCACAATTTGCAATACACATGCTTATTAGCATAAGGTAACACCCCTTTTTGGTATCACGTGCAATATTGGAAAATGAGGCCCTAAGTTTGGAATTTAGCCAGACAAACTCCAGGATTGAAAATTTCCCACTTGCTCAGCACCTCTGGTGCTAAATAGTTAGCCAGATAAGTCTTAACTGGATAACCTGTTGGGGGTTTCCAGGGGTATTCTGGAAACAGGGTTGAGTTATCCAGCTAAATTGTCTGGATATGTTATTCAGCTGGGTTAACTGGATAACGTTAGGCCTGCAATAGAGCAGTCCTATATTAGCTGGAAAAACTTGCCAATGAGTGGATGTATTAAATGGTGCACCTGCGCCACAGAAAATCTGGTATAAGTTAGCCAGATAAGTTTATCTGGCTAACAAATCTGGATGTCCTACTGCTGAATATTCCACATAGATTTCATGAACGCATTGTCACCTTGATCCCAGTTCCAGCTCCTATTGACTAAATAAACATGTTTTCAAATGCTGTTGAAATGACAAATAAGTAGGTATATTCCTAATTGTCACAGGTAGTGGATACCCCTGATTGATTCCTGAAGCCCTTGAGGTACTAGTGTTAAACCAAAGATCTTAGACCTAAAATGCTGTGATCATTTGCAGTTTAAAAATTCAGTGCTGAATTTGCTCCAGTCAATAAGAGAAATGTTCCTGCTCACAAGTTCTACATAAATCAGCAGTGATAATGCACCCATTTGACTTACAAAATGTCATGGTCTTGAACATTTGCTCTGAGGTACCTTTGCCCTGCAAAGCATTATGATATGTCTGTCCACAGTGTGATAAGGTGATGCTTGCTGTGTGATGTATGCTCCTGTTTCTGATATCTGCTCTGGGTGCATGAATTGTACGGTGTGGTCTCCAGTCCGCATTACTCCAGCCTGTAGTTTATTTACTCTGAAACCTGTAGACGTTTCTTGTGAAGATATTACTATGTTGCTCCAGCCTTCTGACAGGTCCCCCTGCTCTCCAAAGGGCCGACGTAATAAGGTGCATTTAATCCACAGTTGTGTGCATACTTTGTCTATGGTAGCTTTACCGCTGATACGGCAAGGAGTTTTTGTGCACAAAAAAAATGTGCACACAACAGTGTGCATAAGAGTTTAGCACCCTTCATGCAAATCCCCTGCAAATGACGGCATTATCTATTACCCCCATGCAGAGAGATGCCCTTTCTCGAAATCATTCTCTGTTAAGGCGGAAATTTTGCTCTTGGCCAGCCATGGAGTAAAGTTTCGAGCACTATTGCTATTCTGATGCTGGGGGGCTGTACTCCGGGTTTACACGCACTAAAGATGATTTATATACATAAATCTTCCCTTCTTCCATTAAATTTTTATAAAAATGCCCCTGTGTCAGTCTCCTCTCTCCTCTCTCCTTCCCTCCAGATAGTTTCAGCCTCTCCTTCTCTCCCAACCCCCCCCCCCCCCCCCCCCCCCCCCCCCCCCCCCCCCCAAAACAGTGCCAGCCTGAAGTTTCCTCCCAAAAAGGGCAGTAACCCTGGGAATCCCCCATCCAAAAATGGAAAAGTCTTTTATTTTTTTGGATAAGAGGGAGGAAATCCTCCTTTTGGGCGGAAGTTGCCTGCAGAGTTTGGTTAAGGGGAGAAGGAGGCAGCAGCAGGGGCTTGAGTGGTGCGCTCTCTCATTTCCTTCCCTGCAGTCTCCACCCCCCCCCCCCCCCCCAGGGCTCTGCTCTTTCCACGCCTGCCTCATTACTTATGTGCAAAAAAACGAGCGCATAAAAGACTTTTATGCGCACAAAACAATGATTTGTGCTTAGTTCTTGTGCATAAATCATAAGTCCCTGAGACTCATTTTTTCCCACCCGAGTTAAATTGTGCACTCACCCTATGCAAAGGGCCTCGTGCACATTCTAACTCAGATTTGATCACACATGTTTGTGTCTGAGTGCCTTTTAAACTCCCGATGCATTAACATACCATTTGCTTACTGCAACGGGAGTTAAATTTTTATTTTTAGCACCTGTGCTGCCAGCATGGTTAAATGGTAAGGCAAAAGAAGCAATTAAAGCAAAAAGGACATCTTTCGGAAAATATAATGTAGATCCAAAAAAGGAAAATTGGCAAGAACATAAGCATGGGCATATTAGATATAAACATTAATAAGACAGGCCAAGAAACAATTTGAAAAGACATTTACCATAGAGGAAAAAAAATAATAAAATCTTTTTCAAGTACATTTAAAGAAGAAGTCTGTGAGGAAGTCAGTTGACACCTGGATAAGTTGACCAAGGGCTAAGAGGAACACTCAGAGAGGAAAAGGCCATAGCAGAAACACTAAATGAAATCTTTGCTTCAGTCTTTCCTGAGGAGGATATTGGGGAGATATACAACAATAAGGGGTAGATTTTCAAAAAACGCGAATAGGCGTACTTTTGCTGGCGCATCAGGCGCAAGCAAAAGTACGCTGGATTTTAGTAGATACGCGCGGAGCCGCGCGTATCCACTAAAATCCTGGATCGGCGCGCGCAAGGCTATGAATTCTGTATAGCCGGTGCGCGCCGAGCCGCGCAGCCTACCCCCGTTCCCTCAGAGGCCGCTCCGATTTCAGAGCGGCCTCGGAGGGAACTTCCTTTTGCCCTCCCCTCACCTTCCCCTCCCTAACCCACCCACCCGGCCCTGTCTAAGCCCCCCCCTTACCTTTGTCGGGGGATTTACAACTCCCGGAGGGAGGCGTAAATCCCCGCGCGCCAGCGGGCCGCTAGCGCGCCGGGACGTGACCTGGAGGCGGGTCCGGAGGGTGTAGCCACGCCCCCGGATCACCCCCAGAATGCTCCCGACACGCCCCGAAAACGCCGCGCGGTTCGGGCCCGCCCCCGACACACCCCCCTCCGAAAACCCCGGGACTTACGCGAGTCCCGGGGCTCTGCGCGCGCCAGTAGGCCTATGTAAAATAGGCTCACCGGCGCGCAGGGCCCTGCTCGCCTAAATCCGCCTGGTTTTGGGCGGATTTAGGCGAGCAGGGCTCTTAAAATCCGCCCCTAAATGTTCTTTGATGGTGATGATAAAGAGGAACTGAAGAAAAACACCATGAAAACAAAATATATCACAGAATAAATTAACAAAGTAAAAAAATAACAAATCACCAGGACCAGATGGTCTTTACTCCAGAATTCTGAAAGAACTCAAAGATGACAATTAGATGTATTACTACTATTCTGTAACATCATTAAAACAACCACAAAATCTGAAGACTGGGGGATAATCAATGTAATGCCAATTTTTTAAAAAGTTCCAAGAGTAATCTGGGAAACTGTAAACTAGTGAACCTGAAGTTGGTGCCAGGTAAAACTGTAGAAGCTATTCTTAAAAACAAAATTACTGGCCACATAAATAGACATGACTTAATGGAGAAGAACCAACACAAATTTAAGAAAAGGAAGTCTTGCCTTACCAAGCTACTAGATTTTATTAAAAGTGTAAATAAACATGTGGCTAAAGGAGAGCCAGTAGGTACAGTGTATCTGGATTTTCAGAAGGCATTTGCAAACGTCCCTCATGAGAGACTCCTCAGAAAATTAAAAAGCCATAGAATAGGAGGCAATGTCCTATTGTGGATTGATAACTGCTTAAAAGACAGGAAACAGAGACTAGGACTAAATGGTCAGTTTTCCCAAGGAGGAAAGGTAAATAGTGGAGTGCCCAAGGGATTTGTACTGAGACTGATGCTATTTAACATATTCAATGGAAGCAAGTTTTGAGGTGATCACATTTGCTGATAATACAAAATTGTTCAAATTTGTTAACTATAAGCAGATTGTGAGGAACTGCAAAAGGACCTTGTGGGCCTAGTGGACTGGGTATCTAATTGGCAGATTAAATTTAATGTAAACAAGTGTAAAGTAATGCATATAGGGAAAAAATCCTAACTATACATAGAAAATGCTGAGCTTTGCATTAGAAGTCACCACCCAGAAACAGGAGCTTGGAGTCACCATGGACCAATACATTGAAATCTTTAGCTCAGTGTGTGGCAGCAGTCAAAAAATCAAAAAACTTGATGGGAATTATTTGGAAAATAAATGGAGAATATAACAGAAAATATCATAAGGCCTCTGATAAGCAGTAACATAGTGAATGATGGCAGATAAAGACCAAAATAGTCATTCCAGTATGTGCAGCAAGTTTTCTTAAAAAAAAAAAAAAAGTTTTAAAAAATGTTATAAGAGTAGTAGCAATTGCCGTTCCTTGCAGGCTACCCCTAAGCCTTGTGTTAGGGCGTAGTAGTAACTGCTGCTCCATTCAGGCTCCTCCTCCATGCAGAAATGTGAATATTAGGTGTAATAGTAAAGTTACCCCATTTATTCATTTCCACTCTCTGGCAGGCAGTGATTCTCTCTGTGTTTGTCCCATGTCCTTTTGAATTTCATTATCATTTTCATCTTCATCACCTCTTCCATAAGGGCATTCCATGCATCCACCATCCTTTCCGTGAAGAAATATTTCCTGACATTGTTTTTGAGTCTTTCCCCTTGGAGTTTCATATCGTGACCTCTAGGTTTGTAGTTTCCTTTCCATTAGAAAAGATTTGATTTTTGCACATCATTAATTCCTTTCAGGTATCTGAAGGTCGATATCATATCTCCCCTGTCTCTTCTTTCTTTCAGGTTATACATATTGAGGTGCTTCAGTCTCATCTCATATGGCTTTCTGTATAGCCTCCACAACATTTCGGTTGTCTTTCTCTGGACTGCTTCCATTCTGCCCTTATCTTTTTTGAGATGAGGTCTCCAGAATGAAAACAGTATTCCAGGTGAGGCCTCACCAAGGATCTGTACAGTAAGAACATAAGAACATGCCATATTGGGTCAGACCAAGGGCCCATCAAGCCCATCATCCTGTTTCCAACAGTGGCCAATCCAGGCCATAAGAACCTGGCAAGTACCCAAAAACTAAGTCTATTCCATGTTACCGTTGCTAGTAATAGCGGTGGTTATTATCTAAGTCAACTTAATTAATAGCAGGTAATGGACTTCTCCTCCAAGAACTTATCCAATCCTTTTTTAAACACAGCTATACTAACTGCACTAACCACATCTTCTGGCAACAAATTCCAGAGTTTAATTGTGCGTTGAGTGAAGAAGAACTTTCTCCGATTAGTTTTAAATGTGCCACATGCTAACTTTATGGAGTGCCCCCTAGTCTTTCTATTATCCAAAAGAGTAAAAAACCGATTCACATCTACCCATTCTAGACCTCTCATGATTTTAAACACCTCTATCATATCCCCCCTCAGCCGTCTCTTCTCCAAGCTGAAAAGTCCTAACCTCTTTAGTCTTTCCTCATAGGGGAGCTGTTCCATTCCCTTTATCATTTTGGTCGCCCTTCTCTGTAGCTTCTCCATTGCAATTATATCTTTTTTGAGAATCAGCGACCAGAATTGTACACAGTATTCAAGATGCGGTCTCACCATGGAGCGATACAGAGGCATTATGACATTTTCCGTTTTATTCACCATTCCCTTTCTAATAATTCCCAACATTCTGTTTGCTTTTTCGACTGCCGCAGCACACTGAACCGACGATTTCAATGTGTTATCCACTATGACACCTAGATCTCTTTCTTGGGTAGTGGCACCTAATATGGAACCTAACATTGTGTAACTATAGCATGGGTTATTTTTCCCTATATGTATCACCTTGCACTTGTCCACATTAAATTTCATCTTCATTTTGATGCCCAATTTTCCAGCCTCACAAGGTCTTCCTGCAATTTATCACAATCTGCTTGTGATTTAACTACTCTGAACAATGTTGTATCATCTGCAAATTTGATTACTTCATTCATTGTATTTCTTTCCAGATCATTTATAAATATATTGAAAAGTAAGGGTCCCAATACAGATCCCTGAGGCATTCCACTGCCCACTCCCTTCCACTGAGAAATTGTCCATTTAATCCTACTCTCTGTTTTCCTGTTGGTTATTCCTCTTTGAATGCAGCCCAGCATCCCTCTGGCCTTAGACACCACCTTGTCTCATTGCTTCGCCCCATCCCAATCATTAGACAGTATCATCCCAAGGTCTGTTTCCCAGTTCATGCACATAAGTCTTTCACTCTCTAACACACACAACTCCTTCTCATTGCTGTATCCCAGATGCATGACTCTGCATTGCTTGGCATTGAATCCCAACTGCCAAACCTTTGATCACTTCTCCAGTTTTTCTAGATCACTTCTTATTCTTTCCATTCCTTCAGGTGTATCCATTCTATTGCTGCTCTTAGGCCTGGATTCACCATTCTTTCACAGAATGGTGAATCCTGCAAAAACAGGGGGCAGGGGGCCGCAGACCTGCGAAAGCCCGCAAACTTCACACCACTGCGGTGTACCGGATGCCGGCTTTCGCACCGAATAGCGACACCATAAAAGGTGTAGTTATTCAGCGCATTACTGCCGACGATAATGTTAGTAACATTATCGCCGGCAGCGAAAATGCCACCGGCTCCGCCCCTCCCTACCCCAACTCCTCCCCTCCCCCTAATTTGCATCATTTTGCATGCGAAAAGTCCCTTTTCGCATGCGATATGGCCTTATCGCTTGTGTTTAGAAAATAACCCCCTTAGTGTCATCTGCAAAGAGACAAATCTTACCTTCTAATCCCTCCACAATATCTCTCACAAAGATATTGAACAGAATCGGTCTCAGAACCGATCCCTGAGGAACTCCACTTATCGCTCTTCTTTCCTCAGAATAGGATTCATTTACCACTACTCGCTGATGTCTGTCAGTCAGCCAATTTAGAATCCATTTTAGTACCTTGGGACCCACTCCCAGGCTTCTCATTTTACTTATGAGTCTTCTATGCAGTACCCTATCAGAAGCCTTGCTGAAATCTAAGTAAACCACATCGAGTGCTCTTCCTTTATCCAATTCTTTAGTCAGATTTGTTTCACAAGACCTTCCTCTGGTGCAGTTCTGGTCAGCTCATCTTCAAAGAGATACAGCGGAAGTAGAAAAGGTACAGAGAAGGGCAACAAAAATGATAAAGGGGATGGAACAGCTCCCTCATGATAAAGGCTAAAGAGGTTAGGGCTATTCAGCTTGGAGAAGGAGGGACAGAGAGGGTCTATGACAGCAGTTTATAAAATTCAAGTAGGGTGGAACTGGTAAATCAGGGATGGTTATTTACCCTTTCAAATTAGTATTAAGACTAGGGGACAATCCATGAAACTAGCATGTAGCAGATTTAAAACAAATAAATGAAAGCATTTTTTTTTCATACAATGCACAATGAAGCTGTGAAATTTGTTACCAGAAGATGTGGGTATAAAGCATCCAGCACAGCTGCGTTTAAAAGGGGTTTGGACAAGTTCCTGGAGGAGAAGTCCATAAACCATGATTAGCCAGGTAGACTCTGGGAAAGCCAGAATTTATCGCTGGGAATAAGCAACAAGAAGTGAATCTTCTCTTTGGGATCTGCCAGGTACTTTTCACCCAGGTTGGCTACTATCACGAAACGGGATGCTGGGCATAATGGACCTTTGGTCTGACTCAGCATGGCATATTGTATGTTTTTATACAATTTTGGAAGGGTCAAGGTGCAGTGAGAGGGATGATAGGGTTAGCACCCCGCCATTACTGGTCATGGGGTTAGGAGAGAAGAAAGATTGGGGCTGAAGCCCCGCTGTTAAAAGTCAAGCAAACATGTGAGAAGGAAGGGATCGGAACTAGAGCCCCTCTGTAATGGGTCAAAAGGATGGAAGCCCAGGAGATCTCTATGTTTGCTCCTGGCGGGTAGAAGTGTGGATTAAGGCCCGGGGGGGGGTCTTTTTATTCAGTGGTGTGAAAGAACAGCTCAGGGGGCTTGAGGTGAGGTATTGGTGAAGCTCCAGCCGGCCTCCGTCAGTCAGCCAGCTCTGCCCCACCAGTGAATAGCATCATAAGAAGAAGTTCATGAGTTCCTTATCACTCTGTTTCAATATTTTCTATACGTGCACATGCTCAATTTAGCCCAGGTTTTCACCTGTTTTAAACTGTTACTGAATGACTAGCTTACTATCTAGCGTACACACTAAAAGTTAGGCGGCTTTGGTCAATTGTCCACTAAATCAATTCAAAACTAAATTAGAAGCATTTAAAAGAAAAAGGTATTAGTCAGTATGGCCATATAGCTGCATGCTTAAAGAAATTCCCTAATCCAGAAATTCTGGACAATGCCTGGGACCAGAAAAGAAATGTTCTCACTGTTGCAGAATTAGCTACTTGCTTTCTGTCTTCCTCTGGATTATCATGTAAAAGAGAGCATGATGTATGCAGAGGAGTCTTGGAGATGCCTCATTTTTCCCTTTGTTTAAAATGAATTTGAAATCCTGTTGTGAACCGAAACCCTTTCCCTCCTACCTGATACCCAGTGAACAACAGTGCCTGTCTGCTCCAGTAGTGCCAGGCTCTCCCTGGTTGGTTGCAGTTTAGGGCTTAAGTGTTTTTCCCCGTGACTCTTCTCTGGCTGCACCCTCTCTTTCAGATGAATGTTTCATCGGTATGATTAGGATCTTATCCCTCAGTCTTGTCTACTTGCAAAATCTTTTCCGACAGCTCAGGGCATCGCACTCCCCAAAGGAAATGCGAGACACTACTTTATCATCTTATTCAAATTCTATCTTTGCTCCTTATTTGCTTCTGCGATGTCGCGGATGCGCAGGCTGGTTATAGGAAGGAGCAGCACAGGACTCAGGAATAGGGTGGTGCAGGGTCTTCTGCCTGACCAGCTACCTTCCCCTTAGGTTAGAACACAAGAACATGCCATACCGGGTCAGACCAAGGGTCCATCAAGCCCAGCATCCTGTTTCCAACAGTGGCCAATCCAGGCCATAAGAACCTGGCAAGTACCCAAACACTAAGTTTATCCCATGAGCCATTGCGTTGCTGGGTCTCATCGGTGCGTGTAGGTCCAGTGGAGGGCTGAGCCTGCCTTGTTCCAGTTCTGGATGTTTCTCGCCTTGATCCTGGTCCAGTCTTGTTCCAGCTCCAGCCCGTGCCTGAACACTCTCTCTCACCTCCCACAGTGTGGGTCTTGAGGCTCCTCCCTGAGCCGCGCTGTGGCCCAAAGGCTCACATCTCTCTGTGCAAGCGACCGTGCCTCCACGTTCGCAACACTAAATGAGAAGACTTAATGGAATGGCACTAATTAGCTGACCTAACTGCTAGTTTTTTAATCCAGAAATCTCCCTTCTTACCAGTCACCAGTTTGCTTCAAGTATTTCTAATTTTACATAATACTAATATAGTAAATGATGGCAAAGACCAAAAAGCCCATCTAGTCTGCCTAGCAGCGATTTTATGTGCATTTAACCAAACTAGATCAAATTTCCACATCGAACCCGACATCTAATCTCATTGTGTCCCCTTTAGGATTGCAACTGCTTCTCTATGTAGGTTTTCCCCATGCCATCCAAGGAGCTGAATGTAGCAATAAAACTATTACCTTGGGCTGCAACCATCACTCAAGAGAAAGGGAGTTAGACTCAGAGATAGGGGGCGGGGGAGTAGAGGACAGGAGAAGGAGATAGGATCTGGGACTGGAGATTGTGGACTGAGAGGGGGAGGTGGAAGTGCCAGGATCAGAAGGAGAGAATGCAAGGATCAGGTTGTGCTGGTGGGATGGGGGAATGCCTAGATTACAGAGGTGGAAGTGTTCCTCCACTGCCCTCAGTCCTTCTCCCCTTCTCCTCCCCCTATCCTCTTCCTGTAGGAGGGGAAGACCCTAAGAGGAATTGAAAATGCATTTATTTATTTCAAAGTATTTCTAAACTACCTTCCCAACCAAACCAGTTGCTCGCTCAAGGCAATGTACAAAGTTTTAAAATCACTGCTCAATACAATACAAATAACTAGAGACCAAACATATGAAA
The DNA here is from genome assembly GCF_901001135.1 of Rhinatrema bivittatum. NCBI lineage: Eukaryota > Metazoa > Chordata > Amphibia > Gymnophiona > Rhinatrematidae > Rhinatrema > Rhinatrema bivittatum. The sequence goes on along the minus strand of NC_042616.1, from coordinate 257,712,393 downwards.
CAGAATGTCACAAATGACTTAAAAAACTGACAGTATTGCCAGTGCCAAGCATTACAACCAATAAGCCTTAACTTTCTCATCTGACGAGAAAAGCCAGGAGCTCACCTTCTTATGAAATGACAAATAGCTAATTTCTAATTTAATATCCAAAGGCAGTTTATTCCATAGAAAGGTTGCAGCTACCAAAAACATTCTTGCCTGAAATCTTGATCTTCTTATAATCCTATCATGAAGGAATATTCAGAAATGCAGACTGGGAGGAGTGAAGAGCTTGAGAGGGAGTTTACCTGCATTCTTTCTCCTTCAAATACTGAGATCTTACAGTATTCCCTAGAAAAGGTGAAATGCCAGAACCAGAAACCTAAATTGACCAGTAACCATTACAAATACTACAAAATACCTCAGCAAAAACTTTTGTTAGGAACTAGGAAATTTGATAGCATTACACCCTCGCTGATCTCTCTGCACTGGCTGCCAGTACAATCCCAAATCTATTTTAAACTATTAGCGTTAATATTCAAGTAACACTGGTATATTTGGCGTGACATTACAAACATAAACACTGCAGCGAACACTATCCCGCTGGCAGTGCCCTCGCCGGCCGTGCAAACCACTGCTGACGCCCTTAAGGCCCTGTGGAATCAGACCAATCTTCGGTCGTGCCAAGCAGTGGCTCAGGCTAAGAAATCCACAGATACCCGTCGATGTTCCGCTCCTGAATTCCTTCCTGGTCAAAACGTCTGGTTAAGTACATGTTACATCCATCTCAAAATACCATCTCAAAGATTTGCACTTAGGTACATTGGCCCTTTTCCAGGCACCCGTCGTATCGGGCCTTGTCACATACCAGCTCCAGTTACCACCGACTCTGGGTATCCATAACACATTCCATGTGTCACTAATGAAGCCGGTGATTCTTTCTTGGCCGTCTCGTAAAGTACCAGAACCATCTCACCTGGTTGCTGAGTCTGATACTACTTACAAGGCCCGCGAAGTCTTGGATGTCTGCCATAGGGGCCGTTGATGGAAATACCTCCTCGCCTGGGAAGGTTACGGCCCAGAAGAAAATTCTTGGGAGTCAGCTCATAACATCTTGGATAACGGTCTCCTCCTGCAGTATCATCGTGCCCATCCGGGCAAACCCAGACCTCCAAGAGGGGAGCGAGGTACTGCTGCATGTGCTGGCCGTGGAAGGCCCGTGGCCAGGCCCTTTTACCCTCTTTTATCTGTTCCACCATCTGGCTCCACTTCTCTTGCGGCCATGAGCCACCGCCTACAACTTCGGGCCACCCCCGGTGCTCCTGTCTCCGTGACGGACGTCCGTGCTCCACGGGGAGATGCCACCGTCCCGCGTTGTGCCCCTCCCTAGGCATGCACGTGTGCATTTCTTCTTCCTTTAAAGGGGCTACGGCGGGAAACTAACCCGTGGCCCCAGATGATGACGTCATTGGGTCCCGGTATATAAGGCCGGGCCCAGCCACAGTTAGTTGCCTTTGCAACAGGTTTCCACGCTTGTCATGTACTTTGTTGCTTCCTCTGGTGATTCCTTGATCCTGATCCTAGTTCTGGTATTCTCCCTTGTTCCTGTGTTACCTTGTTCTATGGACTGACTCCTGGACCCAACCTCTACTTTGCCTGACCACCTCCTGGATCTGACCATTGCCTTACCATTCTACTTTGTCTGCCACCTGCTCTGACCTCAGCTTGTTCAACGACACTTCTGTACTCTTTCTAGACTTGGCTTCTCAGGTTTCAGCCTGTTCTTACTCGGGCACCCCCTGTCTGCCTTTCGTTCCAATTGGCGTCAGGGTCTTTGGGACTCCACCTTGTTCTCTCCAGCCAGCCCCGGTACCCAAGGGCTCAACCAGCTCACACAGACTCTTAATGCTGATTTTAAAAACACCTTTTTGAATTGTGTTAGGCTGTTGCAGTAAGGTTTCTGTCTCCCGGAAGGCCTATTTAGATGACTTGAAGCTCCCAGAGCATCCAACAGGGGGGGGGGGGGGGGGGGGGAGAGAGAGAGAGAGAATAATGTCATCTCCCTAGATAGGTATTTGTATCCCTATGGTAGGCCCACCTAGTAACTCGAGGTGAGGGTTAGGTATTAGTGTAGGGTGTTAGGGGAGATTTGTACAATGTTCTCTCCACCTAGCTTGATGTTACCCAGGTAGGGAGTCCATACAATAGTATGTGTTATGCTATTGCACGGTGCAATATTGCCCCTAATTTAACTAAATCCCACCCAAACTCCTCCCCAATCCTACCCCCCCCCCCAAAACAAATTTGCATTCATGCTATGCGTCACCACACTTTTCACATGCGTTATGGCGTTACCACATGCATTAACGTGTTATTGTGTGCGTAACGCCATAACACATGTTGATGAATGATGGGGAAAGTTTGCCTAAGTGTAAATGAAAGTACTTCCTGCCTCTTTTACAAAGGCTGCTGTTAAATGCCAAAGATTAAAACAGATGGTATTGCAGCTGTTCTCAAAGAACAAATACATATCTGTTTCATTTAAGTTTGCTTTACTAAGATACCCCCTCCCCATTCTGTGTCTATGAGTAAATATGCAGTAAATCATATCTTTTATGAGCTTTAAAGCAAAGCATTATCATTGCACTGGTGCTGCACAGTAGAAAACTGCTGGCATTAGGTACTACTCATTACCTGACTGAAAAGGCACCCCAGTGAGAGGAGCAGGCAGGGACAGCACCATCTGTGCTACTGGATTATCCTCTCTCATCCAGCTGGTCCTCCTAGTCTAATGTTGGGATGCATACTGCAGAGAAAGCAGTGCTGCCTCTTTAGAAGCAAGAAGAAACAGCTTTGAAATAGGACCTTCATAGATCCCAGTCCAGACGCTTTTGCATGTTCCAGCTCAATGGAATAGGAAAGAGTTAAAGAAAAACGGGGATGTACAGGGGCAACATTTTCATTTTGATTAATTTTTTTCATTTGAAAGGGATGTTTTCGAAATTTGGTTCATTTAAGGTTTATTGCGGTCTGGTTCATTTTGCCAAACCAAAGTAAATACTAAATTAAAAAAAATAATAATAATACATAAAACAAAACAGCCCCCGCCCCCAGTACCCCTGTTTTGCCAGCCATTGTCCCTTCCGTGGTGCTGGTCCCAGGGTGAAAGGTGCAAAGAGAGATCCCCAGCTGCTCCTGCCCCACCGATACAGCTTTAAAAATGACTTTGTCTCAGGGCTGGCTGGCTGGCACCATATTGTTTTATGGCTATAAAGCAATACAGCTGCACAGCTTGTATTGTGGCTGTATTGCTTTAGGAACTTATCACTTTAGAGCTCTAAAACACATGGCACCGGTGAACCCAGAGACCAGTGCCATGTGTAAAGTAGAACTAGTGAGGCAGGAGTGACTAGAGATGGCTCCTGTCCCTTTTACCCTTGGACCAGTGCAATGGAAGGGCTGATGGCTGGCAATGGGATGGCAGGAGGGCATGTTTTTTTTAAAATCCCTCGGCAAATAGTGCATACAGATCACTGAGCATGTACCATTTGCCAAAATGGTAAGAAAACAAAACAATTTGGGAGTTTTCTGAGCCACTGGGGATTAATTTTGTTTCAAATGAACCAAACTGAAAATGAGCATTTTTGTTTGGATGACAGTAATTTCAAATGAATACACATCTGTAAAAGAAAACCAAGCTCTTAGGTTCAGCTCATTCAATAGCAGGAGTTTAAGCTAGATGAGGAGGTTGGCAGAGAGGAGCCATTTGAATCGGGCTGTCACCCCCCAATAAACAGCTGAAGGTTATTAATATTGCTTTTGTCATTTGTATAGCGCTACCAGGCATATGCAGTGCTCTGTAAAGAATCACAAGAAAGTCCCTGCTCCTTGAAGCATACAATCTAGTCATTAGTGTGCAAAAACACAGATGCGTGTCTCTCACAAGGCTACCTAGAAACAACAGGAAAGACATAAGGGAAGAATGGAGAACACACAGCAGGGAGAGAAGGCAAATAACTGGAAGATTATGATCACAAATGCTTATAGCCCAGGTAAGAAAATATCTGGACTTGTAAACTCTAATGGCAGAGGAAGATCTACATATTGCTGTTGTCAAAGAGATGTGGTTCAATGAATCCCATGCTGAGATATGGCCATACCAGGCTATAATCTGTAGGCAGAAAATGGGAAAAAGCAGCAGTTTTATGCAACAAATAGGGATGTGTATTTGTTTAAAATGAATGAGTAAAATGCAATGAATGAGGCCATTTATGGTTCATTCCAAATGGAATGAATTGAAAATAGCCTCCTTCAAAAATGCCAAAACGTTTTGGGGTATTTTTATATTTGTCAATTAAAAAAAACCCAAACAAAAAAAAATCAAGAAAAAGAAACAGACCTCTGTCATTTTACCAGGCCTTGGTCTGGTTCCATTGCTAAGGCCTAGGCTAGGAGGGCTGGAGGCCTGGTTCTTTTCTGGGACCCAGGCCAAGACCTGGTTCTGTTGCTGAGGCCTAGGCTCAGTGCTGTGGCCCAGTCTAAGGCCTGGTCACATTACTGAGGCCTAAACCTATGCCTGGCACAGCAAGAGACCTGGTCCCATCTCCGAGGATTAGTCCTAGTGCTGAGGCCTGGCCCAAGGCCTTGTCCCATCCTTGAGGCCTAGGCCCAGTTCTGGGGCCTGGCACGATACCACGCCCCATTGCAAAGACCTAGTCCTGGCCTATAAGCCTAGGAACAGGTCTCTTGATATTTTCTTTCTTCTGCAGTCAATGAAAAATGTCCCTTAGGCCATGGTGATGGGACCAGGCCTCAGGTTTAGCCCCATCACTGGGCCTAGGCTTTAGTGCCAGAAGCAGGCCCCAGTGCTGGGACCAGGCCTTAGGCAGGACCCTAGTGCTGGGATGAGGCCTCGCGTCAGCCTTGATGCCAAAGTGTGGTCATGTGGAGGGGAAATGAACACCACCAAAAAGAAACCCCCTCACACCCACCCCTTGAAATGAAAAAACAAACTAACTGGTTAGTCCTTCCACACTTTCTGATGGCAGCCATCTTGTTCATAGGGGTAACTTGCTGGTGTGGCGGTTATTTCCCTTAACCAATAAGCCTTAATATTGTTGATGCAACTCCACCATTGTTCTCTGCTTCAAATGGCAGGGGGAAAAGAGGAAAAGGGAAATTAGATTCAGACAGCACTCAACAAGGACATTTCATTTTACGGTCTGGGAAAACAAATAAGCATGAGAGAAACTTGCTGATATGGCTGTTAATATCTTTAACCAATAAGCCTGATACTTTTGATGCAACTCCAACATTGCTCTCTGCTTCAATGGCAAGAAGTAACGGGAACTAGACTCAGCAACGAATAAGGGTCCTGACTTTTATAGTCTGGGAAACTAAGTATGGGTGTGACCTGTATGGTGTGGCAGAGACTACCATAAGCTTGCTAGGCAGACTGGATGGACCGTTTGGTCCTTTTCTGCCATCATTTCTATGTTTCTGTGTTCCTGTTGGCCCACGATTATATTCCAGTCACAGTCTGCACTTTGCGAAAGCTTGTTCCTACACTTAAAACTAGATTTGGTCCCAAGTTTTGTGTTTTCTCCTAGATTGCTTCATATATCCAGTGTTCCTGTTTGATTCTAGATTGCTTTATGTATTGGAAAACCTCTCTAACAAGATCACAGCAGCTTCTTTTATCCAACCAAAACTGCATTGCAGATACTCTAGCTCAGTCGTCCCCAACCCTGGCCTGGGGGCCCACAAGCCAGTCGGGTTTTCAGGATATTCACAATGAATGTGCACGTGAAAATTTGCTTGCACTGCCTCTATAACATGCAAGCACCATCCAATCTGTCCAATTCACTTCATGGTGCAACACCATAGTAGCCATCTATCACTTCTTTGGAACTAGGGATCCTCTAGGTCAGTGGTTCCCAAACTTGTCCTGGGGGATCCCCAGCCAGTCAGCTGTTCAGGATATCTGCAGTGAATATGCATGAGATAGATTTGTGTGCACTGGAGGCAGTGCCTGCATATGATATCCTAAAATCCTGACTGGCTGTGGGTCCCCCAGGGCAGGTTTGGGAACCACTGCTCTATGCTAATTCTTTGCTTTCTTAAACTCTGCTACCATTTTTGCCTTTTACCACCTCTCCTTAGAGACCATTCCATGCATCCCCCAACCTCTCCAAGAAAAATTATTTTCTAATATGCAACCCCTTTGAACCTCTTGTCATGAGCAATTGATCTACAACTTCCATTCCCTTGAAACTGACATAGAGGATCCCTAGTTGCAAAGAAGTGATAGATGGATACTATGGTATTGCACCATGAAATGAATTGGACAGATTGGATGGCGCTTATGGTCCTATCTACTCTTGTATTTTATGTTTCTATATACAAATTAAGAATTATATTTTATATTTATAGTTTAATATAGTTATTTTTGTATTCCTTAGCTAGAGTAGATAATTACAACATTTTCAAAATCCCACTGTTATATAATTAGAGTTGGTTAAATTTCATTTTCATGTAGATCAAAGCTCCACTTGAACACTTTCAAAATCGATGTAAGAGCTCTGAATTATCCAGTAATTTTGTGCAAAGTTGTTGAAATAGATATGGACTATGATACACAACACACACATACATACATACCATATAGATCAGTTTAGTTATGAATTTCCAAGTAGCACATAGTATATTTATAGGTAAATTCAGTTACTTACTTTCTGGCTTGGGGTGAGAAATCCTGTGGTTTTTTTGTAGGCCACTGCAATAGCCACGTGGCTATTGCACTCTAACGCGTGCCAATCCATCTCTCCTGGCCATGTGATGAAGCAGGCAAATGAGCCACTGCATTAAAAAGGAGGCGTTAGGGGAATTCGTGCATCGGGCACACAGGAGCAGTGGCTGTGCGCAGGTTAGGAAAACAGATGCTCAATTGTACAAGTGTCCATTTTCCTAATCTGTGCACAACCATGGGTTAGGGAAATAGATGTTCATAAATTGAGCATCCATTTCCCTAATCTGATCATCAAGAATTATAAAAAAAAACTTTTTTTTTCACAGTTGCTACCACAATATTAAGTCGGAGGAACCACAGTAAAGCAGTATTTGCTGCTTTTTAGTTCAAAGCTTGGGGCTCCTCAAAACTTATCCCTAGTGCTGAGGCTAGCATTAATTTTTGATGGTTAAAATGCATGTGTTGGGCCTATGGTTATTATTTTTTTTTTTTTACATCAGCAGGTAATAGTCAATAGCCTCATCAACATGGCATTTACACATGATGAGCGCTATTAGCTTTGCCATGTTTTAGACACGCTGATCCTCTTATTGCATCAGGGATTATGGATGCGCATCCAAAACACATGCCCAACTGCAGGTTAACCTGTGAGCTAGCCTGAGCGCCCGATATTGCAAGGGCCTGTAAGGAAACACCATGCAATAACCAGTTAGCTACATGCACTTTCCTTAAATGTAAATATCAAACTGCATATTTATATCTATATGCTTGGTTTAGGAAAAATATCAGATAACTGTTTCAAATTATGCAACTGTATCACATTACCAAAAACCTACACTATTTGAGTAGAGAGGTGGCTAGCCATTTGGGGGGTAATGGGGTTTTATTAAAAATGATAGTTGGAAAGCAATAACACTTATTTTGCAAGAAGAGAAAAAGAGAAATAAAAGTTGTAATTAAAAGTCCTTAGTGAAGCTGAGTGCAGTGGCACAGTTGACAGAGGCTTCCTAAAGCTTCCGATTGCTCAACCAAGAAAATTCTTGATTTTCTTACCACTAGATGGCACCAGTCTTCTGCAGGCAACCATGCAACCAGAGACGGGCAGAGGCGAGTCAGAAAGCCAGTGACATTTAGAAATTTAGTGCCCCTAGGCACTGATGGTGCTGTTGCGCCCCCCCCCCCCCCCCCCCTACGGTCAAGCAACAGGAAACAGGTCCAAGGCACAGCCCCACAGTTTTCTGCAGCAGCTCAGGGGTAGATTCTGTGACTAAAATTTGAAAATTCTGAAGTAGAATGACAAACATTTCCCTCTTTTTTTTTTTATTACATTATAAACCTTGTATCTTTATAATTTATTGGATGAGAAAAATGAATCTCACATATCAGTACAGAGAGATGAGATCTCAGGGATGGGAAAGGAGAGGAAGGTGAAAGGGCCAGGGATGGGAAGGAAAGAAGAAAGAAATGGGGGTGAGAAAATGAGAAAGCAGTAAATCACCGAATCAACCTTCTGTTTCCTAGATTTTTGCCAACCTAGGCACAGGCCTAGTGTGCCTATGTCCAAATCCAGGCCTACAGAAAACAGAAAGCCCCGCAGCTTTGAAAGGAATCCAGTGACAGCTTTAGCAAGTATGAAGGAGAGGGCTCACTATCACTTTTATAAACAGACCTAAGATTTCCACTGCCAAAGGAATGAATAAGAAGAGGCTAGAGCCGGTGATGCTTCCAGTCTTTTGAAAGCAGGTTTCTAACACGTCTTCCATAAGAGTATCCAAGGTCAGAAACTGAACCCAGGGCTGATAAATTCAGAGCATAACACACAACAAATACGGGCATGGTTAGGTGGACCATGCTATAGATCTGTAGGGAGATATATCATTGTTAAACAGGAGCTATCAATTATGAATTGTAGTGGCCAAATTCTGACAGGCCCCAGCCCCTGTCACACACGGCAGCAGAAGGAACTTTGCCCAGGTGAACTTTAAATCTTGACGCTGTGGAAAATGAAGAGGACTTGTCCGAATATGCTGAGGGATGCCTTATCAGATGTGCCTGTTTGTCAGTCCTGTGCAGATGGAAAGGCAACGACTTGGGATCCTGAGCAGGTGTCCGGGACGGCCAGGCAGGGGGGGGGGGGGGGGGGGGGGGGGCGGTTGGTCAGAGAGGCCCTCAACCTTGGAGGGAGAGGGAGCGAGGGACTCTGGCAAATGGCTTAGCATGCAGACAGGGTGGTTCTCTCCCCCCCCCCCCCCCTCTGGGAAATGGGAGGGGGGGGGGGGAAGAGGGACCTGCAGCATGGCAAGACTCAGGGTGATGGCAGGAGGGGGGGAGGAGGACCTGCAATGCAGTACACAACCCTCTGCCCAGCACAAGGTTGTACATAGGCTTGTGCATGTTTGTCAGGTGGGAAGTGTGGGATTGGGGAGGGGGGGGGGGGGGGGGACCCAGAAGAGAAAAAAAAATGGTGAAAAAGAGAGGAGCAGATTCCCTGGCAGAGTGAGCCCTGAAAGAAATAAGGCAAGTTGCAGACTCCCGGAGGAAAAGGAGGCACAAAACCAGAGAGCGAGAACCTGTGCTAAAGTGGTCCTGGAAGCAGGGGGTGATGGGGGGGGCAGAGGCAAACCAGCCCTCCCTACTAGCAAGACGACCAGCTATGGCCCACTAATCAGAGACAGGAGAACCTGGCTCAAGTGCAGAAAGCGCCACAGACTCGTAGATAAGGAAGGATGAGAACCAGCCTAGCCCTCCCGCAACCACCCAGAGCCAGAAGCTAAGCCTCCTTCCTGCACAGCCCGCCCGCTCCGCCAGCACCGAGCCCAGGAAGCAAGCCCGTCCCCAGCCGGACCCTGCTTCAGAGGTATGACCTGAAGTTGGAATCGGGGGGGGGGGGGGGTAAGTAAGGTAGCCAATGGGTATTTAATATCTTAAGCAAGCTAAGATTTATGATGCATGAAACCACCCATGCTACAGAACTTTCTCCAGGCGGGAATACTGGTGCTGAATGGCCAGGATGTTAGAGATAGGAATTGTTATTTTCTAAATGCTAGGTCCTGCCAAATCTCACAAGTAAGGTGAGAGGGTAGCCGGCAGTGGCTGGTGACAGACAAGATCCCTGCACTCTGAAACCTGAAAACAGATCCCTTCATGGATCTGTTTACAAACAGCAGCTTTATCTTGTTCTGTGGTGGGGCAGTAGGGGGGGGGGGGGGGGGGGGGGGAGAGGAAGATATCTTTGGAAAACAACCCTGACAATGAGGGGGTTCTGGTGATCAAGTAGAGGGAACCTCAGACAGCACAAGTAAGTGAGGTCTAGATCATGTTTTGTCAAGAAGTGGGGGTACCTTCTATTTTCCTTTGCACGTGTTCGGGGGGGCTGGAACCAGCATGAAAGAGAGCAGAGGTTAAACATTCTCAATTGGTTGCAAGCTTGGAAGACAGGCATGAAAAAGGAGGTGAGGCTCTTCCCACAGGCAATGAAGACATTTGTCATGAAATACACTTGCTGCATGCTTCTCGGTGTACCCGCCCCCTTGTTTCACAGCCAAGGGCTAAACTATTTTGGTTTCAGCTCTCTTGCTCTGGCACTGTTTAGACAGGGCAGGGTGGGAGGGAATCCTTTTAACACCCACAAGGCATTGAGCTTACAGAGACTCCTTCACCCCCTTGACACTACAAGTGGCAGCAATGCAAACTAAAGGAGGGGGCGCACCCACAGTGGCTGTGGGTTTAGAGAGGGGAAGGTTACTGATGTTAGAGCAGGCCATTTAGCAGCTGCCACTGTAAAGTTTGTAGATAGGCAAGTTTCAGCATTATATATATATATTTTAGTGTAAGATTGATATTTGATATCAATAACAAGGTCATTCTTTTAGAGCCAGAGAGGAGGGGGCACTGTCAGTCCCCCCCCCCCCCCTCCCCCTCCTGCTTTGCTGTACCTTCTTCCTGTACAGCAAAGCATTATAATGCTGTTTTTATTAATCCATATATTTAAAATCAGTTACTATCTCTTCTTATAATAGGATACTATTTTAGAAAGGTGTAGATTGCATGATATTTAAACATCAAGTCAATCAATTTTAGCCCCTGCTTAGTTCTCTGTGCTATTTAAAATCATGCATTCAGCTCCTGGGGCTTGCAACTTTCTTTACAAAAGGAGCTGTGCTTGCACAATATCAATTTAATAAATGAATCATTTAACTTTTTTGATGAGCCTTGCCTTATAATGTTAATAGAGGCCACCCCGCTTAGGCCTATGAAGCAACAGAGGAGCAGTACCTAAACACACATGCAATGACTACATTCAGATGAATTTTGCTCAGCCTTCCAGCACAGAAAAACAGTAGTTATGACTTATTTCTAAACAATACTAATCATAAAAGTTAAAGTGGATCCATTCAACCATACTTCAAGCATTAAAAAAGTAACAATTCCCGCCTAACTTGCAAGACCGGAAAAGAAAACATAGCAACCCTTAAATCAAGCCGCAGAAAAATCCTATGATCACATATTTAGAGATCAACATTACTTCTTACAATGGAGCACAAACCCCTAACTTTTAGTTAACTTCATTCCTTTAGACAAGATTACAAAAAAAAAACAAAAAAAAAACCAAAACCCCCAAAAAGCTTCTAGATTCGATCTCCCTTCATGTTGACAAAAGGTAGGAGGAAAATGAAAGATTAATATTAGTTTGTATTAAACTCATAATAAAAAAAAACTGAATAGCAGGAAGATGAATAGGTTACAACAGCCATTTAGTAACATACAGCAAAGAACATGCAATATCATAAAGGCAGAGCTCCATGGCAAAGCAAGGTCTTGTTATACAGTTCTATCAGTGAGTCTTTCAAAATCATATCCAAATCTTTAAAAAAAATGAAATCATTTGGGATTTTTTTCTATTTACAGGCATAGATATTACCATGGATTGTGCAGACTGATGCTTTGTCTAAGAATCCAGCTTTCTTCATCTCAAAACATAATAGTATAGGTTGCTTTAATATAAAAGGGGAAAAAAATAAAATCTTCACCCCAGCTGAAAGTGCTTCTTATTGTGAAACCAAAACTGGTATTTGTAGACACTCCCCCCCTTAATTTGACTTGCAGAGAGGGGAAATAGCATCACTGAATTTAAAACCATTTCTCCTGTGGAAGGGTAGGAGACGAAATCATCTGTAATTAGGGAACTGCTGCATCTGGCTGGGAGCTAGTTTGCAGGCAGATTTTGTGTGCCTATGTAAACAACCTGAGACCGAAAGCACCCTGGGCAGTTACCGTTATCTGATGGAAAATGTAAACAAATAAAAGTTTCCAACCCCTTTCATCCTTATTTAAATAGACTTGTTTCAGTGTCACTAATTAGATACATTTATTCACAATTTGGTGTCTGGCACCAGCACTGAGGAATGCCTTATCTGAAGGTGTTAATTGGGGCCAGTCAGGCACTTATGTTTCTATTAAATAGTGTGAGTACTTTTACACAAGTATCAGCTTCTTACCATACAATGCAAAACAGATTCAGTGTTCAAACCTACCATCTTCAGTAGTACAGCTCGACTCCTCCTGACCCTTTTTGTCCTGCAGTTGACATTTACAGACATTAGTATGACAGATTCAGCCCACATCTAGGAAATAGCTCGTTTAGTATTAGTAATGCATTTACAAGTATAATCAAGCCATGGAAGGGAGGGAGGTTGGACCATGGTTTGAGGTGGATTGTAATTTTTTTGTATTACGCTTATAGCTACTAATCGGTTTTTCAATAGCCTTTCACCACATCGCACCTAGAGCTCTCAAGCCCTGCATGGCTTGTCACATTAAAAATACAACATGCACGCTTGAAATGTTGAGCCTAATTCTCTTCTCCATTAAGAAAAAAAAAAATTTAAGTTATTTAAAAAAACAAAACACAGAACTCGTCATAGGTGAGAGAAGGCTGGGGATGGGTTGCATGTTGAGGTGAACTTCTTGGAAAGCATCAGTAAGTGCTTCCTAATCTAGCAAAACAAACCAAGCCCCTCTAGGACAAAGCTCAAACAAAACCAAAATCATCCATGTCAGCTATTATAATCTCACACACACAAAATAGTAGCTGACACATGGTTAGAATCATAGAAATGACGCTTCTATATTTCTATGAATCAATGGGGCCAATGTAATAAGGCCCTCACTGAAATCCATGCCGAATGTTTGGGCACACATGGCAATTAGATATGCATATAGAGCTATTAGCATGCATGTTTGCTACGTGGTAAAACAGACACCCATCCACATGTGAATGCTTGTGCTTGATTTTCAGGGCAAAAGATTTCAAAACAATGAATGGGTGATCCAGAAATTGATGTGAAGGTAGGTAGAGCAATATCTAACCCCTTCAATGCTTGGACTTCACTGCTGGCAAGAGTGAAATGAGGTTCAGCCATTCTGCCTCATTGAGAAGCTGCCTTCTCTACTCGTTCTGACCACCACTGGGCGAATTGCCTCCACACTGGCACTTTCACTTACCTCCTACTCCAACCCCAAGTGCTAAAATCCCACATTAAAAAAATCTGCACTAACCTGATCTTGCTGCTAGCACAGCTCCCTTGCTATGCCCACAAATAATTGCCACCTCTGCATGCCATTAGCATACGCTTGCACAGAAAACATGTAGGTCTAAGTACATTTGTATGCCCCCCCCCTCCCAAAACCCTTAATACATATCGAGGTGGGAAAATGCGTGTACAAACCCATGGAGAGGCACAGAAACCCACAGCAGCCCCACTATTCTAATCAACTTGGCATTTTATACAGGACATTTTTTTTAAATGCCACTTCTGAATATTGATTTTAGCCATGCAGATATACTGCTGCATAGGAAAAGCATGCTCACTTGTGAGAACATCCCCGGAGTCTGTCAAGTAACTAGCAAAATGGTGAGGCTTAGAAAGAGGGGGAAGCATTGGAGGTCAATGCCAAATGCTACAAAAATTAAGCTCTGCTTTGTGTTAGCAAGTGACCCCCTTAAGAATCTTTGAGAAAAGGATAGAAAAACAGGATAGGGGGAACCAAACAGGAAGAGGAACAAACTGCAAGGAATCAATGCTGTAAACAAAAGCATTTTGTCTTTATATCCTTGGCACTGGAAAATAAGTACTAATCCTGAGCAAAGTACTTCTACACTAAAGCTTTTTTTTAAGTATTTAAAGGTCAATTCAGAAAGGTGCATTTGGCTGACCGTACTGTTTACCAAGCAGTTGGACATGCATTTCCGAGCCGCATCTATTAGGGGTAATAGCACATCAAAAACACGCAGCCAATCCCCTGAAAACTAATAGCACTCATCACATGCAAATGCATGTTGATTAGTCGGCCGGGATACTGAAAGTAAAATGTGCAGTGAAGCCACACTTAACTCTCAGAAGTTAACATCTGCCCAAAGGCAGGCGTTAAATTCTGAGCAACCTGGAAAAGTGTACAGAAAAGCAGAAAATACTGGTTTTCTGTACACCCTCCAAGTCAATATACCAAAAATTTAAAAAAAATAAAAATCTGGCTGTCAGTCGGCGGGTTAGAAAAACAGATGCTCAATTTTACTGGTGTCTATTTGCCTTACCTGTGGCTGTCATTGGGTATGGAAACCAACACCGGTAAAAGAGCAACTTGTCAGGACCTGCTGGCATTCACCTCTTTGCTAAGGAGGTGCTAGGGATGCACTATTGTCCCTAGCACCTCCTTATTAGCGCACCACTTCATTTGAAGAGAAGTGTGTGCCCAGGAGAGCTGCCTGGGCACACATCAGGAAAGTGGGTGCTCAAAATGGAGCGCCTGCTCTCCTGCAATTTTTTTTTTTTTTACTGCAACCACCTGTTAGTGGGGACCTAGCCAAACTCTCCTCTTAAAAGCACAAAGTTTCCTTTGTACATAGCACCTGCTTCTTTAAGATAGCATTGATTTAACAGACAGGTCACATGTTGATGGTGAATGACTGGGGATGTTACTTTAACACATTTGAAGAATAGCTAATACTATACAACCCAATCTACTTGGAGAGTGAATAGGAGAGCATTTCTGGGCTGCAACCTCTCTCCTCCCTAGATAAGATCTTACAAAAAAGTCTAGAATGTGATAAAATTACTCAACTTTAACTTCATTTTCTCAGAGATTGGACACATTCGCAATTAGGTCTTAAAAAACAATTGAATGTCACCAATTATAGATCTTCAATGTCAGCACATTAATAGGAAGTAGAAGCATGCATCTTCCACTTTTGAACAAAGTTTTAGGGCTAGAAGTTAGCTACTGGCAACCCCCCCCACCCCCCTCCAATTTTTCTTTTTTGCTGAGAACAGGGCTATGAGGTCTATCAACAGAAAAGAAAATAGCATGGAGGGGGCATAATTGCAAACTTTTCAGATCAAGCTTTGAGATCCAGGACCTTGATGGTATTTCATTGCTTTATGCAAAGAATTCACAAGTCCTCACTTACATAAAGTGGTCCCTTCTCACTTCAGTCTCACATTTTGAGACTGCCTCGCCCCTACCTCATCTTAGAGCATAAGTTCTAGAATAGGGACTGTCACTTGTGTACAGTCCCTGGTACATTTAGTGACACTCTAAGTGTTTTATGAAATCTGTATATTTTAAAAATGTAACTAGACAAGAGCTCTGCGGCTCTTACTACCGCAGGAGTAGAGAAAGTTTATGGGCCAGTCAACGGCACTACAACTCCAGGCAAAGCAACCATGACCAAGCTTGAAGAGAATAGGGCCTGGGTAAAATTAATCACCACTGTTCAGGAAAACTAGAAGCCACTGGCATGAACTAGTAAACAAGAATTTAGTTGAACCAGCATCGGTGCAGCCTTTTGGGGTGGGAGTATTAGATTCCGATTGGAAAAAAAAAATGATAGCAAAGCATTGAAACAGAGGTATAGATTTCTAACAGGATTACAAAGTCTTTGTAAATCAGATTAGGACCTGATTACCACAGACTAATGCTCAGGTGCATTCAAAATGCCCACAGTATATGCACCTGTAAATACTCCCTCCATCCCTTAATCATTTCAGTTGAAAACATACCCCTACCTCTCTAAGATAACAGATTTTCTAAAGTAGAATATACAAACTTAAGAATCCTCTGGAATACCAAGGTCTGAATACCTATAAAAGCATATATGGCAGAGATGTTACAAAATTCCTATACATTGTAGCATTCTAGATTTTGTAATGGGGGAAGAGCCTTATTGAATACCTGAATGTTGGTTAGTCAAGCCTATACTATAGTCAGCCATCCATCCAATGCCAAAGGAAACCGTTCCTGTATTTTATCCCTCCACAAAGCACCACATTTATTAAAATTGGCATTCTTATATATATATACACACACAACAAAACTGAAATGCCAGGGACATTCTCTGGCTCAACATTTAAATCAAAAAAAAAAAAAAATTGGGACAACTTTAAAACATAAGATGGTATTTTTCAGCTATGTAGTAAACCTCTACATACGTTTATAGATATCTGTGTATTAGCTGAGGGATACATTTTTTTTTTTTTTAAAATGTCCAATGTATATTTAATACAGTAACCTTGCATTTAAATTCAAAAGCCTCTGCAATTTACTATGAATTAGTTCCACTGGACAGTCTACACAGCTATTTGTACCAGATACTTCACGGCGTTCTACAGTCCCTATACAACACTGTACACTTTGTTGTCGCCAATAAATAAACTGCGCAGTAAAAATTAGATCATGCTTAAACAAAAGCTCCTTGTCCCCCACAATTTCATACTTTAAATTTCACTACAATTCAGTTACTTGCAGCAAACTTTGGCACCTTCGAATTCAAAAAATTGCACAAAATGTTATTTTGTTAGCACGGAAGGCAGCTAAGTCTTTTTTGGCAATTGTAATGATACAAAATCCTCCAGACCACATCAAAAAAACTAGCCAATGGCCAGTGACAGTGCTTAGGAGCCTGTGTAGAAAGCATAGTAGCCCAGAGCTTTAGAAGAATCTTTGTTAAAGTCATCTGAACCCATCTCCTCACATTTTATGGGTGGGGAATTCTCATTGCTGGAGGAGGTGGGGGAGAGCCGCCTCCGTTTACAGGCACCGGCGTACACCCCAGAATCATTAGAGTCCAAAGACTTGATTGAAGGTGGGGTCTCAATCCAGGGTGAATTCGCTTCTTCCTTGATTTTTTCCTTTGCCAGTGGATCTGAAAAAACGGGAGGACTTGTTCTTGAGGTCCAGGACAGAGCAGTGCCCATTTTCCTCTGGTAGGGAGAAGCTCTGCTCCCTCCCCAGCCAGCCATAGATGCAAAGGCTGCATCTGGATAATACCCCAGAGCATGAGAGGTCTGAAGTGGTAGAGATTTAATGCCATAAGTCAGTAAGGGGCTAGGAGAGTATTCTGTCTCGTAAGAACTTAGGTCCAGTTTATTGGCACTGGCTTGCTGTACAGGAGTCACAAACCATCGCTGGGGAGGATTGACCACTTCTTCATTCTGTTGGGGAGAAAGGAGGCCATTTGTCTGCGGGACAGTTCTTTCGCCATTGTAAAAACGGGCTGGAGGCAGATTGTTGACGAACTGTTCCTGGAAGAAGGGCTGGACACTGTACCGGGCTCCAGGGACAATCTGATGCGATCTAGGAGAATCCGTGGGAGATGGCGTTAATCTGTCACTCTCTGAAGCTGTGTACATGCTACAATACAAAGACAAAAAGCTTGCATGATTTCCGCCTGAAAGATCCAGGCACTGGAATCAGTTGAGAAAGTGGGATGCATTTTAAATTTTGCTTAAATTGTACTACCCCTACACGAGAGCAATTTTAGTAAAGTTAACTTGGTTTGATGAAAGAGGAAGCATCTCCAGATAGAGGATAAATACTATCTAGCCACTGACACTACCAAATGGCATCTTTGTATCCAGTGGACTTAACCAACTTCAAAGAATGGATTAAGAGTTCAAAAAGTTGGGGATAGCTGGTTTGAGGATGCTAAAGCTTTTCCACATCCCCTCAAAGGACTCAAATGGACTGCTAAAGTCACGTGTATTACAGGCAGTGTACAGCATGTAGTCTCCCATGCAGTGTAAATATTTGCTGTCATTTCAAAGATTTTATCCAGATTACTTTAAAAAAATTAAACCAGCTACTTACGAATCATAGTTGTCTCTAAATCCTTTTGCAAAAGGATTGTGGTCAATCTTCAGTTGGGTGATCTAATGAAAATAAAGCAAATGGGTTAGTTGCCATGTTATTTCCCCCTCTAAAGACAGAAAATGCAAATACAGGGTGTACTTACATCAGTATTTTGATAAGCAGTCACAGCTATGAATTGTGTTTCGGGGAAGGTAAACGTCTGAGTTTTGGAGGAGTCATTTAGGTCTTCCACTCCATCTTCGGTCACTTCCACCAGGTGAAGCCGTGGCTGATATTTGTGCAAGGACTGTAGCACTATCATCTAAAAAAAAAAAAGGGGTGGGGGAGATAGACATGATTTATTGAATCACCCTGGCAGAACAGTTAAAATTCAGCCGACACTAGAACTGGAGTGATATATTCTCTCCTCAAATATAAGCATTAAGCCACTGAACATCCTGAACTACTTTGATTAGAAAATAGTGTACCAGCAGCACACCTAGAACTTGTTAAGTTTGCTGGAGCTCAGCAGGATAAGCTGCCGACAGAGCTGTTACTGGCTGCACCCGCATGACATTAGGTAATTACTGTCCCTTCCATTTATCCCCGTTCCCGATCGGCAGCAGTTCACTGCAATGCCGGATGCGGCTCCAGTGGCTTCCAAGCCTTCTTGAACGCGCAGGGCGCTGTCCATGGTGTTGAGATCCCTTTACCTGCGTATTATTGTTGGCTCCTTTGTTGTTGGTCAGTTTCAGTTTCCCGAACGAGATCTCTTGCCTCATCCAATGCGCACCAGTATTGGGCGACTCGGGGTGCACATAGACTTTATTGCCTGAAAGAAAGGAAGGGGTAAGTGGCACCTCCATTTATTAGGGGGGTTCCAAGGCGGCCTCACGTAAACCACATTTTCGCTCTGCGCGTCTTAAGGTCATCAACTCCCCCTTTCCCCCCCCCCCCCCAATAAGTCATCAATGCCAGTGCCCCACAGTTACTCAATTGGATCAGGATCGAATTCAGAGAGCATAAGCAATACCTTGCCTTTTCACACAATGGAAGTGATTTTTTTTTTTTACTTCTCGATAAAATACCTGTCGCATTAAAAGGCTTCAGAGAACCAAGTTAACAGTGTGAAGCTAGATCGATAAGACGGATACTCAAAAAGCAAAAACTCTGCAGGATTAAACCTTCCGTCACAGAAAACGGTCACCTCTCCTACAGCAGTATTTCTTACAAGCACACGTTGGTTGAAAAAAAAAACAAACACAAAAAGACGAAACACTCTTTGCAATGTTGTGTTTCTGTATACAGACCACCACGTGGTTTTTAATCTTTCACAAGTTTCAGGCTCAAAAGAAAACCCAAACTTTTCAGAAAAATAAATGCTAACTATATACATATATTTTTTTTTTCCGAGTCAGGGGCCAAGATTACTGGGAGGTCAAACGTTCTACACTAACAGCAGGGCAAAACCTTCGGGGAGAAACAAAAAAAAAAAAAAAAATAGAGAGAAAAGCAAACAAGCTCAGCCTCGAGTCCACAGCTTCAGCGAGGGGTCCGTACCTTGCATATTGTTGTCAGCTTTGCCGCAGGTCACCCACTTGCCTCCCTGGAAGCGCCAGTGGTTGGGATCGGCTAGCACCACCTCCACGAACACATTGTAGTGGCCCGTGGGATTCAGGCCCGTGAGGTTGAAACTGAGGAAGGGGAACATCCGTCTGCAACGAAAAAAAAAGAGACACGATCCCTGCAGTAAAGCCAGCCGCCAAGTTAGAATGCAGTTTTAGCTGGAAAACATGCTACGGAGCTTCACGGGTTTCTTTGTCGTGCTTTAGCGTAGTTTCTTTGTCAGCTAGAGTCTGCATGCCCGGGCACCAGTATTAGAGTCTGCATGTCCGCGATCTACAACTTTTTTTTTAAATCACGTTCACCTCAAGGAACCCGCTCTGCACACCGGCGGGACAGTAAGACGCGCAGGGTGGGGGCGCCTAAGCGGAATCTGAATTCCTGGCAGGGGCAGGCTTGGCTACAAGAAACAGAAACGGATTGGACGAAAGATAGCCCCGAGTCTCGGCAGGCATTCAGCGAGACCCCAACCATTCCTTCTCCAGGGGGCTTTCCCCCATAACATTTCTTCCATTCGGAACGGGGCAAAACTAACTTTTTTTTTCCCCATTCACGGCTGAGATTAGTGAAGTCCAGGAGTACCTAATTCAACAATTTGTACAGGGCTTGATTTTTTTTAACCAGAATTAAGCCAGCTTTTACCGCAAAAAGCACAATTTCTGCAACTCTATAATAAATTCCAACTGTTAATGGGATACAGTTCTCCCCTCTCCCGAAATTATAGTTTTGGTTGTTAAGATAAAGTTTTTGTTTGTTTTTTTTAAAGACTATAACCTGTAGGGCGGCAGTCTTTATTAAAAAAAAAATGGAAGCGCGTTTATTAACGCAACCTAGATCAGATAAAATAACTGATCTCGCAACTGCTCTAAAAGAAACGAAACCCTAGACATCTGAACATCCCCCACAGTGTGCTCCCCCCCAACTCTAAAGAAAAAAACAAACAAAACACTTTTATGTTACCCCCATCCCGGGACACTCACCTGCCCTGCTTGGTGATGATCATCTCGGTCTGGTGCCGGTGGAACTTGAGCCAGAGCGGCCGATTGCACAGGAAGACCTGAGCGCGCAGCCCGGCCGCCGAGGCCGCCCCGGGGTAAGGGCTGTAGAGGGAGCCGCCCGTCCCTCCGCCGCCGCCGCCCCCGGGCCCCTGCGCCGCCCCGTACTGCTGGTAGCCACTGGCGAACTGCGGCCGCCCGGGGCAGAGGGCCGGGGAGAAGCCGGCGGGGGGCAGCATGGCCCCGTAGGGGTAGCGCGCCCCGCCGCCCCCGTAGCCGTCCGCGCCACCTCCGCCGCCGCCCGCCGGGTGCTGCGGCCCCGCCGGGTAGGGGAAGAGCGAGCAGGGCCCCGACGCGCTCAGCTCCGCGGCCCCCGCCCCCGCGTTCTGCGCCTGCTGCGGGGAGGGAGCCGCCGGCCCCAGGTAGTAGCGCTCGGGCGCCGCCACCGCCGCCAGATTCTCCAGGGAGTAACGCGGGGCCGCCGCCGCGGCGGGTCCCAGGTCCTCGTCCGGCCGCTGGGGGGAGCCCTTGCGCCCGCTGCTGCTGCTGCTGCCTCCTCCCTCCGCCAGGGGCTTGGAGCCGGAGGGGAAAGGCTCGCTGCCCGCGGCCTCGCTGAGCAGGGGGCCGCCGCCGCCCTCCGTGGTGCCGCCGCTGCCGTCCTGGCTCAGGAGTCCCCGGTACTTCTTGGGCGGCTGCTGCTGCCCCCCCTTCTCCAGGAGCCCAGCTCCGAAGTCCAAGCGCGGCTGGGGGGCCCCCGATCCCGAGCCGCCCAGGTGGGGGTGGTGGTGGCTGTGGCCGCTGCTCTCGATGGGCACGGGCAGGGGGTAGAAAGTGTGCGGCAAAGCGGGGGCAGCCGAGCCGGCAAGGAGCTGCTCTCCTAACTGCATCCTCCCAACAGCAGCGGAAAAAAAAAAAAGCAAAAACAAAACAAAAAAAAAGTTACAAAAAAGGCAGATCCCTCGCACCGACCTTACTGGAAAGAGGAGAGAAAGTCTGAAGGCAAAAAAAGATCGAGCAGTCCAATTAAAAGCCTGGCTTCTCCAGTTGCCAATGAGCACAGTTGCATCTTAAATAACTTGAGAGAGCGAGAAAAAAAAAAACAACCACCACAGAGGTGCTGGGCCAGAAAAGAAATTTAACCCAAAACAATAATAATAAAAATACACTTCCAACTAAGACACAAAGTTCATCTTGAACGAAACGCGACTCGGTGCCATGCGAGCTAACGAGCTCCTCTGCCTCTACCATAAGCGAGGACGAGACGGCGAGAGCCCCCCCTCACTCCTCGCCTGCCTGGATTGGGGGAGGGGGAGGAAACCGCATCCTTAGTCGCTTTCCTTCAGGAAACTTATATGCGCTCGCCCGCTTCCCACCTCCAGCCAAGCTAATGGGGTGCGGGGGCGGGGCCTCCCTCGCTGCGTGACGAGGCCCCGAGCCCCCCTCCGCCCCCTATTGGCTGATTTAGCCGGCACTAATTTAATTAGACAACTACTAATTGGAACAAGTCACCTGTGACTTTTTTTTTTTTTTTTTTAATGCAACTAGAGATCAAACGATTTACTAGTAACTTTCTTCTTCTCCTGGTTATGAAGGGGGGTGGGGAGGAATATGTTTCTTTTTAACACCCGTTTTCTTCTTTGTTGAGTGTGGTTTATTTTTTTTTCTTTTTGACTTAGCTCTCTACCCTGCATTATATGCGCGGCTCGTTCTAGCAAATTGTTTTCTTTCTTAGAAGCGCTAGGCCTCCTCGACGGGACCTAGATTTTATGAAAGCAACCGCACACACACACACAACCCCCGATCTCAGCCCCGGAGAGAGAGGACAAGTGCAGGTCTTAAGAGAGGAGGAGACAAGAGAGAGAAATTCGATACAAATCTGAAAAAGTGACTGGAAGATATTACTTTTATTTTGGTTGGGCGTCTAATCCTGTTTATTTTAATACAAGTTATGCTCGTAAAGGGTTTTTTTTTTTTATGGGTTTATTTCTTTTTTTTTTTTTGCTGTTCCATCAGTTGCAAGTCTGATTATGGTCTGTTTTAATTTAAACGTGAATCTCTGTATTCAGTGCAATTAAGTTTTTATTAGATATTTTGCTGCCTGACAAAACAGGAGCCTGTCGTGTTTGTGCTCTTTCTCCTCAGTTGGGGATGATGATTTTCCCATCACGTCAAGAAGGATAGGGGATTACTTTGTGCAGGCTGGTTGCCAGTTGGGCGGATTTCACGCCCAACTGGTCTAGTTTTGGAGCACGGCTGCGGGAAATTTGGGGCTTTTGTGGGTTGCGTTTTTTGGGCTACTTTTAAGGGCGTGTGCGTTTTATTGGGTGCTTTTGAGAAGCTTTTTAAAAATTCTTGTGCTTTTTAAAAACTGTCTTCTTGAGGTCTGAGCTCTCTAAAATGGGATTCCTTATTCTCCTCCCAATTTTGCCTCTCTTAACTTTCTGAGGCCGTTTCAGGTGTGGAGGGGACGCTCCTGGAGCGATGCCTTCCCTGGGAGATGCGGCTTCGCTACTTCATTCTTGCATAAGCTGTCTCCTGAAAAAAAAAATGTTTTTATAGGGAAAGCACCATGGAGGTTGATCTAACACGGAACGCTCCCTGGGGAGAAAACTGGCAGCGATTTCTTTTGTCCAAAAAAAAAAAAAAGGTGTCATCACGTAATGTTTATTTGTTGATCCTTGAAAAGGTATTATTTGACAAAAGGTTGGCAAAATGGTAACTAGACATGCTCCGTGAAACATTGTCATTTAGGCAGTGTCTTTATCCTACATTCCTCTTTTTTGTTGCTGATGATGTGTTTAACCAGCCCGAGGGCGGGTTTGCGTGCCTTGCTCTTTCATACGTTTCATAATTTGTACACTGTACAAGCCTGCC